>NC_052165.1:55941864-56253824 GCF_902713615.1 Scyliorhinus canicula | reverse complement strand
GATAGGCCCCGAACGCATGCGCCCCCTGATGGAACTCCCTCTCCCCAATACCCCCAAATCCCTCAAACGCTGCCTAGGGTTTTTCGCATACTACGCCCAATGGGTTCCCAACTACGCGGACAAGGCCCGTCCCCTCATGCAAACCACGACCTTCCCGCCGTCGACGGAGGCCTGCCAGGCCTTTAGCCGCATCAAAGCGGACATCGCAAAGGCCACGATGCGTGCCATCGATGAGGCCCTCCCCTTCCAGGTCGAGAGCGACGCTTCAGAAGTAGCTCTGGCGGCCACCCTGAACCAAGCGGGCAGACCCGTGGCCTTCTTCTCCAGAACTCTCCAGGCTTCCGAACTCCGCCACCCATCTGTGGAAAAGGAAGCCCAGGCCATAGTCGAAGCCGTGCGACATTGGAGGCACTATTTGGCCGGCAGGAGGTTTACCCTCCTCACAGACCAACGGTCAGTAGCCTTCATGTTTGATAATGCACAAAGGGGCAAGATCAAAAATGACAAGATTTTACGGTGGCGGATCGAGTTGTCCACGTACAACTATGATATCTTGTATCGTCCTGGGAAGCTCAATGAGCCTCCTGATGCCCTGTCCCGTGGTACCTGCGCCAGCGCGCAGATAGACCGCCTCCGCTCCCTCCATGCAGACCTCTGCCATCCAGGGGTGACCCGCCTACACCACTTCATTAAGGCCCGCAACCTGCCCTACTCTATCGAGGAAGTCAGGACAGTAACCCGTGACTGCCACATCTGCGCCGAGTGCAAACCGCACTTCTACCGCCCCGAGCGCGCACACCTGATCAAAGCATCCCGCCCCTTTGAACGTCTCAGCGTTGACTTCAAGGGGCCCCTTCCCTCTAACAACCGCAACATTTACTTCCTGGCGGTTATCGACGAACACTCCCGCTTCCTCTTCGCCATTCCCTGTCCCGACATGACCACATCGACCGTCATTAAGGCCCTACTCTCCATCTTCTCACTGTTCGGCTACCCCGCGTACATTCACAGCGATCGGGGGTCCTCATTTATGAGCGACGAGCTGCGTCAATTCCTGCTTGACAGGGGCATCGCCTCTAGCAGGACGACCAGCTATAACCCCCGGGGTAACGGACAGGTCGAGCGGGAGAATGGTACCATCTGGAAGACCATACTACTAGCCCTCCGGTCTAGAAATCTCCCTATTTCCCGATGGCAAGAGGTGCTCCCCGATGCACTGCACTCTATCCGCTCACTCCTCTGTACTGCAACTAATCAGACACCTCATGAGCGTCTTCTTGTTTTCCCCAGGAAGTCGTCCTCCGGATCCCCTCTCCCGACGTGGCTGGTCCCCCCGGACCCATCTTGCTCCGGAAGCATGTGCGGGTGCACAAGTCCGATCCGTTGGTGGAGCATGTCCAGTTACTCCACGCTAACCCGCAGTATGCGTATGTGGAGTACCCCGACGGTCGGCAGGACACGGTCTCCCTCCGGGACCTGGCACCCGCCGGCGTGCAGCCCCCCCCCCCCCACCACAGACCCCCCCTCCCCTTTTTCACCACAGCACCCCACTCAGCTTCCCCATCCCTCATCCATGGCGTCTCCGCGGCCAGCTCAGGTGACGGAGACTACTCGAGGTCTATCGCTCCCGGACTCCAGGACATCAGCAGGACCATCAGCCGATCCGACGACACCTCCTCCACTACGGCGCTCGGCCAGGACGTCAAGGACCACCAAACGACTGATCGAATCCATCTAGAGTTCTACGGTCCCATGGACCTCCTTTTGTAAATATTGTTATGTCTGGGCCAGTGGCAAGCCCCCAAATTCGACAAGGGTACGGAGAGAAAATTATTCTCCCGACGGCTACTCATATCATCAGTTCTCCCCCCCAACCCCGGGTCTCGTTCACACCCCCCCCCCCCACCCCCCCGCCTTCCTTCTCCGTAAGGGGTGAATGTGATGATATGATCTGCATACTCGTCTGCCATTGGGCCAGAACGCCGGCTTACCATTGGCCCTGGTCGGTCATGTGCCTCTCGACCGATTGGCCGAGAGGCTGAGTTAACCACGCCTCTATCAACGAGGTATAAATGCTCAGAAGCCTGACGATCGTTCCTTTCCACTGTAGACGATCGCCAGGCTGTGTTCTAGTTAATTAAAGCCTGACATTGGTAAATCACTCGCCTCGCGTGCAATCGATGGTGCATCAGGGAGAAAGCCAGCAGAATGCTTGCACAGCAACTTAGGAAGAGGGAGGCGGCCAGGAAGATAGGGACGGTAGTGGACGGGCCAGGGAACCGGGTGGGAGACCCGGCAGGACTGAACAGGGTATTCAGGGACTTTTACAGTAAGCTGTATACCTCGGAACCCCCCACGGGGCCGGAGGGGATGAGGCGCTTCTTAGATGGGCTGACCTTCCCAAAGGTGGGCAGGGGGATGGTAGATGGGCTGGGGGCCCCGATTAGAGCTGAAGAAGTAATGGGGGGCCTGAAGGCCATGCAGTCAGGTAAAGTCCCAGGGCCGGATGGGTATCCAGTGGAGTTCTACAAAACGTTTGCAGGTATACTGGGGCCGGTGCTGGTTAGGGTGTTAACGAGGCGAGGGACAATGGGGTGCTACCCCCGACGATGTCGCAAGCCACCATCTCGCTGATATTAAAACGGGATAAGGATCCGGAGGTCTGTGGGTCCTATAGGCCAATCTCCCTGATTAATGTAGAAGCTAAACTACTGGCCAAGATCCTGGCGTCCAGAATCGAAGACTGCGTACTGGACGTGATTGTGGAGGACCAAACGGGGTTTGTTAAGGGCAGGCAGCTAGTAGCCAATCTAAGAAGGCTACTCAATGTGATTATGATGCCCCCGGAGGGCAGAGAGGTGGCTGTAGTGGTTGCAATGGATGCCGAAAAGGCTTTTGACCGGGTGGAGTGGGACTATTTATGGGAGGTGCTGGGACGGTTTGGGTTTGGAGAGGGCTTTGTTGGACTGGGTTAAGCTGCTATATCAGGCCCCGGAGGCTAGTGTAAGGACGAATAGGACGACATCTGAGTATTTTAGACTACACCGCGGGACAAGACAGGGATGCCCCCTCTCTCCACTGATGTTTGCAGTGAGGGGGTGAAGATGGTCCTAGTGAATGTTTACGCTCCAAACTGGGATGATGTAGTTTTCATCAAAAGGCTGCTGGGGAAAATCCCCGACTTGGATTCGCATAAGTTGATTATGGGTGGGGACTTTAATACAGTCCTCGACCCCGACCTGGACCGGTCGTGCTCCAGAACGGGCAGGGTCCCGGCAATGGCAAGAGAACTGAGAGGGGTCATGGAACAAATGCCCCGGTGGTGAGAAGGCAACTGATCTTAATCCGAGCCCATAGGGACAGAACGGATAGGGCAGAGATGGACAGACTGGTGCAGGAGATGACACGGACTGATAGGGAATATGCGGAGAACCACTGGCAATTGCTCTGAGAGCAGCAAGGGGATGGAAGGGACTGGTCAGGGGGGGATAGAACACAAGGTCTCGTTCTACGTGGATGACCTGCTTTTGTATGTGTTAGATCCATCAGCAGGGATGGACGGGATTATGGAAATCCTTGGGGAGTTTGGCTGGCTTTCGGGCTACAAGTTGAACATGGCAAAAAGCAAGATGTTTGTGGTGCAGGCGAGGGGTCAGGAGAATAGGCTGAGGGAGATACCATTTAGGCTGGGTGGGGAAAGTTTTAGGTATCTAGGGATACAAATGACGTGCGACTGGGGTAAGATGCATAAGTTGAACTTGTCCAGGCTGGTGGAGCAAATGAGGAGCAAGTTTCGGAGGTGGGATGCACTCCCGCTGTCACTAGCGGGGAGAGTACAGACCGTGAAGATGACGATCCTCCCGAGATTCCTGTTTATTTTTCAGTGTCTCCCTATTTTCATTCCGCGGTTCTTCTTTAAAAGAATGAATAAAATCATCCTGGGATTTGTTTGGGCGGAGAAGTCCCCGCGGGTAAAGAGGGGGATGCTGGAACGGAACCGTAGCGAGGCGGGGCTGGCGTTTTCGAACCTCAGCAACTACCAGTGGGCGGCTAACATAGCCATGATAAGGAAATGGATGGTGGTTATGGGGTCGGTTTGGGACCGGATGGAGGCTGCTTCGTGCAGGGGCACCAGCTTGGCAGCCCTGGTCACGGCTCCCCTGCCGCTCCCCGCCGGCCAGGTACTCCACCAGCCCTATAGTGGTGGCAGCTTTGCGGATTTGGGGCCAATGGAGGAAGCATGCGGGGGAAGTGGGAGCGTCGGCCTGGTCCCCAATATGTGACAACCACCGATTTGTCCCGGGGAAGATGGATGCCGGGTTTCGAGCGTGGCGGAGGGCGGGGGTGGGAAGGATGGGCGACTTGTTCCTGGAAGGGAGCTTCACGAACATGAGGGCGCTGGAGGAGAAGTTCGGGCTGGCGAGGGGGAATGACTTACGGTACTTGCAGGTGCGGGATTTCGTACGTAGGCAGGTCCCGTCCTTTCCACGTCTTCCACCAAGGGGGATCCAGGACAGGATAATTTCCAGGGGTGAGGTAGGAGAGGGGAGAGTCTCAGATATTTATAAGGAGCTTATGGTAGCGGAAGACACAGGGACCGAGGAACTGAAACTTAAGTGAGAGGAGGAGCTTGGTGGGGAGTTAGGGGGAGGCGTATGGGCAGACGCTCTGAGGAGGGTAAATGCAACCACAACATGTGCCAGGCTCGGCCTGATTCAGTTCAAGGTGGTTTACCGGGCCCACGTGACGGTGGCCCGGATGAGCAAATTCTTTGGGCTGGAGGACGTGTGCTAGATGTGGGGGAGGACCAGTGAACCACGTCCACATGTTCTGGGCGTGTCCAAAACTCAGGGGATACTGGCAGGGATTTGCGGACATCATATCCCGGGTACTGAAAACAAGGGTGGCGATGAGTCCAGAGGTGGTGATTTTTGGGGTGTCAGAAGACCCGGGAGTACAGGAGGGGATAGAAGCCAACGTTGTGGCCTTTGCTTCCCTGATAGCCCGGCGACGAATACTGTTGGCCTGGAGGGACTCAAAGCCCCCAAGGACAGAAGTATGGCTGTTGGACATGGCAACCTTTCGTGGCTTGTGAAAAATCAAGTTCGCCTTACGAGGATCACTATCAGGGTTCGCCCGGAGGTGGCAATCATTCGACTTCTTTGCGGGGAACTAATCATCAGCGGTGGGGGTGGGGGGTAGAATAGTGTAGAGTAGGGGGGAAGAATAGGCGGGTCTATCTGCGAGAGTCGTAGTTATTTGCATTATGTTTTTTGTATTTGGTATCTGCACACTAATGTATATTGTTATTGTTTACAATGCCAAAAATACCTCAATAAAATTGGCTGTTTAAAAAATAAAGAAACTCCTATCTGTTTTTCTATTTCCAGCAAGCTCTCTCTCCTCCTCTAATTTCTCCCTTTTTTAAAGTCTGCTGTTCTTTGCATTCTGTGGTCTTCTGGTCCTACCCCTAATCTTCATGGAATTGTATGCTCTTCCTTCCAATTTGATACTTTCTTTAAGTTCCATAGTTAGCCACAGACCTGGTGTGTCTTATCCCAGAGTCTATCTTTTTCACTGGAATATATCTTTGCTGAGTGTTGGGAAATATCTGCGCAAATGTCTGCCACTTCACCTCTACTGACCTCTCTTTTAACTTGATTTCCCGGTTCACTTCAGCCAGCATTTCATCTCTTCATAATTTTTCTATTTAGGTTTAAAGCAGTAGTCTTAGGCCGACTCCACTCTCTAATCTTTGTCGCCCTGGGAAGATGGTGGTGGCCCTACTCTTTTAAAGTGTTTTAATATTGATTCAGTTGCTAGGTCGTGTCAGAAAACATTAATCGTCAACTGCATCCAATCCTGAAATAAACCCATTCCTATTCACTTCCAAATGTATTTTCAAAATTCCATCTGTCCCGCCTTTTGCCTTATCCACACTTTCATTTCTACAGCTCTCTATCTGCTTAGCCAGGCTTTACCTCTTCTAAATGGTCTGGATGATTGACACTTCTATTACTGTATAGTGAAATGATTTTTTTTAAGGGAAGGGGAAAGTAATGAATGAATTACTTCTTATAGTTTTTTTACACTTCCTACTGTCATGTTAGCATTCATTAGTCTATACAGTGTTTAGTGGGTCAATGAGCATGAAAGTGCCATTGCATGGCATAGAGGGCCATGAGGTGAGTTGAAAGGCATCGTGGATATGAGGGAACATGGGGAACTTTACCGTAGCTTATTGGGGCAGGAGGAGGATGTTTCAAACTCATCTTTTTAAAAGGTCCCCTCATGTAAACTATGTTTCACCTTGGGGGCCATGAACCACAATTACTTAAAAATATTATCCAATCCCATGAAAATTGTAGAGTAGCGTCATGGTGGCACACTGGTTAGCACTGCTGCTTCAATGCGCCTGGGTTCGATTCCGACCTCGGGTGACTGAGGAGTTTGCACGTTCTCCCTGCGTCTGTGTGGGTTTTCTCGGTGCTCCGGTTTCCTCCCAGCATCCAAAGATGAGCTGGTTAGGTGGATTGGCCATGCTAAATTGCCCCCAAGGGTCGGATTTCAGGAATAGGGCAGGGGATTGGGCCTAGGCAGGGTGCCATGCGATGGGACGAATGGCCGCCTGCACTGTAGGGATTTTATGATTTTTTTAAAAGTGTCTTTTATTAAAGGCATTTTCATATACAAACAAAATCAGAAGAACAGCCAAACAATTAAATAAATAGCCCCACACTCCCACTGCTCGCTGACGTCAAACCCTCCTCACATCCCGCCTTCCCCATTTTAAACCCCTTCCCCCTCCCCTCGCTGACCTGAAACCTCCTTAAAGAAATCAATAAACAACTTCCGCCTCCAGGTAACCCATCTACTGACCCCCTAAAGGCGAACTTAACTGTCTCCAGCCTCATGAATTATGTCAGGTCACTCACCCACACCCCCGCTCGGTGGCTCTGAGTCCTGCAACCCAAGCAAAATCCGTCTCTGGGCTATCAGGGAGGCAGAGGCCAAAACATGGGCCTCCCTCAACCGCTGGACTCTCGCAACTTCCGACAATCCAAATATCGCCACCTCTGGACTTGGGATCACCTCCACACCCAGCACCTTGGACATCACACCCGAGAACCCCTGCCAGAATCCCCTCAATCTTGGACATGCCCAGAACATGTGGACGTGGTGTTCCCCCCCGTGCACCGCCCTCACCTATTCTCTACCCCCCTTGAACTGGGTGAGGCTTTGTCTCGCATATGACTAGGACACTCGGCAAGGCCTCCGCCCATGTCTCGGCCCCCACTTTCCCTCCCAGCTCCTCCTCACAGTTCCTCTTAATATCCCCCACTAGGGCTCCCTCCAGCTCCTCCATCTATTCCTGATGGCAACACCTTCTCCCCTATTTCATCCTTCGACAGCACCTTGTCCTACAACCGCAGGGGCGGCAGCCAGGAAAGGACAGAACCTCTCTCCTTACAAAGTCCCGAACCTGCAGGTACTAAAAGTCATTCCCCCTGGACAATTCCTACTCTTTCTGCAGGTCTTCCAACATCGCACGTTTGCCCCCATAAGCAGATCGCCAAAGTGCTCAATCCCCGTCCCTGCTGCCACCCCCTAAACCTCGTATCCAGCCTCACCGATGCAACCTATGGTTGTTACAAATCAGCGGCCACACCGAGGCACCCTCCAGCCCCAGATGCTGCCGCCACCGTCCCCACACCCTTAGGGCCGACAACAGCATTCGGCTCACAGAGTATTTGGCTGGCGAGAGCATTAAAGGCGCCAACAACAAAGCCGTTAAACATGTGCCTCGACAAGATGCCACTTCCATCCGACCCCACACCAACCCTACCCCACCGCCCATTCCCTAACCATCGCAATATTTGCCTCCCTGTAGTAATACACCATATTCATGCTCTCCTGCATCACTCCCACCTCAACCACCAGCGAGGCCAACTGCTCTTTGTGTTCTCTCAGCGCCTCCTCCACTTTCTGGATCGCCAGGCCCTGGGCCTGTGCTCCACTCATTCGATCGTAGACCTGGCTAGATCTTCCAGGCTCTCTTTCCTCTGCTGACAAAACTTAACATTCAAGATCTCCACCAACTGCCCAGTCGGCCATTGGGAGGGGAGTACAGCTCCCTTGTCAATGACCATCTTTGCCTGTGATGCACCACGAAGGCTTTCCTCCAGCAGCTCTTTCTTCCTTGCACCTCCTTGTCTGTGGATCTATCCACCAGCCACATCAGAGGGGTATTACCTTCCCCAAGCACTCCTACACCTCTTGCCCTCAAATACTTTGGGCGGAATTCTCCGCTCCTGGGAAAAATCGGGAGGGCCGTCGTGAAACTCGGCCGAGTTTCACGACGGCCTCGGAGGCCGCTCCTCGCCCCCTATTCTCCCCTCCCGGCGGGGCTAGGAGCGGTGCTCCGTAACTCTCGGCCGCGGGGGCGTCGCGCCAAGAATAACGCGGCCGGCGCGCCTAATGACATCAGCCGCATATGCGCAGGTTGGCCGGCTCCAACCCACGCATGCGCGGCTGACGTCATGATGCTGACGGCACGAACCCGCGCATGCGCAGTGGCCGTCTTTCCCCTCAGCCGCCCCGCAAGACGTGGCGGCTTGATCTTGCGGGGCGGCGGAGGGGAAATAGTGCGTCCGATTTGGACGCCGGCCCGACGATCGGTGGGCACCAATCGCGGGCCTGTCCCCTCCCGAGCACAGTCGTGGTGCTCTTGCCCCAAACGGCCCCCTAGAAGCCCCAAACGGGCATCTGGCGCCCGTTTCACGACGGCAGCAGCCATGTGTGTTTGCCGCCGACGTGAAACGGTCGTGAACGGCCGGCGGTTCGGTTCATCGGGGTCGGAGAATCGCCGTTCGCCGTGAGTTGTGGGGGGGGGGGGGTGGGAGAATCGCGGGGGGGGGGCGCCAGGGGGCCGTGAAAAATGTCGGGGGGGCCCTTCCGCGATTCTCCCACGCCGTGTGGGGAGCGGAGAATTCAGCCCTTTGCCTTTGGGTTGGGAAATGACCGGAAGAAATCCGTTTGACCGGGAGCCACCAAATGTGAGACCACTCACTCAATGGCCGTCACCAGAAATGAGGATTCTATGAATATGGCATGCCAGTCCCTGCAATGAAGCCTTCCAGGTCAGGAGTGTCGGGTGGAAGTGTTTGAACAGGAACCAACATGAGCTCTTTAAGGAAATCTCAAAAACCCCAACAGCCTGGAAATGGGGTCAAGAATGCCAGAATTGGGATCCGTCTGCTGTTTTTGAAGGGTCCCAACTCGGAAAAGGTTCTGCCCCATATTTTTAACTTTTATGACATAAACTTCAGTCAGTGTAGAAGTTTAGAGATGAACTTTAAAAAGTTGTCAAAATGTTGTCCAAGCTGGCTGCCGAATTTTTCAGACAGACAAATGTTAATCGCATGTCTTAACATGCTTCTGGAAAGCGTGTAAAGAGAAAATTACACAACACAGTTACAAAAGATAAAACATTTGGGGAGCAAGCTCCCCAACACACAACCGTACAGTTTATACAAATGTTTCCCTTTTTCAACCCCCCCCACCCCGTGACGAACAGCTCCTTAAACACGAAGACGAACATGCTCCACCTTGCCTTGAAGCCCTCCGCTGAACCCCTTAATTCATACTTGACCTTTCCCGTTACAGCCTCCCAGAACAGGCGCCGGAATGTGGCGACTAGGGGCTTTTCACAGTAACTTCATTTGAAGCCTACTCGTGACAATAAGCGATTTTCATTTCATTTCATTTTCCAGCTGAAGTAAACCATACAAGTCCCCAGCCAGGCTGCCACCCCCGGCGGCGTTGCTGACCGCCATTCCAACAGAATTCTTCGCCGGGCAGTCAGAATGGCGAAGGCTACAACATCGGTCTTCCTCCTCTCCATCACCTCTGGCTTCTCCGATATCCCGTATATCGCTACCAAAGGGTCAGGCTCAACCTCCGCCCCCCACCACTATCCTTGTTAGTGCCACAAACACTCCCACCCAGAATCGCTCCAACTTTTCGCAGCCCCAGAACATATGTGCGCGATTCACTGGTCCCGCCCACACTTCTCTCACATGTCTGCCATTCCCTGGAAGAACCCACTCATTCTTTCCAGAGTCATATGTACACTGTGTACAACCTTGAATTGTATAGGCTTATACTTGCGCACGAGGAGGTCGCATTTACCCTTCGTAGCGCCTCATTCCATACTCCTCACTTTATCTCCCCTCACAGCTCCATTTCCCACTTCTCTTTAATCTTAACCCACTCTGCTTTCTTAGCCATCTATATATATATATATCTCTGATCCTCCTTTCCCCTTCCACATCCGGAACCAGCAATCCCTCCAACCTGGGGAGCTCTTTCCAAATCTTCCACGCGAAGTCCCTTACCTGCAGGTACCTAAACTAACTTCCTCTCGGGATTTCTACCCTCTCCTTCAGACCCTCTATACTGGCAAACCCCTCTTCCAGGTACAGATCCCTCACCTTAACCAGCCCCACTTCTCTCCACCTCCTAGACATAATGGGCAGGATTCTCCGCCCCGCTGCACCACATTTCTGCCCCGCCCGCCGGTGGGATTCTCCGTTATGCCGGACGGTCAATGGGTTTTCCATTGTGGGGCAGCCCCATGCCATCGGGAAATCCCCCCGGGTGCCGGAAAAACTGATAATCACGCCGGCGAAGAATCCCGCCCTCCATCCGTCCCCCCCCGACTCGAAACCATGGTTTTGCACACAGCGGCCCCAGTACTGACATCCCTTCTATCCTGAAATGCCTCCTCAGCTGGTTCCAGACTTTTACTGTAGACTGTACCACCGGGCTTTCCGCATACTTCCTTGGCACCATTTGCAATGCTGCCCTCACCATAGTCCTCAAGTTGGACCCCCTACAGAACTCATCCTCCATCCTAACCCATTCAGCCCCCTCTCCTTCCCACCACAGGCTCACCTTCTCCACGTTCGCCGCCCAGTAATTGTGTAGCAAGTTTGGCAATGGCGACTCTTATTTCTGCCTCTGTCTCTATAATAGGGTCCTCTTAACCTTTGGCACCTTCCCTTCCCATACAAAGTCTGAGATAATCATATCCAGTTTTCGAAAGAAGACCTTCGGTACAAAGATCTGAAGCGTCTGGAATATGAACTGGAACCTTGGCAGAATGTTCACCTTCACCAGTTGGATCCTACCTGCCAGTCAGGTGCAATATGTCCTAACTCTACAGATCCCCCCTAACATCCTCCACCAGCTTTGTTAGATTCCATTTATGTAGCATTGACAATTCCCTCACCACTTGAATCCCCAGGTATCTAAACCTGTCTCTGGCCACCTTGAATAGCAACCCCATTGGGTTGACTCGGTTGACCCAACTCATTCACCTGGAACACTTCACTTTTCAGTACCTTTTTAGCTTGCATCCCGAGAAAAACCTAAACTTCCCCAACAGGCCCATGATCCTCTCCATGCTCTCCAGCGGGTCCGAAACACACAATAGTAGGCCGTCCGCGTACAGCTACACCCGATGCTCCCTTTGTCTCCTCATAATCCCTTACCACTCTGTCGACCCACTAAGAGCCATTGCCAGAGGCTCAATTGCTAGCGCAAACAACAACGACAGCAGGCACCCCTGCCTTGTTCCACTGTGCAGTTCAAAGATTTGTGAGCCCATGTCATTGGTCCGCACACTCTCCTTCGGTGCCACATATAATAGCACACCCATGACACAAACTTCGGCCCAAACCCAAACCTTCCCAGGACCTCAAACAGGTACCGCTACTCCAACCGGTTAAATGGCTTCTCCACATCCATGGACAGCACTACCTCCGATACTTGAGCTCTCAACGGGGTCATGACCACATTTAACAGCCTCCTTGTATTAGTAGAAAGCTGCTTGCCCTTTATGAAACAAGTCCGGTCCTCCGCAACCATCCCCGGGACACATCCTTCCATCCTTCTCACGATCAACTTAGCCAGCACTTTCACATCTGTATTTAACAGTGATATGGGCCATACGACCCACATTCCAGCGGGTCTTTGTCCTTCTTTGGTACTAATTGTTGCCTGCATCATTGTATCTGGTTGCCCCTTCTCCAACGTCTCATTAAACACCCCCAAGAGATGTGGTACCAGGTCCGTCACAAACTCCTCATAGAATTCGGCAGGTAACAATTTAGCCTCGGAGCATTCCCCGACTTCATACCCCTTGTATTGTCAAATACCACCCTCAGTCCCAAGGGCTCTTCTATCTCCTGCCCCTTCTCTTCCTCCAACTATGGAAACTCCAGTTTGTCTAAAAACTGTCCCAAGTCCCCCTTTTCAGCCCCCCGGGTCCGCCATGTACAGCTCTTTATAATGCTAAACGCCTCGTTTATCTTCCCCGGCTCCGACATCACATCCTCTGTCCCAGTCCATATCCTCAATATTTCCATGGCCATGGCATACCTTTGTAGCTGAAGCGCTAACATTCAACTAGCCTTCTCCCCGTATTCATACTGCACCCCCCCTTACCCTACGCAGCTGTCCTACCGCCTTCCCCATCGTCAACCTATCGAAGTTCCCCTGCAATTTTTTCTTCCTCGCCAGTCCCTCCGTGGTGGACACCCTCAAGTACTCCCGATGTAGCTCAACTATCTTGTTCTTAATATTTATATTCATCCCTCCTTTTCCTATCTGCATGTGCCTTGAATGAGATAATCTCCCCCCTGACGACCGCTTTTAGTGCTTCCTAAAATGTGGCCTCCGACACCTCCTCGTTTTGGTTCAATTCTACATAATCTTGAATCACAACTCGCACTTTATCGCAAAATACTCTTTATCAGCCAACAACCCCAAATCGAGCCTCTGCCCCGGCCTCTGCTCCTGCCCCGATCTAAGCCGAATCTCCAGCCAATGGGGCGACAGGTCCGAGATTACCATCCCCGCGTACTCTGCCCCTCCACCCCAACCAAAACCGACTCACCACAAAAAAATTTATTCTTGAATACACCTTATAAACATGTGAGAAGAAGATACTCCCTTCCCCCTGGGTTCTTGAAGCGCCACAGGTCCACCATACCCATTTTTCCATAAACCCACCCAGCTCCTTTGCCATTCGTATCTTACCCAGTGATTTGGGGTTTGATCTGTCTACCCTCTGCTCTAGGACACAATTAAAATCTTCCATAATCAACTGGTTAGTGGCCAAGTCCGGGATCTCTGCCAGCAACCCCTTCATAAAACCTACATCGTCCCAATTTGATGCACATATACATATGTTCACCACCGGCGTCCCCTCCAATACCCCACTCACCATTACATATCTCCCACCTCGGTCCATCACTCCCTTCTTGCTCACCAACCCCATTTTCTGCTCATCAAAATAGCCACCACCCGTGACTTTGAATCAAACCCGAGTGGAAAACCTGTCCCACCCATCCCTTTCTTAGCCTAACCTGGTCCTTCATGCAGAGGTGCATCTCCTGCAGAAAGACCACCTCAGCTTTTAAACTCCTTAGGGACGCAAAGACCCGAGATCTTTTCACGAGTTTCTTTGAACCCTCGCACGTTCCATGTTATCAGCCTTATCAGGGGCTTACACCTCCATTCCCCTTACCACTCTTCCCCCCCCCAAGCAATGTTATATATTGGCCTTGTTGAACCCCGCACACCGTTTTGCCAGTTCAGCTCCAATGTTCTGGTATATTCGGACCTTGTTCCCATCTCATTCACAGTTCCGCTTCTCCCTGGCCCACTGTAAGATCTTCTCTTTCTCCACAAACCTGTGGGGTCTCACGATCACCTCCCGTGGCGGCTCCCCAGCTCTTGGCTTCTGCCTCAGAGACCTGTGCACTCTGTCCACCTCAAGGGCCTTGTCCAGCACCCCCTCTACACCAGCCCCACCAGCATCCTCAAAATGTTCCTCACGGCAATCGCACCTTCCACTCCTTCAGTCAGGCCAAATATTCGTAGATTCTGTCTCCTCGACCTGTTTTTCTGCTCCTCCACTATACTCTCAACGTCTTGCAAAGGTCTAAGAGCCCCATCTCCGCCTCCAGTGCCACCACTCTATTGCTGTATTCAGAGTTCACCCTCTACGACCCCAGAGCCTCCAGACATTTTTCCAGCCTTTCCATTGAGCCCTTCAGGGGTGCCACAGCCCCTGGGGGTAGCATGGTAGCATAGTGGTTAGCATAGTTGCTTCACAGCTCCAGGGTACCAGGTTCAATTCCCAGCTGGGTCACTATCTGTGCGTAGTCTGCACGTTCTCCCCGTGTCTGCATGGATTTCCTTCGGGTGCTCCGGTTTCCTCCCACAGTCCAAAGATGTACGGGTTAGGTGGATTGGCCATGCTAAATTGCCCTTGGTGTCCAAAAAGGGTAAGTGGGGGTTACTGGGTTATGGGGATGGGGTAGATATGTGGGCTTGAGTAGGGTGCTCTTTGTAAGGGCCGGTGCTGACTTGATGGGCCGAGTGGCCTCCTGCAATGTAAATTCTATGAAAGTACAATCTCATCTGGAAAGCCAGAGACTTCCTACTTCCCTTCATCTCAAAAAATCCATTATAGACTACCTGTCTAATGGATGCACCCTAAAGGACGACTTCACCGTGTGACTTGCTTCTTGTATTCTGTTGATAATTTAACTGCATGCTTTCTTCTCCATAGACTATATCTCTGTGTCTCTAAGGGCACAACGGGGTGAGTGTCTTTCATTGTGGTTAAATTTTGGGGTGTTGTGTGCATAAGCATTAGCTAGAATTTTCTGACCATTCTCACCAGCGGAATCAACCAGTCTTGCTACGGCGAACCCCTGTCGTGGGTTTTCCAGCGGCAGAAGGTGCATAGAATGGGAAACCCTGGTGATAGCCTGTTACTGGCCAAGGGTGGGCTGCCATCCGCGCCGGAAAACACAGCATGGGGACATGTGAAAAATTCTGCATGTTATCTTTTCGTCAAATTTAAACTTACATGAAATCCTTCTGAGTGTTCATTGCTAGAAGTCTGTTGCTAACAATAGCCTTCAGCTGTGCAGCCAGAGGCTGCTCATAGCCAAAGGGAGTCAAGTAACCTTCAGCATATAACCACGGACAGGGCTCTGACCTGAAAGTGTTTGGTAGGACAGAAGGCTGCAGTTGTCTGTTATGCAGAGGCACAATATTGGAAACCCCCCGGGCACTAAGCCCACCCGCCCCCCCTCCAACCCAGGGGTGACTTCCAACCTATGGTGCCAGTCACCAGGCTAGTTCTCCCACCTGAGAGGTTGTCCTCTCTCCTCCACCGCCCCCCCACCCCAGGGCAGTAGTTCCAGTGCCCCTGGGCTGCATGCCGAGGAATTCATCTCCTCCCCTTAGCAACCATTGCACTAGCTTCCCATTTTTAAATAGGAATGCTAAACAGTGCCTGCGTGACATCGCTGGGGAGCAGGTTAGTTTCTGGGAGGCCGTTGGTTTGGGCTTTCATCTCGCTAATGGGATGGAGATTGTTCTTAATTGGTGTCTTGCTGCGCCATTGGGATGCAGAACCCACCACCAGGAGCAGGCCAGTTACATCGCGAACTGATTCGCTCTCGGTGCGGATCCCGATTTTGGATTCTTGCGCGATTTAACAGGTGACGTGCACGGATGCGCGCCGCGCACAACGTGGGCATTAAATTGTGTGCATTGCTGTTCAGACATTTTTACTCATTTTAATGAGATTTTCGCAGGTCAACACGGTGGCCCAGCGGTTAGCACAACTGCCTCACGGCGCTGAGGGTCCAGGTTCGATCCCGGCTCTGGGTCACTGTCCGTGTGGAGTTTGCACATTCTCCCTGTGTCTGCGTGGGTTTCGCCCCCACAAGCCAAAAATGTGCAGACTAGGTGGATTGGCCACACTAAATTGCTCCTTAATTGGAAAAAATAATTAGGTAATCTAAATTTTAAAAAACATTTTTTAATGAGATTTTCTCATTGTATGCTCTAAACATTTTAAACTCCCATTCTATAACCATATTTATTCCCTTGTCAGCAATATCCTCCCTTCCTGTATTTTTTCATGTACACTCCTGTTTTGCTTGCATTTAGGCTGCTTACATTTCTTATGGATCCCTCTCTTCCCTTTTTACCTGTTTAAAACCTTTTCCGTTAGCTGGATAGCTGGTTCATGATGCAGGGTGAGGCATTCAGGGGCTGTTTAGCACACTGGGCTAAATCACTGGCTTTGAAAGCAGACCAAGGCAGGTTAGCAGCACGGTTCGATTCCCGTAACAGCCTCCCCGAACAGGCGCCGGAATGTGGCGACTAGGGGCTTTTCAAAGTAACCTACTCGTGACAATAAGCGATTTTCATTTCATACAGAGCGGGTTCAAATCCCGTACAGGCTGAGGTTATTCATGAAGGCGCCACCTTCTCAATCTTGCACCTTGCCTGAGGTGTGATGATCTTCAGATTAAATCACCACCAGTTAACTCTCCCCTTCAAAGAGGAAAGCAGCCGAGTCATCTGGGACTATGGTAACTTTATTTTATTATTTTTTATTACTTTTAATTTAGCATCCAATTGCTGTTACTCTTTTAGCAGGCCCTCCTTCCTATTCCTACTGTGTCTATTGTTCCGACCTGGACCACAAAAACTGGATTTACACCTCAATTTCCAAGTTCCTCTCTGACCGCTGGGAGATATCCCTTACCCTGACTTCAGCTAGACAACACAGCCTTCGAGATTCTCGTTATTTTCTGCAGAAGACGCCAACTATTGCCCTAATTATAGAGTCCCCCATAACTACCACATTTCTAATCTACCTTCAAGATTTTGTAAGACTAATGACCTAAAATGAAACAACAGGGTAATATTTTTGAATGAATTTGATTTATATTGGACAATGATCAAGGTACTGAGACTCCATTTTTTTAAAGTATTGTTTACCTGAGCGCTGGTATTTTGGGACATCATCTTGTAGATCTGATCAATTTTCATTGAGACATGCTCAAAGCATTGGTTAAACAAATTACATCTTCTTTTGACATATTCAAAATCCTGTCTGCATATCCTAGCTTTATTTCTGCTTGATAAGAAAATAAAGATAGTCTAAATGGAAAAAAATTAATGCAGACTATCTGATTTTTATTATGGTTATTCACAGCTATTTCAAAGCTGAAAAGTGCTAATTTGTCACACTGGCTTTGCTTGTTGACAATTATTTTGCTGCAGATTAAATATAGCTAGCCCTATATTGCAGGATAAAATTCATAGTGTTCTCCCACCCTCGAGACCTTATTCACTGGTTTGACATCCCAGGGACTTTATGCAATAGTTTCCAGGTCTGGAGACCAAAGCGTCACAATTAAACACCAGAATTCCGAATACTAAAAACAGGAGGAATCCCATTCCGGGACAAGGAATAAAAATGCAATTTTAATCATTCAGTCACTATAAATCAATGGCCCAGTTATAAAATGTGGCTTTCAAGTTACCAATGACTAATTACAATAAACTAAAATTTCATTCATGTTGAAACAAAAATCAGCAATACACCAAGCTCTGCACTTACCGTACACTGACTCTTGAAACTTAACCCACACATTTTGCAGTTTTTCAACAGCGTTCCCTGTTTAGGCCCCTTATTTAACACGGGTGAACACATGGCTAAACTAATGGGACATCACACTCAGCACAGACCTAATACGGGAAGTTTTAAAAAATAGTGTTATATTAATAGGTGTTTAGTAGAATATGTTGAGCAGTTTCTTACTGAAGCCATGATCAACATGTTCTGTTTTAGGGTTATTTAAAATTAAAGAGTACTGCTATGGTATTAGAAAGTACTACAAGAATGGAAAAATCGAAAGAACTGTTTATTTTCAGAGATATTAACAACTTTGAGTAAGTAAATCATTGTTATTACAGGTTTTAACAGAAGAGGAAAGTACCCAAGCCACAACAGACATGTTTGAACTGGAAGCTGCTTTTGAAATAGACTATAGCAGTTTACCTACAGATCTCAAAGTAATGTATTTCAATATACAACTGTTTTGGTTCTTATTTTGGAAATAGCCTATAATTATATAGAACTTTCACTCTGATAAGATGAAAAATTAAAAATATGTTCACAAGTGAAGTTGACTGGATAACATGTAAGAGCTAAAGTTATGACCAACTTTCACAATCATGAGTGGTTATGCTTTTATATCACAGTTGACCTACACAATTGTAATTCATTTATATTACATTTTGTGTTTAATTATAGACATCCTGTTTCTGTTTAAAAATAAGAGGTCTCCCGTTTAAGATGAGAGTTAAAGGGTAATTCCTTTCAGAGGAATATTGGTTGAAATTCTGTTCCACAGAAAGCAGTGAAGATGGGGTCATGAAATATATTTAAGGCTCAGTTAGACAGCTCTTTTGATTGACACAGACATCAAGGGTTCTGTGAACAGTCAGGAAAGTGGAGTATGGCCACAATCAGATTAACCATGATCCTATTGAATGATGGTGCAGGCTTAAGGGACTGACTGGCCGACATCTGTTACAATTTACTTATGTTCTCTGAACAGCTTCCAATGCAAGTATATCCCTCTTTAAGTAAGGTAGATCAAAAGTATACATTACACATATGGCAGGGTGTAGTGCCAGGGGCAATTCCCGGGCTTGACAACCCCCCCCCCCCCCCTCCCCTTGAGCTATGCAGTCACCTGAACTTATCTGGTGGGTTCTGCTTGTCAGGTGCACACTCTGGGTGACCTGTCGTGGTTCGCATGTCGATGTGAATGGACAGTCTAACAGTGGGGTAGGGAAACTATCAGACGTAAAGACCTGATAATTACATTTAAATGTAGACATTGGTGGGAGGTGGGGACAATCAGAATGGGAAATCCGCCAGCATAAATCACGTTTTGGGACTCCTGCAGGATTTCCCGCTCCCACCTCTGATACATAACTTGCATGGATTTTTTCCAGGACCTCGCATCCCTAAAGGAGATCGAGATACAGGAGAATAGATTGAATAAATTATTGGAAGAAAAGGAGACCATTTTACATAGAACTGCTGCACCAAATTTGAGAGCTGTTGAAAAACTGCAAAATGTGTGGGATAAGTTTCAAGAGTCAGTGTATGGTAAGTGCAGAGCTTGGTGTATTGCTGATTTTTTTTCAACATGAATAGAATTTTAGTTTATTGTAATTAGTCATTGGTAACTTGAAAGGCACATTTTAGAACGGTCATTGATTTATAGTGATTGAATAAATAAAATTGCCTTTTATTTATTTCATTTTATCCCATTCCGGAATGGGATTCTTCCTGTTTTTAGTATTCTGCATTTATGGCAGGGCAGTTTCTGGTGTTTAATTGTGACGCTTTGGTCTCCAGACCTGGAAATTATTGCATAAAGGCCCTGGGATGTCAAACCAGTGAATATGATCTCTAGAGTGGGAGAACAGTGTGAATTTTATCCTGCAGTATTGTAATAGTGAATGGTGAATAATTTTGAAACGGAATTCTGAGACCTGGAAGTACTGGGAAGTTTGGGGGAACGACAAAAATTGCAGCATATTGCAGAACCCCCAGCAAGTCTTCTTCAAGACAACTCGAATGCTATAGTTCATAGTGCTAGCAATATTTGAGCTGCAGCAAAATAATTGTTAACAAGCAAACCCAGTTTGACAAATTAGCACTTTACAGCCTTGAAATAACTGTGAATAACCATAATAAAAATCAGATAATTTGTATTCATTTAGACTATCTTTTTTTTCCTAGCATTTGAATCAAGCAGAAAGAAAGCTAGGATATGCAGACAGGATTTTGAATATGTCAAAAGAAGAAGATATGATTTGTTTAACCAGTGCTTTGAACATATCTCAGTGAAAATTGATCAGATCTACAAGATGATGTGTCAAAATACCAGCGCTCAGGTAAACAATATTTTTTTTAATGGAGTCTCAGTACCTTGATCCTTGTCCAATATAAATCAAATTCATTCACAAATGTTACCCTATTTCATTTTAGTTCATTAGTTTTTTTGTGTAACATGTTGATATAATTTTCCTTGGGGTGAGGGGTTAACTGGGCCCCTGAAATATGTGTAAACATTTCACTGTTTCAGTTGCCGATCAGAGACACTGAAAATCCACTCACATAAAATGGAATTGCTGAAAACAATATGTACATTAACTCCCTATATGAACATTGCCATTTTAACCTAATCTTTGACTGAGTGAGAGTTTTGAGACTGGTGGTCTAATCAGAGGCAGTGTTGGAGCTTAAGCAGCTAAAATTACATAGCATTGGGTAACATGCCACTATTTTTCTACTTTGGACTGGCCTACCTTTTTAGGCAATGGCTTCGGGATTACCTTAAGTTTGATATGTCTATCGTTGCATTTCCATTAGCTAACTGGGCTGATTAATAATCAGCAGTCACCAAGGAGTACTTTGCTGGTTCAGCTTTGCTGAATTTACCACAAAGACCTGATTTGGTTCTGAACTTTAATTGTATTATGATGCTGTTAGAAACTACTAACATAAAGAAATCCAAGCATGTAGCATTTAACTGACAGAAGTGCGCCGCAAGATTTCATGTTATGAAACAAAGACTAACTTTATTGTATGTAAAGAGAAATTAAACAAACCAAGCACCACTAACTTATCACAAATTTATAAAAACTTATGCTATAAATTCATTAAGAAGTCTTACAACACCAGGTTAAAGTCCAACAGGTTTGTTTCGAATCACTTGCCTTCTCAATACGCATCCAGGCTCTGTGCCTGCCTGCTTTCTTAGCACTGTCCATGTTTCCCTTTGCAAACATCCATTTTGTGTTCTGGAAGTGGTCATCCCAGATGGCTACAGTAGGCTCCTTTGTACATTTCCTTTGGCTCTCCCCACTTGGAGAGTTGCAACCTACACTATCCCAAACTGAACTGTCAGCAAACACAAACAGATAAATTGAACAAAAGATCCTCTAACCAAGACTCCACCCTGAGTCACTATATGGCAATGTGACATACCTGTGGATGTCCCCAAATAAAAATGGTAAATTAATTATTTTAGCTTCAAAATTATTTTATTTTGTCACTCATATGAATAATTTATATTTTAATGGATGAATTGCCCTCTCCAGATTCCCTAACTCCATTGTATGCTTCGAGAAGGGTCATTCACTGTTCATATTTTAAACTTGTATCTCTTTTAAGATGAGCAAAAGTTGGCTTTTAACTATTAATTAGCTCCAACCCTGTTTGAATCGCTTTTACTTCAGAGTTGCTAATCGGATTCTCAATCTGATGTCCCTTTTTATTTAGTTACTAAGGCTAAAAGTAATTTCTAAAACATATGAATTATGTACTCAATATTTGCCACAATTGACAAGCCTTGGCGATTGTTCAATCCCAAAGTGTTACACTTCCTTCACTTCCCTGAATGCTGAATAATACAACTGGAAAATGTGGATCTGATCCATTGCTGTGCGGACAGCAATCAACAGGAACTCCATAGAAAAATCATGGTAAACAGCACTGCTTGTCAGAGCACCTTCACATACCATATCCTATTGAAACAAATTCTATTAGTTGGATTTTGAAAGTGAATGCTTACTTTTCTGTAATTAGGTTATGCTGGACCAACCCTTAAGAATGTGTGATTCAAATACTGGACAATCAGTTGACACTTCTAGAACTGTCACTAAATTCTTAAACTTATGTCAGTTAATGATGGGCATCTGTCATCTGCATTGTAGAAGGATCTGCTAGAGAAGTTTGCATCATGCTCATCACATTGATGTTCCAGACATTCCCATACATTGGGAAGTATCAGACTTACCCATCAGCTATTGAGGAAACCAGGGAGCAGCCAAGGGCGATAATCGCGAAGCTGAACCGGTTCTAAGACCGAGAAAAGATCTTAAGGTGGGCCCGCCAGAAGAAATCACGTTTGTGGGAAGGACATAGAATAAGGGTGTCCCAAGACATTGGGGTGGACCTGGCAAAAAAGAGGGCCGAGTTTAATAGAGCGAAATCGGCGCTCTATAAAAGTGGGGTATGATTCTGGGTGACATTTAAGGGCAAAGAACTTTACTTCAACAACCCGGCGGAGGCTGATGAGTTTGTTAAAACAAAACCTAGAGAGAGAGCAATCGCAGCAGCGATGAAAGTGGCAGGGGCAGAAGAGGAAAGAAACGGAGAGCGGAGGACAGACCCCAAACAGAGACAATAATAATACGAACTATGTTCATATGTTTTTTACGCGGGACTGCACTGCCTCGTTTCCGGGCTTATCTCTTCCCTCAATGTGATGAGGGGGAACAGGGCAAGGGGCGCGAGTAGAAGAAAAGCAGGCAAAAGGCGAGATGAGGGGTGGAAGTGGGTGTGTAAAACAGGGCCAGAGCTAGACAAGCATTGGGAGAGGAGCCACCGTACTAGCGAGGAAGGCTAACATGCAACGCAGAAAGCAAGGGAGACCGCGACGCACCTCTCAGGGAGAGGGAGTGCCTGGCCAAAAAGGTGGGAGGGCCAGGCAGAAGGGAGGAGGAGAATACAGGGGAGGGACAAGGGCTAAAGGCAGGCGATAGGGGACGGTGGGGAAAGCACAGGCCAGAAAAGGAACAAAGGGAAGGATACGGTCAAGAAACAGAACAGGCACAGGCCTCGGCAGGCATGGAGCAAGGCGAGGAACCATGATAGCGCTGCAAGTAGCCACTCAGGAAAGCCCCTGGGCAGAGGGAGACCCCGGAGTGCAGGGGTGCATCCACGTGACGTACACATAGTTGGCTGCCATGTTGGGTGCCCCTGGACAAAGGGAAACCCCAGTGCACAGGGGCCCGACCTCATGTTGAGAGCAGCGACCGTGGCCATTTTGGATGGCCCCATAAAAAAGGGAACCCCCGGAGTGCAGAGGTGCATCAACCAGGTAAGTATGGGTGATCCTGCAGGACAGGAGGGTGGGGGGGAATCAGAAACGCCCCCATATGGATTGTTACCTGGAAAGTAAGGGGACTCAATGGCCCGCTGAAAAGATCCAGAGTCTTCGCCCACTAAAGAAGCCTAAAGGCCGACATAATCTGCCTGCAAGAGACGCACCTGAGGGAGAAGGACCGACTGCTGGTAAGGAAGGGCTGGGTAGGACAGACGTACCATTCATGTTATGGAATGAGGGCGAGGGGAGTAGCCATACTGATTAACAAGAGGACGGGGTTTACAGAAACCAAGACAGTTACGGAAATGGGGACGGTATGTCGTGGTCAGCAGTGACCTAGAAGGGGCACCAGTGGTACTGGTAAAGGGGGAGGGGGCGATAGCTCCCAACTGGGACGACACAGAATTCATCAAAAAAGACCATGGCGGAGACCCCCCGACATTGATACACACTGACTGATTATGGGGGGCGACTTTAACTGCGTGTAGGACCCACTGATCGACCGATCAAACCCCAGAACAGGGAGAAAGACTAGCATGGCTCGGGAACTGGGAGCAATTATGGAGCAGATGGGGCGGTGGACCCATAGAGGTTCCTACACCCAGGAGAAAAAGAAGTTTCATACTTCTCACGTGAACAAGGTGTACACCCGTATCAACTTCTTTGCAGTGGGGAAATTGGTGCTTCCAGGGATCACGGGAGCGGAAAACTCCACAATCATTATCTCTGACCACGTTCCACATTGCATGAACGTGAGGTTGGAGATGGGCCATGCCCAGCACCCCACATGGAGGGTGGACATGGGCCTCCTGGCCGACCAGGCCTTTTGGCAAAAAACATTGCGGGCCATAGGCGATTACATTAGTAACAACCAAAACAGAAAGGTCTCACCCTCCATATTTTGGGAGGCACTGAAGGCCGTGAGGAGAGATCATAGCCTACAAGACTGGCAGAGATAGGGAGGAGAGGGTGGCCAAGCAGCAGCTAGTGGACTCCATCCTGGAAGTCGGCAGAAAGTACTCCGAGGCCCCAACCATAGAGCTGCTGGCGGAGAATGGACTTTAACCTGCTATCCACCACTGGGGTTCCCAGCGGATTTCAATAAAACATTTACGCCAGCCCACACCAAAGGGACATGTTCGCGGACTTGCTGGCAAGGGGCATTCCGCCACCTATGCTTGCGCAGGCCACAATCTCACTTATACCTAAAAACAATAAAGACTCGGCAGAATGCGGATCATATAGACCCATTTCTCTGTTGAATGTTGATGCGAAAATACTCTCAAAGGTCCTGGCCAAAAGGCTGGAGTGCTGCATACCGGAGGGGACCAAACGGGCTTTGTCAAGTGTAGGCAAGGGGGCGCAGAAAAGACTTTCGACAGAGTCGAGTGGATGTACCTCCTCAAGGTATTGGGACGGTTTGTGCTAAGAGCAGGATTCACCACCTGGGTGAGACTCCTGTACAACGCTCCCAAGGCGAGCATTCAAACTAACACCACCAGCTCTGAATACTTCCAGCTGCAGAGAGGAACAAGGCAGGACTGCCCGCTGTCCCCACTCTTGTTCGTGCTAGCGATCGAACCCCTGGTGATAGCTCTATGGGGAGCGAAAAGCTGGAAGGGCAGCAGGAGAGGAGACAGAGAGCATAGAGTTTCACTCTATGCGGATGACCTGCTCTTTTATGTCTCAAAGCCACAGGAGGGACTGAAGGCAATACTGCAGATCCTGAAGAGTTTAGAACCTTTTTGGGCTACAAACCTAACCTGGACAAAAGTGAGGTACTCCCAGTGAACCAAATTGGGGGAGGGGCAGAGCTGGAGGGGATCCCATTTAAAATAGCCCGGAACAGATTCCGTTACCTGGGGATCCAGATAGCCAGAGACTGGACACAGATCCACAAGTGGAACCTGACCAGCCTGGTGGAGAAAGTAAAAAAGGACCTACAGAGGTGGGGCGCATTCCCACTCTCTCTGACAGGAAGAGTGCAAACGATCAAAATGAACGTGCTGCTGAGGTTTCTCTTCCTGTTTAGATCCATACCGAGATTCATCCACAAGGCCTTTTTCCAAAATATTGACGGTCCAACCATGGCGCTTGTGTGGGGGTGTAAGAATCCGAGAATTTCCAAACCGACACTGCAAAAAAGGAAAATCAAAGGTGGCTTGGCTTTACCGAACAGGAATACTACCGCTGGGCAGCAAAAGCATAAAGAGTGAGGGGATGGTTACGCGAACCCAACTCAGAGTGGGTACAGATGGTGGAGACCTCCTGTAAAGGAACGACCCTCCGTGCCCTGGCTACAGCAGCACTCCCATCCCCCTCAACAACATACACAACAAACCCAGTGGTATTCCCCCTCAACACGATACATAATGAGTCCAGTGGTACCAGCCACGCTGAGAACGTGGGCCTAACTGAGACAGCACTTTGGGCTAACTAAGATGTCTCCCATGGCCCCATCTGCGGCAATCACAAATTCCCTCCAGCCATGCTGGACCCACCTTCAAAAGATGGAGACGCGGTGGAGGCACACTGACATCAGGGACATTTACGTAGGACACAGACTGGCAGGGCCGGCTCAAGGCACCGGCAACTCGGGCAGTCGCCCGGGGCGCCATGTGCTAGGGGGCGCCAGAGACTCGGGTCCCGCGCATGCACGGTGGCCGCCCTCCCCCAGGGCGGTCCGCGCCCCCCCCCCCCCCCTCGGTCCCGGGTCTGCCGCCCCCCCCCTCGGGTCCGCTCCCCCTCGGCCCCGCCCCCCCCTCTCGGCCCCCTCGGCCTCGGCCCGCCCTCGCGCCCCCCCCCCCCCCCCCCCCCCCCAAGGGCGCCGAAGTTCAGCTTGCCCGGGGCGCCAGCAACCCTAGGGCCGGCGCTGCAGACTGGCGACACTAAACGAACTGACAAAAGAAGTGGACTACCGAAAGGACAGGAAATGAGGTACCTCCAAATAAAACACTTCCTCCACAAAGAGACAGTAAGGTACCCCAGGGCCCCTAAAGCACACTACTAGACGACCTAATAGGCACAAGCAAGAATGAAGGGGAACATCTACAGACAGTTACTGGACAGAGCTCGAACACCACTGGACGAGACCAGACGAAATGGGAGGACGAACTGGGGCAGAGGTAGGTGGGGACTCGGAAGCGAAGCACTGTGCAGGGCTAACTCCTAATGCAGCTCAAAGTGGTGCACAGAGTGCACCAGAACCCTGAAGTTAAAACTCACCACTATTCTTAGAATTCCCCCTATACCAAAAAAAGGTTGATATTCTAAATGGTGAACAGGGATTCTCACTCCCTGACTCCAGTGCAGGCTTCTGTGAGTGCTATTCAGGTCAAACTATCTTTTCAAGTTATCCCCCGGTATAACCCATACCTTCACCGAAGAATTTTACCTACTTACCCCTTAATAGCATTGATGTCCTGGGTCCTGCGTTATTAAGGAAGTGAAGTAAGCTAATAACCACTTTTTCAGGTTAAGTTATTTTTATTATTATATTTTTTCTTTTAAAAGCTGCAAACACTTTCTTTACAGAAAGGAAAAAAGATCTTGCTTCTGGCTGCTTCAGGCCCACCTTGGCAATCGATCTTCTTAAAATCTGGTCTTCTTGAGTTGTATTCGCTGGTGAACTCGGTTGCTGTGTCCTGTTCTTCCCATGCACCGAGCTGTGAGAGCTGGCTCTGCTAGCTATCTCTAAGCTGACTCTGACTCCTGTTTAAATTCTAGCCTTCCTTAGATGTATAGCTGTTTAAACTCGGCTGCTTGCCTTGTCTTTCCCATGACCGAGCTCTCTCTCTCTCTCTCTGAGTTCTCCTCCCCTTCTCTCCTGTTGCTGGTTTCTCCTGTCCTCTGTCCTGTTCCCTGGGTTTATATTCTCTTTCTGAGAGTTATTAAGTTTTAACGACTTTTGTAAATGGGCTTGTTTCACTTTGATAGTTTAAAAGTATCTTTGATGTAAACATCTTACTACAACTAATTATTCATTTTGGGCATATCGTCTCCTCTCAGATCTGATTAAACAATGCTTTGGTTTCAATAGGTGTTACTTTTAATTCTGTGATTTCAAATCATTTAATTTTCCAATTGTCCCCAGCTCATAACT
Source organism: Scyliorhinus canicula (assembly GCF_902713615.1). NCBI lineage: Eukaryota > Metazoa > Chordata > Chondrichthyes > Carcharhiniformes > Scyliorhinidae > Scyliorhinus > Scyliorhinus canicula. Next base: position 56,226,860 of record NC_052165.1, on the reverse strand, counting down.
TTGCCTTTGATTTTGACTTACATGATGTTTCTCGTAGACAGGTCGTCTCCAATTTTCTTTTAATTGTTTGATGTTCATAGAATTTTATACTTTAAATTTGACACCAAATTTGACTGAGTATCTTCCATCCTTTCCAGCTGTTTACTAAGAGAGTTTATTTCAATTAAGGTGTGAAATTTTGCTTTTAGCGGTATGCTAAAATTTAACTTGGTTATGACTTGAAAGACTTGCCTGTTTTAAACATTCGTCACTTAATGCAATTGAAACTCTCATCCATGCTTTTTCAGATGCTTCCTGAGATAGTTACATTCCATGAAGGTGTGAGCCATTGTTTTAGCTTACCACATGAGACTGGTGTGTTTGATTAGCCTGCTTGTGAGCAAGAATCTGCATTTTACAACCCTGCTCTTTGAAGCTGCTATGAAACTTTTGTGGGATCTTTCCCTGTACCCTCTCAAACCAGATATTGCCAGACTTCCATGTTTCAAATGACACATTTTTCTGTATTTTCAAGAACAACCCGAATGAGCAAGTTCCTCCCGGAGGTGAAGGACAAATGTGAACGATGCCAGAGGGGCCCGGCCAACCACACCCACGTTTTGGGCTTGTACCAAACTTGCTGGGTTCTGGACAGCCTTCTCTGAGGCAATGTCCAAGGTTGTGGAGGTGACGGTGAAGCCATGCAGAATTGTGGCAATCTTCAGGGTATCGGAGCAGCCAGAACTACACACGGGAAGAGGGCCGACGCCCTAACTTTCGCTTCCCTAATCGCACGCCGAAGAATCCTGCTCGGCTGGCAATCAGCAGCACCACCCACAGCTACAGACTGGCTCGTGGACCTTTCAGAATTCCTCCACCTGGAGAAGATTAATTATGCCATCTGAGGGTCAGAGGAAGGCTTCCTAGATACATGGGAACAGTTCGTCGGCCTCTTCCAAAACCTGTTCGAGGCCAGCAACAAGGAATAAGATAGGAAAATGGGGTAGAGAGGAAGAAAAAGTGGAAAGACAAGGGGAAAACAAGATTGAAGGGGAACCAAAGGAATACGCAACTCGGGGGGGGGGGGGGGGGGGGGTGTGATTTTGCATTTGGCCAAGCAGACAAGGAGCCGTAAGTGGGAGAATAACATTCTGCGCATCTACCAAGGTAAGGGTGCAGACCTAGCCAAGAGAAGAACGGGTTTCAACCGAGTGAAATCGACCCTTTTCAAGAGGAAGGTGAAGTTTGGTCTACTTTATCCAGCTCGTTTATGGGTCACCTATGAAGAGCGGCAATTTTACTTCAAGTCGCCGGATGAAGCAATGGACTTTGTGAAAAGCAAAGGTGTAGATAGAGACTGAGGTGACTGATCTTTGCTGCAGGGATTCTACTACAATTGTTCTTACTTTTGCACTACATGAGAAATGCCTTTTGTAACATTTTTTTGGGCTGTTGCTGAGTTTTGGGAGTTAACTTTATACTGGTGGGAAAAGGGTGGGTTAATCTTTGATTCCTTTTCTTTGGATGTGTTTGGGTGGTTACATGCCTTTTGAATAGGTATGTCCGGCAGGGGGAGGTAACAATAGGAGGAAAAGGGCAGGATTCTCCCCTACCCGGCGGGGGGGGTCCCGGCGGGATGGTGTGGCATGAACCACTCCGGCGTCGGGCCGCACCTTTAGGGGCCAAGCCCTCACCTTTAGGGGCTAGGCCCGCGCCGGAGTGGTTGGCACGCCGGCGGGAAAAGCCTTTGGCGCCACACCAGCCGTGGCCAGAGGGATTCCGCCGGCCAGCGGAAGTCCGTGCATGCGCGGGAACGTCAGTGGCTGCTGACGTCATCCCCCCGCATGCACAGGGGGGGTTACCTCCGCGTCGGCCGTCGTGGAGGCTGACACGGCCGACGCGTAGGAAAAGAGTGCCCCCACGGCACAGGCCCGCCCGCGGATCGGTGGGCCCCGATCGCGGGCCAGGCCACCGTGGGGGCACCCCCCCTAGGGCCAGATCCCCCCCCCCAGGACACCGGAGCCCGCCCGTGCCACCTGGTCCCGCCGGTAAGGGAAGTGGTTTAATTCATGCCAGCGGGACTGGCATTACAGCAGCGGGACTTCGGCCCATAGCGGGCCGGAGGATTGTTGGGGGGGCCTGGCGCGGCGCAATTCCCGCCCCCGCTGAATCTCCGGTGTCGGAGAATTCGGCGGCTGGCGCGGGCCCGATTCACGCCGCCCCCCGGCGATTCTCCGACCCAGCGGGGTGTCGGGAGAATCCTGCCCAAGATGTCTGACGCCATTCGGGGAGGGAGTCACCAAGCCAGCTGGGCGGGTTTGCTCATGGAAGCGCAGTGGCGGGTGAGCAGATGTTTTGTTTGTTGATTGGGTTTGCATTTATTGTGCTGTTAACGGGAGGGGGGCAATTGCCCTGCTGACAGGGGAGGGGCGGTTGCTTGGAGATAAATGGGAGGTCGGGGACGGAGGGAGCACGGGGCACAAGCTGGAGCCTGGCCTAACGGGTGGGGGGGGGTGGGGAACGAAGCCTCCCAACCAGGCTGATCACGTGGAACGTCAGAGGGCTAAATGGGCCGGTTAAGAGGGCTCGTGTGTTCGCACATTTGAGGGGATTGACAGGGGACGTGGTAATGCTGCAGGAGACACACCTGAGAATAATTGATCAACCAGACTGAGGAAGGGATGGGTCGGGCAGGTATTTCACTCGGGGCTGGACTTTAAGTCTAGAGGAGTCGCAATCCTGTTTAATAAGCGAGTGTTGGACTTCCGGTGGCGGATATGAGGCAGTAAGTCGCACATTTGGTAGCTCTCGATCCGATCGGACTTTCGGACCTTTTTCCCCAACTTTTTTGTACTTTCAAGTGCTGGATCTGAAGGCACTCGGGCACTGACTCCAGATATAGGTGGATGAAATTAAGAAGCAGAAAGAATCGCAAACAGTTTAAGAAGTGGTCAAACAAGGGCAGTGTAGAAGCTGCTTTTGAGGACAATATGGCCGATGTCCAGACATCACAGCCAAAAACGGAGCATCTGCTGAAGGTCATCCAAGAAGTCTTCACCGCGCTGAAATGGGACAGTTTAGACCCGATTCAGAAATCAATCGAGAGCCTGGAGCACTGGCTGGATGCCCAGGATCGGACGATCCAGAAGCTGGAAAAGGCACTGGAGGAGCAGGAGGATCACCAAACGGTGGGGGAGGTGGAGATGGAGAGGCTGAAAGACCAACAAAAAAGGCTTCTGGAACAGGTAGAGGACCTGGAAAATAGGTCCCGTCGGCAGAATTTCAGAATCGTTGGTCTCCAGGAGGGGGCTGAGGGAGAGGATGCCGTCCTGTATGTGGAGACATGTTCCAGAAGCTATTGGGGGATGATGTCTTACCTCGCCCGTTGGAGGTGGACAGGGCGCACAAAGCGCTGGCAAGGCAGCCGCGAGCGCCCCCACCCCCCCCCCCCCCCCGAGCGATGGTGGTCAGGTTCTACAATTCCTGGACAAGGAGCGGGTGCTACAGTGGGCCAAGCAAATGCGGAGCTGCCGTTGGAACAATAGTGTCTTGTGCATCAACCAGGACCTGAGCATGGAGGTGGCCAGAAGAAGGGCAGGCTACAGGCAAGTCAAAGAGATTCTGTTTATGAAGCAAGTGAAGTTTGGGCTGCTATACCCCACGCGCCTTTGGGTCACGCATGAGGGATGGCACCATTACTTTGAGGAGCCGAGGACGCGATGGACTTCATCAAGAGAGAAGGGCTGGTGTCGAACTGAGGACCTTTTGGACTTGAGTTAATAAGTCACTAAGCGATGTTTACACGTTTTTCTTGTGTTGTGTTTTTTTTCTCTTCTGTACTCGAACTTTCGCTGGAAAAAGAGGGTAGTTAAGGTATTTGGTGCTGGGGGCTTTTTGTGATTTGATCGGGGTGGTTGGGAGTGCCTATTACATATTTTGTTTTATTCGATTTGCACGAACGTCGGGGTTTTCTTTGTTACTTTATTTTTCAGAGCAATTGCTTGAGGATGGCTGGTTTGGGGAAGTGGTGTTGGTGGGCAGGGGTAAATGGGTCCGAGGGAACAATAGGTGGGAGACTTGTTGGTGCCGGCGTCGAGAGTCACCAGGCTAGCTGGGTGAGCTGCTCTACAGAAGCCAGGTTGGGGGGGAGGTGTATATAGCTAGTTTATAGCAGGGGTTAGGTTACAGGATGTTGTTGCTTTGGGGGGGGGGGGGGGGGGGGGGGGGTAGTTGATCTGCAGACGAGGGAGGGATTTGTGTTTGGTAACATGGAGGAGGTCGGGGGTGGAGGCCGCCAGGAGGCGGGCCAGGTGACATGGAGGAGGTCGGGGGTGGAGGCTGCCAGGAGGCGGGCCAGGGGAAGCGCGACACAGGGGCTAGGGGCGGCCCCAAGGAAGGAGATGGCTGATCAGCAAGGAGGGGTTGGCACAGTTCACCTCAACCAGGCTGATCACCTGGAACGTTAGAGGGTTAAATGGGCCGGTAAAAAGGGCACGTATGTTCGCGCATCTGAGGGCGCTGAAGGCGGACGTAATAAGCTTCAGGAGACTTATCTGAAAGTAGCTGACCAGGTCAGATTAAGGAAGGGCTGGATTAGCCAGGTCTTCCACTCGGGACTGGACACGAAAACCAGGGGGGTCACGATTTGGGTTAACAAACGGGTGCAATTCGAGTTGGGTAGCACAATCTCGGATCGGGGAGGCAGATTTCTCATGGTGAGTGGCAAGCTCGACGGGATGAGAGTAGTTTTGGTCAATGTATATGCCCCAAATTGGGAAGATGTGGATTTTATTAAGAGACTGCTGGGAAAGATACCTGACCTGGACTCGCACAGGCTAATTATGGGAGGTGATTTTAACACAGTCCGTGACCCCGACCAAGACTGGTTGTGTTCAAAAACGGTTAAGGTGCAGGCAATGGCAAAAGAACTGAGGGGGTTCATGGAGCAAATGGGGGGGGAGGGGGGGGGGGGCTGATCCATGGAGGGCTAGTCGGCTGATGGGGAAGGAGTTTTCGTTCTATTCGCATGTTCATAAGGTGTATTCCCGAATTGATTTTTTCATCATGAGCAGGGATTTGCTGGCGGGGGTGAGAGACTAGAATATTCGGCAATCGCTATTTCGGGCCATGCTCCACACTGGGTTGATCTGCAGGTTTGCAAGGAAAGTTTCAGCGCCCTCAATGGAGGCTAGAGGTCGGTTTGTTGGCGGACGAGGCGGTGTGTGAGAGAGTGAGGAAATGTATGCAAAACTACCTGCAGGTCAATGACACAGGCGAAGTCTCAGCTGCGCTGAAGGCAGTGGTGAGGTGGGAGCTGATCTCGATTCGAGCACATAGGGACATGATGGACAGGGCAGAAACGGACCGGCTGGTAAAGGAGATCTTACAGATAGACAGGAGATATGCGGAGACCCCGAGGGCAGAGCTATTAAGAGAACGACGAAGGCTACAGACTGAGTTCAGGGTGTTGTCCACAGGTAAGGCTGTGGAGCAGCTTAAGAAGGCGAGGGGTGTGATTTATGAGCATGGGGAGAAAGCCATAGAATGCTGGCACAGCAACTGAGGAAGAGGGAGGTGGCCAGGGAAATAGGGAAGGTAGTCGACGGGCGGGGGGAGAAACATGGCAGGAGATCTGGCAGTGCTGAACAAGGTGTTCAGGGACTTCTATAGTAAGCTTTACACCTCGGAACCCCCTGTGGGGCCGGAGGGGTTGAGGCGCTTTCTGGATGGATAAATGAGGATCCCCGGTTCCTGTGGACATAGGCGGGGAAACCGAACAGAGCGAAGATGGTGTTGAGGGCTTTGATGACGGTGGCAGACGTCATATCGGGGCATGGGACGGCGAAGGGGAATCGGGAATACTCGTCGACCACATTGAGAAAATACGTGTTGCGGTCGATGGAGGGGAGGGGTCCTTTGAAGTCCATGCTGAGGCGTTCAAAGGGGCGGGAGGCCTTCACCAGGCGCGCACGGTCTGGCCGGTAGAAGTGCACTTTACACTCTGCGCAGACCTGGCAGTCTCTGGTGATAGCCCTGACTTCCTCGATGGAGTAGGGCAGATTGCAGGCCTTAATGAAGTGGTAAAAGCGGGTGACTCCTGGGTGACAGATCAGCGTGCAAGGTCCAGAGTCGGTCCACTTGTGTGCTGGCACATGTACCTCGGGACAGGGCATCGGGGGGGCTCGTTGATCTTACCGGGGCGATACAAAATCTTGTAATTGTAGGTGAAGAGCTCAATCCTCCACCTCACGATTTTATCATTTTTGATCTTACCCCGCTGTGTGTTATTAAAGATGAAGGCAAACGACCGTTGGTCAGTGAGGAGAGTGAATCTCCTGCCGGCCAGGTAATGCCTCAAATGTCTCACAGATTCAACAATGGCTTGGGCCTCCTTTTCGACGGAGGAGTGCTGAATTTCGGAGGCATGGAGGGTGAAGGAAAAGAATGCCATGGGCCTGCCTGCCTGGTTGAGGGTGGCGGCCAGAGAGACATCTGATGCATCGCTCTCGACTTGGAAGGGGAGCGTCTCGTCAACTGCATGCATCGCGGCCTTGGCGCTGTCGGCCTTGATACGGCTGAAGGCCTGGTGAGCCTCGGCCGTCAGTGGGAAAGTGGTGGATTGAATGAGTGGGCGGGCCTTGTCCACATAGTTTGGGACCCACTGGGCGTAGTACGAAAAGAACCCCAGGCATCGTTTGAGGGCCTTGGGGCAGTGGGGGCGGGGGAGTTCCATGAGGGGGCGCATACAGTCGGGGTCGGGCCCTAGAACTCCGTTCTGAACCACATAGCCGAGGATGGGTAATCAGTTCGTGCTGAACACACACTTCTCCTTGTTGTAAGTTAGGTTGAGGAGTGTGGCAGTGTGGAGAAATTTGGAAAGGTTAGCGTCGTGGTCCTGCTGGTCGTGGCCGCAGATGGTGACGTTGTCCTGGTACGGGAAAGTGGCCCGCAGCCCGTACCAGTGAACCATTTGGTCCATCTCCCGTTGGAAGACCGAGATCCCGTTGGTTACGCCGAAGGGAACCCGAAGGAAATGGTAACGGTGGCCGTCTGCTTCAAACGCAGTGTATGGGCAGTCCGCTTTACGGATGGGGAGCAGCAGGTAGGCAGATTTCAAGTCCACTGTCGAGAAGACCCAGTACTGTGCAATCTGATTGACCATATCAGATATGCGTGGGAGGGGGTACGCGTCGAGCTGCGTGTACCGATTGATGGTCTGACTGGAGTCAACGACCATCCTGTTTTTCTCCCCCGTTTGCACCACTACCACTTGGGCTCTCCAGGGTCTGTTGCTGGCCTCGATGATACCTTCCCGCAGCAGCCGCTGGACCTCAGACCTGATGAAGGTCCTGTCCTGGTCGCTGTACCGTCTGCTCTTGGTGGCGATGGGTTTGCAATCCCGGGTGAGGTTTGCAAAAAGGGAAGGCGGGTCGACCTTTAGGGTGGCAAGGCCGCAAACAATAAGGGGTGGTAGGGGCCAGCCAAATTTCAGGGTTAGGCTTTGGAGTTTGCACTGGAAGTCCAGGCCGAGTAGCAAGGCAGCGCAGAGGTTGGGGAGGACGTAGAGCTGGAAGCCGCTGAACTCAGCGCCCTGGACGGTAAGGGTGGCAATGCAGTACGCCCGGATCGCCATAGAGTGGGATCCGGAGGCCAGGGAGATTCTTTGGTTAGCGGGGTGTACCGCGAGGGAGCAGCGCCTTACCGTATTGGGGTGGATGAAGCTCTCGGTGCTCCTGGAGTCCAGAAGGCGGGATATCTCATGCCCGTCGACCTTCACCTTTGTTGACGCGGTCGCGAGGTTGTGCGGTCGAGACTGGTTGATCGTGACCGAGGCAAGACGCTGCTGGTCGTTGGCGGTTGCAGGCGATGAGCGGCCCGATGAGATGCCAGATGGGCAAGGGTCCTGAGGCAGGCAAGGTGACAGCACCCTTGGGCCGCACGTATCCTGGTGCAGGCAAGATGGCGGCACCCATTGGTTCTGAGGCAAGCAAGATGGCGGCGCCCACGGGCCGCACGTGTTGTGAGTGGAGCAAGATGGCGGCGCCAACAGGCCGCACGTGGTCTGAGGAGAGGAAGAAGGTGGCACCCACTGGCCGCACGTGGGGTTGCCGGGACAATAACGGCAATTGAGCGGGCCTGGCACACTGCAGCGAAATGTCCTTTCTTGCCACAAGCCTTGCAGAGCGCGCTCCGCGACGGGCAGTGCTGCCGGGGGTGTTTTGTTTAGCACTTGGGTCCCCCGGGGTTGGTTGGCTGCCGCGTGGCGCAGATGTGGGGTTGGCTGGGGGGTGGCCGCTGGCGGGGTCCACGATGCACAGGAGGGGTGGGCCGTGCGTTTGGGGGCATAAGCCTGTATGTTGCATGATGCGACCGTGAGCAAGAGCGCTAGTTTCTTGGTCACGACGAGGTTAAGCATGGCCCCTTCTAAGAGACGCTGGCGGATGTAGTTCAACTCTATGCCCGTAACGAACGCGTCTCTCATTAGCAAGTTCGAATGTTCAGAGGCCGAAACGGCCTGGCAATCAGTCTCACACCAGGGCAAGCAGGGCACGCCAGAAATCTTCCACAGACTCACCGGGAAATTGGCGCCGCATGGACAGGAGATGCCTGGCGTAGATCTTGTTAGTTTGCTGAGCGTAGTTCTCCTTCAGTAGCGCCATGGCCTCTGCGTAGGTAGGCGCGTCCCAGAGTAGGGGAAAAACGTTGGAGCTCAGTCGCGTGTACAGAATCTGAAGTTTCTGTGCCTCTGAAATTGGGTCTGTTGCAGACCCAATGTATGCTTCAAAGCAAGCTAGCCAATGCTCAAAGTCCCTTTTGGCGTTGTCTGCCTGAGGATGCAGCTGCAAGCGATCCGGCTTGATGCAGATCCATCTCTGAAAAATCTCTGTAATAAATTGATGCACTATCAAGAGATGTGTGGCCTCCAACAGCAGCTGACAAAATGGCTGCTGTTCGGAGAGCACACACATTTATACTCCGCCTACTGGGCGGAACCAGCATGCAGGGATCTACCCCCGTACCTGCAGTACAGGGGTCTAACCGTAATACCCATATATACAATACAACAGTGGTGACTACCACAAGTAGGGAGGCAGAGGTAGTTGTGGCAATGGATGCTGAGAAGGCTTTCGATCGGGTTGAGTGGGACTATTTATGGGAGGTGCTGGGACAATTTGGGTTCGGGGAGGGCTTTATCGACTGGGTCAGACTGTTGTACCAGGCTCCGATGGCTAGAGTAAGGGCGAATTGGACGAAGTCTGACTATTTCAGACTGTACCGAGGGACAAGGCAGGGGTGCCCCCTCTCCCCACTGCTGTTTGCGATAGAGCCGCTGGCATTTGCTCTGAGAGCTTCAAGGAGCTGGTACGGGGGGGGGGCGGGTGGAACACATTGTACGCCGACGACCTGCTCTTATACATCACGGATCCAGTGGCTGGGATGGATGAAATCATGGGAATCCTGAGGGAATTCGGCCGGTTCTCGGGGTATAAACTGAACATGGCAAAAAGTGAGTTGTTTGTAGTCCAGGCGAGGGGCCAGGTAGGTTGGCTGAGGGGGCTGCTGCTTAAGTTAGTAGGGGACAGTTTTAGATACTTAGGGATACAGGTGGCGTGGGACTGGGACCGGTTGCACAAGTTGAACTCATCTCAACTGGTGGAGCAAATGAGATTCGAGTTCCGGAGGTGGGACGCGCTCCCACTGACATTAGTGGGGAGAGTGCAGACAGTTAAAATGACGATTCTCCCAAGATTCCTGTTCGTATTCCATTGTCTCCCCATTTTCATTCTGCGGTCTTTTTTCAAGAAGGTCAATAAAATGATTATGGGATTTGTATGGGCGGGAAAGTCCCCACGGGTGAGGAGATTGATACTCGAGAGGAACCGAGGGGAAGCGGGGGGCTGGCGCTGCCAAACTTTAGTAATTACGACTGGGCGGCCAATATAGCTATGATAAGGAAGTGGATGGTGGGTGCGGGGTCAGTTGGGGGCGGATGCCCGCTTCCTGCAAGGGCACCAGTTTGGCAACCTGGTTACAGTGCCCCGCCGCTCACGCCGGCACGGTACTCCACCAGCCATATAATGGTGGCGACTTTGCGGATCTGGCGCCAATGGAGAAGGCATGTGGGGGAAGTGAGAGCATCAGTTTGGTCCCCAATTTGCGACAATCACCGTTTTGCCCCGGGGAATATGGGCGGTGGGTTCCGAACATGGCGGAGCGCTGGGATTGAAAAGATGGGGGATCTGTTCTTGGAAGGGAGCTTCCCGAGCATGAGGGCGCTAGAGGAGAAATTTGGGGCTGGCGAGATGTAATGATTTCAGGTACTTGCAGGTGCGGGACTTTCTACGCAGACAGATTCCATCCTTCCCACGCCTGCCATTTAGGGGGATCCAGGACAGGGTAGTGTCTAGTGGATGGGTGGGGGAGGGGAGGGTCTCAGATATATACAAAGAACTACTTGGGGGCAGAGGAGTCGCAGACCGAGGAGCTGAAGCTTAAGTGGGAAGAGAAGCTCGGAGGTGAGATAGAAGAGGGCTTATGGGCGGAGGCGTTGAGCAGGGTAAACGCGACCGCAACATGCTCTAGGCTCAGCCTGATTCAATTCAAGGTCATCCACCGGGCCACATGACAGTGGCCGGATGAGTAAATTCTTTGGATTGGAGGACAGGTGCGCCAGATGTTTGGGAGGACCAGCGAACTATGTCCGCATGTTCATGGCATGACCAAAACTCAGGGGGTACTGGCAGGGATTCGCGGACATTTTGTCCCGGGTACTGAAAACAAAGGTGGTGATGAGTCCAGAGGTGGCAATGTTTGGGGTTTCGGAGGACCCTGAAGTCCAGGAGGAGAGAGAGGCTGATGTTTTGGCCTTGGCTTCCCTGGTAGCCCGCGACAAATTCTGCTGGCATGGAGGGACTCAAAGCCCCTGAAGTCGGAGGCCTGGCTATCGGATATGGCAAGCTTTCTCGGTCTGGAGAAAATTAAGTTCGCTCTGAGAGGATCACTGTCAGGGTTCGCCCAGAGGTGGCAACCATTTATTGACTTCTTCGCGGAAAATTAATCGTCAGCGGGGGGGAGGTTAGGGCAATGTAGATTGGGGGGTAGTTAGGCGAGTCCTTGTAGGAGGGGAGCTGTTTTTTGCACTATGTTGATTGTTCTTTGCACACTGTTTTGTATTGTTGTTTACTATGCCAAAATGCCTCAATAAAATTGTTTATCAAAAATAAATGAAAATAAGCAAGTGTCATTCATTTGAGACGGGGATAATAGTTGCGAATATGGGGGGTAGATATATCATGGTTAGCAGGAAGCTGGAAGGGTTGCTGGTGGTGCTTGTGAATGTCTACGCACCAAACTGGGATGATGTGGAGTTTGTAAGACGGATATTAGGGAAGATCCTGGATCTGGATTCACACAAGCTGATCGGGGGGGGGGGGGGGGGGGGGGGGTCGACATCAATACGGTCATTGACCCAAGGCTGGTCAAGTTCAAGGACAGGCAGGGTGCCGGCAATGGCGAAGGAGCTGAAGGGGTTCATGGGGAAGACCCATGGAGGTTTGGATGGCCAAGAGCGAAGGAGTTCTCTTTCTTTACTGGCAGGGATGGTTGACACCAAGTATGCGATTGCTGTGTCGGACCATGCCCCATACTATGTGGACCTACAGGTGAGCAAGGAGGGTGGTTAGCACCCGCAATGGAGATTGGATGTGGGACAGTTAGCGGACGAGGGGGTGTGCGGGCGGGTGAGGGAATCCATCTAGAACTACCTGGAGATTAACGATACGGGAGAGGTCTCAGCAGCAATGATTTGGCACGCACTGAAGGCAGTGGTCAGAGGGGAGCTGATTTTGATTCAGGCCCATAGGGAGAAGGAAGAGAGGGCAGAGGTGGATAGGTTGGTCGGGGAAATACTTCAGGTAGACAGGAGATATGCGGAGGCCCAGGAGGCAGGATTACTGAAGGAACGATGGAGGCTACAGGTGGAATTTGGTTTGTTATCTGCGGGGAAGGTGGTGGAGCAGTTGAGGAAGGCGAGGGGGGGCGATATATGAGTATGGAGAGAAGGCTAGTAAATGCTGGCACACCAGCTGAGGAAAAGGGAGGCAGCTAGGGAGATTGGGAGAGTGAAGGACAGAGGAGGGAACGCAATCTTGGATCCAGCAGGGGTTAATGGGGTATTTAAGGGGTTCTACAGCAGGCTATACGAGTCGGAACCCCCCAGCGGGAGTGGAAGGAATGAGGCATTTACTGGGCGGGCTGGAGTTCCCGAAGGGTTGGTAGAAGGGCTGGGATCCCCGATAGAGATTGAAGAAATAGCAGATGGACTGGAGGCCATGCTGTCAGGAAAGGCCCCGGGACCCGCTGGTTACCCAGTGGAGTTTTCTAAAAAGTTCCCTGAGATGCTGGGCCCACTGGTGGTGAGGATGTTTAACGATGTATGGGAGCGCAGTGTTCTTCCCCTGACAATGTCACAGGCCTCGATCTCACTGAAGCGGGAGAAGGAACCTGAGCTATGCTGGTCTTACAGGCCGATCTCCCTGTTGAATGTTGATGCCAAACTGTTAGTGAAAATCTTGTCCTCAAGGACTGTGTCCCAGGGGTGATAGGGAAACACCAGACGGGGTTTGTTAGGGGTAGGTAGCTAACGGCCGACGTTAGAAGGTTCTTGAATGTAATCATGATGCCCCAGAGGGAAAAGAGGTGGAGGTAGTGGTTGTTGAAATGGACGCGGAGAAGGCCTTTGACTGGGTGGAATGTAACTATCTGTGGGAGGTGTTGGGGCAGTACGGGTATGGTCGGGGTTTAATCGACTGTGTCAGACTGCTGTACCAGGCACCAGAGGTGAATTTTCGAACGAACCGGCTGACGTCAGGCTATTTCAGACTGCACCGGAAGACTAGGCAGGGATGCCCCCTCTCTCCGTTGCTGTTCGTTCTGGCCATTGAACCACTGGCTATGGCGTTAAGAGCTTCCAGGGACTGGTCCGGGGTGGGGTGGAACACAAGGTCTCGTTATATGCAGACGACCTGCTCCTGTATGCTTCTGACCTGTTAGAAGGGATGGGAGCGATCATGAGGATTTTAGGGGAATTTAGCCGTTTTTCGGGGTACAAATTGAACATGGGGAAAAGCGAGATGTTTGCGATCCAGGCAAGGGGGCAGGAGAGGAGACTGGGAGAGCTGCCGTTCAGAATGGTGGGAGGTAGTTTCCGTTATTTAGGGATTGAGGTGGCACGAGACTGGGGGCTGTTACATAAACTAAACTTGACCCGGTTAGTGGAACAAATGAAAGAGGACTTCCGAAGGTGGATATGCTCCCGTTATCACTGGTGGGGAGGGTACAGACAATGAAAATTACGGTCCTCCCGAGTTTCCGGTTTGTTTTTCAGTACCTCCCCATCTTTATCCCAAAGGCCTTTTTCAAGCGGGCAAATAAGGTAATCCCCGGTTTTGTGCAAAACACCGCGAGTGAAGAAGGTGATGCTGGAGCGTGGCCGGAGGGAGGGTGGGCTGGCGCTGCCGAACTTTAGCAACTATTACTGGGTGGGAAATATTGCCATGGTTAGGAAGAGGGTGGTGGGGGAAGGGTCGGCATGGGAACGAGTAGAGGCAGCATCTTGTAAGAACTCGAGTTTAGGAGCATTGATCACAGCACCTCTGCCGTTCTCGCCGGCCTCGCACTCCACAAGCCCGGTGGTAATGGCACCCCTGAGAGTCTGGGGGCAGTGGAGGAACCATGTGAGAGCAGAGGCCGCATTGGTTTGGGCTCCAATCTGTAGCAACCTTCGGTTTGCCCCAGGGAGACTAGATGGAGGGTTTCGGGGATGGCAGAGAGCAGGGATCAGGAGGATGGGAGATTTCTTTATAGATGAGAACTTCCTCGGTTTGAGGGAGTTAGAGGAGAGGTTTCAGTTGACGGCGGTGGAGGAATGGAATTAGATATCTGCAAATTCGGGACTTTTTGCAAAGGCAGGTTCTAACCTTCCCGCTCCTACCGCAATGTGGGATACAAGATAGGGTCATTTCTAGAGTATGGGTGGGAGAGAGGAAGGTCTCGATGTCTATAAAGAACTCATGGAGTCAGAGGAAACGCAGACAGAGGAGCTAAAGCACAAATGGGAGGAGGAGTTAGGGGGAGTAATAGATACAGGTCTCTGGGCAGATGCATTAAGCTGGGTCAACATGTCCACATCATACGCCAGGCTCAGCCTGATAAAATTTAAGGCCGTTCACCAGGCACACATGACGGTGGCCCGGATGAGCAGGTTCTTTGGGATAGAAGAAAGGTGTGCAGGAGGGCCAGCGAACCATGTCCACATGTTTTGGGCATGTTCAAAGCTTAGGGGATTCTGGCAGGGGTTTGCAGACGTCATGTCCACGGTGTTAAAAACAAGGGTGGCACCGAGTCCAGAGGTGGCGTTTTTCGGCGTGTCGGAGGACCCGGGGAGTCCAGAGGGCGAGCAAGGCCGACGTCTTGGCCTTTGCCTCCCTGGTAGCCCGGAGACGGATATTAACACGGAGGGACTCGAAGCCTCCAAAATCAGAGACCTGGGTCAATGATATGGCTGGCTTTCTCAGTCTTGAGAAAATCAAGTTCGCCCTAAGAGGGTCAATGCTAGGGTTCGTCCAGAGGTGGCAGCCGTTTGTCGACTTCTTCAGAGAAAATTAACTCAGCAGAAAGTGGGGGGGGGTTCGTCGAGATTACAGTTCTAGGGAGGTGGGACCTGTGAGGGAGGTAGTGGATCTTTGCGCTATCTTTATAGTTGTTTGCATATGGTTTACTGTTACTGTTACAAAATCACAAATGCCTTAATAAAATATTTTATAAAAAAAATAAAGGTGGAAAATACCAATTAAAAGATTTTTAAAATAAAATAGATTCAGCTGTTCAAGCCAATTGTGCCAGTCAATTAGATCATGCTGATCTAGGTCGAGGGAGTGACCATGTCAGAAATTTCATTTCTTGTGAAAAACAAATTGAAATGACAAAAGAAGTAGCATATTAATTTTAACATTGCTGCTTTTTGATTTGGAACCTGACACCTGAAATGTAGGGTGGAATTTACCGGCGTGCATGCTGACGGTGCACGGGTTCCCCGGCGACTGGTGCAGTCAACAGGAAATTCTGTTGTCAATGGCGGGACCAGAAATTCCTGTTGACAGGCTGCCACTGCTGACAAAAAACACACGGCAGATTGCTAAGTAAATTCCACCCATAGTTTTTGCAATAGTGAAGATCCAGCACTAATAGTTATTGAGGTGCTGTTAATAATTGAGAGAGCTACGGCAGCACGGTGGCCTAGTAGTTAGCGCAGCTGCCTCACGGCGCTGAGGTCCCAGGATCGATCCCGGCTCTGGGTCACTGTCCGTGTGGAGTTTGCATATTCTCCCGGTGTCTGCGTGGGTTTCGCCCCCACAACCCAAAAATGTGCTGAGTAGGTGGATTGGCCACACTAAATTGCCCCTTAATTGGAAAAAGTAATTGGGTACTCTAAATTTATTTTTAAAAATAATTGAGAGAGCTGTTAATAAAGCATATGGTATCCTAGGTTTTATTAAGAAAAGACATTGAGTACAAGAATAAGGACGTCATGTTGAACTTAATTATGCCTCATCTGGATTACTGCTTCAGTTCGCGGCGCCATACTTGAAGGATGTGAAGGCATTGATGAGAAGAAATTTACGAGAATGACTCGAGGGATAAACAACTAGCTATGAGGATAGATTTGAGATGTTAGGTCTGTTTTCCTTAGAGAAAAGGTCACAGGGAGAGGTATTCAGGATTCTGAGTGGTATGGACTGGGTAAATAGTGAAAAACTGTTCTCTCTTAAGAGTATGTCAAGAACTAGAGGGCAGAGATACAAAATAATGAGCAAAAGTAGTCGAAGTGATGGAGGAAAAATGTTTTCACCCAGAGGATGGTTGGATTCTGGAACACACTTCCTGAAAAGATGGTGGAGGCAGGTTCAATTGAGGTATTCAAAAGGGAATTGGATTGCTATCTGTTGACCGAGGCTTGCTGCTCGATCTATTTGGTGAACAGAAACTCACAAGTTTTTCGGAATTCATTCAGTCTTTATTTAACAAGCTCAAATAACTGTTACCTGATCTTACAGCACTATAAGATCTGTTTCCCAAATAAGCGATACTTTTCTTCCCAAATACGATCAGTGACTCAAATTTCAAGTCATGCTGGCCAGATGCTAACAGGGGTCAACATCTTTGCTGCAGTTTCTGGGCTCCAGCTCAAGGTCTTCAGGGCTTCAAGCTCAGGGTTCTTTCCTCTTCTTGCAGTAGTTGTTCCTGGGTTATTGCTGCCAGTGTTCTGTTCGCCAGTTTATTTAAATCTTATTTCTCAAGGTGTGTGAGTTGGTACCTGCATGTGGCAAGCCACCAAATCCTAACATTTCAGCAGAAAGGATCTCATTGTTCCAATTAATCAGGTTATCTATTGGTGTTTGTCTCATCAGACAAGATCTTGTTACTTTTTATCTTCTGATGCAGCTGCAATCACCTGCAAGTTAGGTGGGATTATTGGGTTACGGGGATAGGGTGGGCTGTGGGCCTAGGTAGGGTGTACTTTGAGAGGGTCGGTGCAGATATGATGGGTTGAATGGCCTTCTGCACTGTAGTGATTCTATGATTGTCTGTTGAGCCCGTGGCTTGTTATGCCTATATTTGGTTAGAGCCACTTGACTGCTCAGAGATGGCTGCTTTTAACCAGCATGCAATTCAGTTTGGGTATATATCTGAAAAGAAAGAATGCACAAGGTTAGAGGAATATGGCAGGGGATTAGGTAGAATGCTCTTTTTTAGCAAGCCAGTGCAAACTCAATGGGCTGAATGGCCATCTTCTGCACTACAAAGATTCTGTGATTCTAATTCTGCGATGTTCATCAAAACAAAGTAAAATGAAAAAGGTTTAAAGTAGGGCAGCCTGAGAGGAGTGTTTTCTTCCTCATTGGGCTACTTATCAGATTGCCAGGACAACTTACTAACTTTTTTTGAGCGAGTAGTATTGAAATCATGCAACTGAAATCAGAATAATGAGTGTCATGCACTTCCAGGTTCATAGAAGTTCACAAATGCAACAAAAGTAAGAATAGAAATGTACCTGAACAACGAGGAAATTTAATTGGTATCTTATGGGGAACTGAGATATAGAGGAGAATTCTAATTGACCTGTTTACATACTTCCTTATCACTTATCAATAACTATCTAGCTATTCATATGGGAACACAACATTACACTTGTGACAAGAATTTTACATCTAAACAGTGACTAACCATTGTTTTATTTTTGCGCACTGAACAATGGAATAGGATCAAGGTGTCAAGATGAGCATACTTATAAACATCAACTACCAATCGATACTTATTAGCTGATGGAAAATGACTCTTTAGGTTTGACTCGACCATTAGCATCCATTTGCACTAAGCTCACACCAATGACAGTTATATTCAGTGTCATATTAATGTTAGAAAGAAAGAAATTAAATTTTATTGAAAGTGCTTTGCTACGTACTGTGTGGCTTGAGCATTACATTTTGAAATTCTTCAATTCAAGAGTTTGGAGAACTCGGCAAATCAAACCCATTCAGCTCCTTGTGAACTCTGTTCATTGACTTAGTCACCAAAGAGAAGACTATGCAGTTTTTCCTTTACCAAAGGTAATTGAGAGAAAACCCAGAATAGGCATCAAGCCATACAACCTATATTGTTCATATTTGCCTTCTGCAGCATCTCAGACAAGAACCACAAGTGCAAAAATTACTTTGTTTGATTTTTCTCAACTTTCTGCTGGTGGAATCGAACAGAAAGAGAAAGCATTTAAAGTCACAGAGTAATTTACAACACAAGGAGACCAGCAACCCGTCAACAGGGTCAGCACGGTTGCTTCACAGCTCCAGGGTCCCAGGTTCGATTCCCTGCTGGGTCACTATGCGGAATCTGCACGTTCTCCCCGTGTCTACATGGGTTTCCTCCGGGTGCTCCAGTTTCCTCTCACAGTCCAAAGATTGCAGGTTAGGTGGATTGGCCATGATAAATTGCCCGTAGTATTGAAAACAGTTGCGGGGGCTACTGGGTTATGGGGTTACAGGGATAGGGTGGAGGTATGGGCTTAAGTGGGGTGCTCTTTCCAAGGGCCGGTGCAGACTCAATGGGCCGAATGGCCTCCTGCATTGTAAATTCTATGTAAACAAAACTCCATCGAATTTATGCTGGCTTTCCATCGAGAAATCCAGTCAGTCCCATTTCTCCTTCCTATCCCTGTAGTCCTGCACGGTTATTTGCCTTATCTGAGTGCCAGTACAATTTTCTTTTGAAATCATTCATCATCTCTGCTTCCACCATCCTTATGTGATAGCGAGTTCGAGATCATTGGTTTTCACTATTTAAACAAAGTTCTTACTCAACCCCCACCCCTCGCACCTCTTGCATAAGACCTTGAATCTGTCATTAACTTTTGAACTTTCGGCAAATGGGAACAGATTTTTTTTCTCTATCCAAGATTGTCATAATCTTGTACACCTCTCAAATCTCCCCTCAATCTCCTTTGCTCCAAGGAGAACTACTCCAGTTTATCCAACCTAAATGATGGATCTAAAATCCCCCATCCCTGGAACCATTCTGGTAAATTTCCTCTACACCTTCGCAAGTACCCTCGCATCTTTCCTAAGGTGTGTTGACCAGAACTGGATGCAGTGGGGGTGGGACGGGGTCCCGGGGGGGGGTAGACTTCTGACTGGGGACAGGACTTTTAAGAAGGTGGAGGAGAAAAGTTGATGACGATAACTGCCGGAGGGCGGGTCAGGTGAGGTGTGGGGCGTGGACCAAGGACTGGCCGAGGAGAGGCTATGGCTGATCGACAGGGGAGCCCTCAGACCAGATTGGTCATGTGGAACGTTCGTGGACTGAGTGGGCCGGTCAAGAGAGCCTGTGTGTTCTCACACTTGAGGCAACTGAAGGCGGCGCTTGGTCATATTGCAGGAAACACACTTGAAGTTGGGGGACCAGGTTAGGTTGAGGAAGGGATGGGTCGGACAGGTGTACGAGTTTGGAGGCTTTACTAACGGCGCCCCTACCGTTCTCGCCGGCTCGGTACTCCACAAGCCCAGTGGTGGTAGCACCCCTGAGGGTGTGGGGACAATGGAGACAGCACATGAGAGTAGAGTCAGTGTGGTCACCGATCTGTGATAATCACTGGTTTGTTCCGGGGGGACTAGACGGGGTCTTTAGGAGGTGGCAGCGGGAAGGGATTGAGAGATTTGGGGATCTCTTCATTGAGGAGGGCTTCCCGAGCCTGGAGACATTGGAGGAGGAGTTTGAGTTGCCGGGTGGGAACGGGCTTTGGTACCTGCAGGTACAGGACTTTGTCCGGAGGCAGGTTCCAAGCTTTCCTTGCCTACCCCTAAGGGGACTACAGGATAGGTGATGTCAAAAACGGGGGTTGGGGAGGGGAAGGTTTCAGAGATATACAAGGACATGATGGAGTGGGAAGGGGTCCCTATCATGGAAGTGAAGTGGGAGGAGGAGTTTGGGGTGGGGGGGGGGGGGGGGGGGGGGGGGGGGGAGAGTTGGAAGCAGGACTATGGGGAAAAAAGGCCTTGAAGAGAGTCAATTCATCCTCGTCGTGTGCCAGGCTTAGCCTGATCCAGTTCAAGGTAGTTCATAGGGCTCATATGACTCTGGCCCGGATGAGTAGGTTTTTTGAAGAAGTGGAGGATAGTCGCGGGCAGTGTGGGGGTAACCCAGCGAACCACGTACACATATTCTGGGCATGTCCGAAGTTGAGGGGATTCTGGCAGAGATTTGCGGGCGTCATGTCAGAGGTCCTGGAAGGGAGGCTGGGATTTTGCTGGGATGGAGGGACTCAGAACCTCCAAAGTCAGGAATGTGGGTCAGTGACATGGCAGGGTTTCTCAGGCTGGAAAAGATTAAGTTCATCTTGAGAGGTTCACTTCAGGGGTTTGCTCGGAGGTGGCAGCCATTCATAGAACATAGAACAGCACAGAACAGGCCCTTCAGCCCTCGATGTTGTGCCGAGCCATGATCACCCTACTCAAACCCACGTATCCACCCTATACCCGTAACCCAACAACCCCCCCCCCCTTAACCTTACTTTTTAGGACACTACGGGCAATTTAGCATGGCCAATCCACCTAACCCGCACATCTTTAGACTGTGGGAGGAAACCGGAGCACCCGGAGGAAACCCATGCACACACGGGGAGGACGTGCAGACTCCGCACAGACAGTGACCCAGCCGGGAATCGAACCTGGGACCCTGGAGCTGTGAAGCATTTATGCTAACCACCATGCTACCGTGCTGCCCCTTCATCGACTTTTTAAAGAAAAACTGAACGTCAGCAGAAAGGGGGGGGGGGGGGGAAGAAAAATGAGAGGCATGGCAGTGTAAAATAATAGACAGATTCTAATATATGGGTAGTTAGGAGCTAGGGCGGGGGGGGGGGGGGGTAGTTGGTTACATTATTGTAATATTTTTGCATGCGTCAGGCCGCTCGGCTGTTTAGAATGTTAATTTGTTAAACTGAAAATTACAACTGCTTTAATAAAATGTTTTTTAAAAAAAATAACTAGATGCAGTAATAATATTAATCTTTATTAGTATCGCAAGTAGGCTTACGTTAATGCTGCAATGATGTTACCTGTGAAAATCCCCTAATCGCCAAACTCTGGCGCCTGTTCAGGTACACTGAGGTTGAATTCAGAATGTCCAATTCACCTAACAAGCACATGTTTCAGGACTAGTGGGAGGAGACCAAAGCACCTGAAGGAAACCAGGCAGACAAGGGGAGAACGTGCAGACTCTGCACAGACAGTGACCCAAGCTGGAAATCGAACCAGGGTATCTGGCGCAGTGAAGCAACAGTACTAACCACTGTGCTACCGTCCCGCCCAGTACTCCAGTTGGGGCCTAACCAGAACCTATGTAGGTTCGACATAACCTGCCTGCTTATGAACCCAGGATCTCATAGTTTTTCACTGAGGTTAGTGAACTTTGGAATTTTCTAGCCCAGAGGGTTGTGGGACTCAAGGAGTTGAATGGTCTGTTCTTGCTCCCGTTAAACCTTCATATGAATCTTAAGGTTCGCTGTCAGTGCCTGCCAGGTTGTGAACACTTCAATAACATAACTATTTGTCACCAATCTTGGATGTTCATTATTTTTACTTTAATGCAGAAGTTTTCCTTCAAGCATTTAATTGCAGAAAACCATTGAAGATAAATAATTTTATTTATTAGGCATTCCTCAGTCCAGAGAACTCAGAAGAGCCTTACTTGGAAGGTATTGGTTACAACTGTGTGGCTCCAGGGAAACGTTTCATGCCAATGGATAACTTGTCAGGAGGAGAAAAGGCTGTGGCAGCATTGGCATTGCTTTTTGCTATTCACAGGTAGAGTGATTATTATCTACTGTATTTGTAATTTAAAGTGTGGTCTCATCATTTGTAGTCAGGACAATAAACTTACAAAGTATTTGTGCCACGGGAACAAACCATTTGACCCACATGTCCCTACTGATGTTTTGCTGCCCATATTCCTTTTCATCTAACCCCATGAAAATAATCTTCTGTTCCTTATTTACTTACCAGCCCCTTACACCTGCTGCCTCAGACAGAAGTGTTGAAGGCAGCAGCTTTCAAAGAGAAATAGCTTTTAGTAGTCTTTAACTAACAGGGTAATAGCTTCTAGACAGCCACGTGTTGGGATTGTTTACTTTCATTTCCTTTTGCTTGAATGCATCTCAAGTAATGTTTATAAACAATTAGGAGATAAGTGCTTTCATTTCCTTTTTTTGTCAGCAGAAAGCACTTAACTTTTGTTGTGGTGAGGATCTGTCAATCATAGCTAGGTGTTTATGTACATTGTGGATTTGTGTTGTGGGAAGGAGGGGACCCTCTGACTCACTTTGGGGACACCAAGGTTAAATACCTACCCCCTTGACCCACTGTGGGATCCACCACATCAGGACCATACTTGCAGCAATCCATGCATATGTGAATCCCGGCCGAGAGGCTTGGAGCATCATGGAGAATCGGGTATCCAGCCTGTTAATCGGATGCAAACGGGTTAAAATTACCTATTTACATCCTCCCACCAGCACGGGGCGTGTAGCTCGCTGCTGCTGCCAGTAGGGACCAATGCATCAGAACGACACTGATCCCATTTTTTGCCTGACATACGATTCTCCCCATATTGGGAACCTCACCACTGGCGGCAGAGAATCTACCTCTATATCCATTTTGTAATTTGGAGACCAGAATTGTTCACAATATCCAAATGTGACCTAAGGTTCTGTTAACAGATTCCAGACAAGTTTAACATAGCTTCTTTGCTTTGTAATTCAGTCCCTCTAAAAATGAACATTAATGCTTTGTTTGCTCTTTTTCGCCTATTAAACTGCTTTGCTACTTTTACTATGTATATTAGAACTACTATACCTCTATTCGAGTCCTTGAAGAAGTGACATGCACTGTAGATGCTTTTGATAAGGCATTTGATGAGGTGCCACATCAAAGTTATTGCGGAAAATAAAAGCTCATGGTCTAGGGGGTAACATATTAGCATGGATTGACCGGCTGGCAGAAAACAGAGGGAATGCATGAATGGGTCTTTTTCTGATTTGATTAGTAGAGTCCAGCAGGAAACAATGCTGAGGCCTGAACTTTTTAAAATTTATATCAATGACTTAGGTGAAGGGAGCGACGGGTGGCTAAATTTCCAGATGACAGAAAGGTAGAAAGGAAAGTATGTTGTGAAGACGACATAAAGGTTGCATATGAATATAGACGTGTGATGAGTGGGCAAAAGTTAGACCAGCCATCGAGTACAATAGGGGAAAATGTGAAGTTGTTCACTTTGGCAGGAAGAATAAAAAGGCAGAGTACTACTTAAATGGAAAACAATTTGAAAATTCCAGGGATAGAAGGGTCTGGGTGTTCTCGTGCATGAGTTACAAAAAGTTAGTATATAGATACAGAAAATAATTAAGAAGGATAAAAGTAAGGTTGTTATACTTAGTCACACAGGGCATTGGTGAGACCACATCTGGAGTACTGTGGGCAGTTTTGGTCTCTTAGTGTAAAAAAATGTAAATGCATTGGAGGCGGTTCAGTGGATCTTTACCAGATTGATACCTGGAATGAGCAGATTGTCTTATGAGAATTGTTGGACAGGCTGGACTTGTTCCCACTGGGGTTTAGAAGAGTGAGTGATTGAAGTATGTAAGATCTTGAATGGTCTTGACAATATGGTTATGGAAAATGTATTTCCTCTTGTCGGCCAGTCCAGAACTAGCGAGCACAGTTTTAATATTAGAGGTCACTCTTTTAGAACAGAGATACGGAGAATTTTATTTTTCCCAGGGGGCTGTGTGGCTTTGTAATTGTCTGCCTCAGAAGGCAGTGGAGGTGGGGATAATTGAATATTTTTAAGGCAAGATAAATTCTTTGTGGGCAAGGGATCAAAGGTTATCAGTGTGTGTGTGTTTTCGCAGGGGGGAGAGAGATGAGAATATAGAATTCTAAACAAACAGATCAACAATGACCTTATTGAATGGCAGAGCAAGCTCAAGGGGCCAAACTGCTTTCTGCTTCTATTTCATATATTAGTAAACTTCTCTGTTCATCTTAGACATTTATTTTGAAAGGATTATGTGGCCTCCTTATTTCTCCTGCCAAAACGTACTACCTCCCATTTATTATACTGAAGTTTATTTGCTAATTCTACATTATTCTGCACCTTTATGAAAGTTTTCTTCCCCACAGTCCTCTGCATCGACTATAATGTTCAATTTAGTGTCACCTGCAAATCTTGTAAATTATGCATCTGATTACTGAGTCCGGAGCCCAGCTCAATGCAAAAAAAGAGCCCGAAACATTTGCCACCATTTGCAGTCAGACGTGCTGACTAGTTGTTCCATCGTAGCCATCTCCTGAGGGTCTCCATTACAGATGCCAGTTTTGAACAAAATTAATTCACTCCATACAATATTAAGAAATGAGTGCACTAGAAGCAGCAAAAGTTACGAGTCCCAATAACATGCTGCTACAGTGCTGAAGACTTGTGCTGTAGAACTAGCTGGCCTGTCGAGTCAAACTATTCCAGTAAATCTACAACATTGGCATCCACCTAACAAAGTATAAAATTGTCCAGGTATGTCTTGATAACAAAAAGCAGGACAAATCATTTCCAGCCATTTACCGTCCCATCTACTCTTATCTATCAGCAAGTGATGGAGCATGTCATCGCTAGTTTTATCAATTAGGACTGCTCACTGATACTAACTTTGAGTTCCACCAGACCCAGTTGGCTCCAGACTTCATTACAACCAGGATTCAAACATGGATAAAGGAGCTGAATTCCAGAGGTAACTTGAGAGTGACTGCCCTCAACCTCCATGTAGCATTTGACTGAATGTGATCTTGAGGAGCCACATTAATATTATCTTGAGTGGAAATCGGGGAAACAGCGCAGGCTGGAGTCGGACCTAGTATAAAAGAAGATGCTTATGGGTATTGGGGCCAATCGTCTCAGGGCAAGGACATTGTTGCATGAGTTTTTCTGGTTGGTGTCCTAGCCCCAGCCATTTTCAACAGCTTCATCAATGACCTTCCATCTCATAAGATTAAAGCTGGGGATGTTTGCTGATGATTGCTGGTGAAGCAGTCCATGCCTGCATACAGCAAGAATAGGAGAACATAGAAGCTTAGGCTGTTAAGTGTCAAGTAACATTCAGTGTCACAAGTGCCAGGCAATGACCTGCTCCAAAGGGGAGAATCTAACCACCTCCTCTTGATATTCACTGGCAGTACCATAGCTGAACACCTTCGGTTACATCTGAGAATTCACAATTGACCAGAAATTCAATTATCCGAACTACATAAATACTGTGGCCAAAAGAGGAAGTCAGAGAGGCAGGGTATTCTTTGGCTCGAAACTCGCCTAACTCCTCAAAGCCCATCCAAGGCACACATGAGGAGTCAGATGGAATACTATCTACTTGCCTGAAGTGCATCTCCAACAACATTCAAGAAGCTGAACACCATTAATGACAAAGCCTGCTTGATTGGCACCTCCTTAAACATTGACTCCTTCCACCATCAGTGTGCTGTGGCAGCAACAGTGTACCATCTGCAAAATGCACTGAAGAAATTCACTAAGGCTTCTTCAATAGCACCTTCCAAACTTGCAATCTCTACTACCTAGAAGAACACGGGCAGAAGACACCTGGGAACAACACAGCCTCCAAATTCCCCTCACAATATCCCGACTTGGAAATATATCGCTGTTCCTTCTTCATCATTCAGTCAGAATCCAGGATCGCCCTCCCGACCAGCACTGTGGGCACTCTACAGATTGAAGTCAGTTCAAGAAGATGCCACCACCTTCTCAAGGGCAATTACTCCTCTCGCCAGTGACACCCACATCCCATTAATATTTTTTTAAGGAGTCCAAATCATTAATACAAATGGTGAAAGGCAGTGGTTTCAGCACCAATCTTAGTGGCACATGGCACAATTTGATAATCTGCGTCACCATCTTTAATCTTTTTGATTTCAGTTTTCTATGACCTCGCTTTCCATTCTGCTACCGATTCCCTGTCTCCACACATGCTGACCTTAGAAAACTATAGCAGATTCAATACCAAGTATACCTTTGGTCTAGAAATTTGACTCTGGTCATATTTAGGTGAGCACAATCCCTATAACTCTTTAAGAGACGTAAATTGTTTTAAAAATGTAACATGATGGTGAGCTGCCTTCTTGAACCGCTGCAGTCCATGTGGTGTAGGTACACCCACGGCACTGTTAGAGAGGAAATTCCAGGATTTTGTTCCAGCGACAGTGAAGGAATGATAATAAAGTTACACGGATAGTGTGTGAGTTGACGGGAACTTTGCAGGTGATGGTGTTGCAATGTATATGGTGACCTTGTCCTTCTAGGTGATCGTGATCACTGGTTTGCAAGGTGCTAGCAAGAACGCCCTGGTGAGTTGTTGCAGTGCATCTTATAGATGGTACACACTGCTGCCACTGAGTGTTGGTGGTGGAGGTAGAGGATGTTGAAGGTTGTGGATGGGATACCAATCAAATGGGCTATTTTATCCTAGATGGTCTCGAATTTCTTAAGTATTGTTGGAGCAAGTAGAGAGTATTCCATCGCATTCCTGACTTGTGCCTTGTAGATGGTGGTTAGACTTTCGAAAGTTAGGCTGCGGGATTCGCCGTTGGTGGGATCCTCCGCCCTTGCGGCAGCACACCCATGCCCTCGCGTTTCCCGTTGGCATGGTGCGGCCCACAATGGGAAACCCCATTGGCCGGCTACAGGAAAGGAGAATCCCACTGACGGGAGGGTGCGCCGTGCTGAAAAACGGGGCTGGTGGGATTGCGAATCCCGCCCAGGAGGTGAGTTGCTCTCCATGGAATTCTTGTCGCCTCAGTATTTACATGGCTTGTTCAGTTTAAGGTCAATGTTACCGCCAGCATGTTGATGGAGGATTCGGTGATGGCAATGCCATTGAATGTCATGGGGAGATGATTAGATTCTCTCTTGTTGGAGATGGTCAATGCCTGGCACTGTGTGGCATGAATGTTACTTGTCACTTATTAGCCCAAACCTGCAAGTTGTCCAGGTCTTGTTGCAAACAAGCACAAGTACTGCTTCAGTATTTGAGGAGCCACGAATAGTGCTGAACATTGTGCAACCATCAGCAAACATCCCCACTTCTGACTTTATGATGGAGGGAAGGGCATTCATTGATGAAGCAGCTGAAGATGGTTGGGCCGAGACATTACCCTGAGGAACTCGTGCAGTGATATCCTGGGACTGAGATGATTGACCTCCAACAAACACAACCATCTTCTTGTGCTTGGTATGACTGTAACCAGTGGAGAGTCTATTTTTGAACTAAGGCTGTAATTAAGTCAGGAGCTGAGTGGAACCCAAACTGAGTGTTAATGAGCAGGTTATTGCTGCGTAAGTGCGCTTTGATTGCACTGTCGACGACCCTTGGCTGATAATCAAAAGTAGACTGATGGGGCGGTAATTGACTAGGTTGGATTTACCCTGCTTTTTGTTGACAGGACATAGTTGGGCAGTTTTACACATTGCCTGGTCGATGCCATAAGACGTAGGATCAGATGTTGGCCATTTGGCCCATCAAGCCTTTCTCTGCCATTGAATGTGATCGCTGATCTGATATGATAATCCTCAACTCCACTTTCCAGCCTTATCCCCATACTTAAGTCCATTACCGATTAAAAATCTGTCTCAGCTTTGAACATGCTTAACGAGACATGCCTCTACAGCCCTCTGCTAAAGAATTCCACAAATTCACTACCCTCTGAGAGAAGGAATTCCTCGGCCGCGATTATCAGCTCCCCACACCGGGTGGGAGAATCGCGGGAGGGCCGGGCGAATCACGCCACGCCGCCCTGGCACCCCCTGCTATTCTCCCACCCCCACCCTGGAGAATCGCAGCTCGTCGTTTTTCCCGGCGATTCTCCGGCCCGGATGGGCCGAGCGGCCTGACGACCCCGACCCGTTCACGCTGGCGGCAACCACACCTGGTCGCTGCCGGCGTGAACATCGCGCGCCAGGTAAGTGTGGGGCCTGTGGGGGGCGGAGAGAGGATCGAGCACCACGGACATGCTCGTGAGGTGACTGGCCCACGATCGGTGCCCACCGACCGTCGGGCCGGCGTCTCTAAGAGACGCACTCTTTTCCCTCCGCCCCGCAAGATCAAGCCGCCATGTCTTGCGGGGCAGCGGAGGGGAAGACGGCAACCGCGCATGCGGGGGTTGGAGCCGGCCAACCTGCGCATGCGCGGCTGACGTCACTTAGGTGCCGCCGGCCACGTCATTCTCGGCGCGCCGCTTTGACGCAAGCGTCAAGGCCCGGCGCCCGAGATTCGCGCAACGCCGCTCCTAGCCCCCCGGGGGGTGGAGAATAGGGGGCGAGGAGCGGCCTCCGACGCCAGAGTGAAACACTCTGGGTTTCACTCCGGCGTCGGCACTCAGTCTCCCTTTGGGAGAATCGCGCCCCTCATCTCTGACCCCTTACTCAGATTTTCTGAGCAAAAACCTGGCAGATGGAATGTAATGTGGGAAAATGAAGTTATGTGCTTTGGTTGGAAGAATAAAGGAGCTAAATATTATTTAAATGGAGAAAGATTGCAGAAAGCTGCAGCACAGAGGGATTTAGGTGTCTTTGTGCATAAATCACAAAAAGCTAGCATGCAAGCTCAGTAGATAAGGAATGCAAATGGAATGTTGGCCTTTATTTCAACAGGAATGTAGTATAAAAATAGGGAAGTCTTGTTAAAATTATACACGGCATTGGTTAGACCACACCTGGAATATTGTGAACAATTTTGGTCCCCTTATCGAAGGAAAGATATACTGGCATTGGAGGCAGTCCAGTGAAGGCTCAAGAGTTGATCCCGGGCATGGAGGGATTTTCTTATGAGACGTTGAGTAGGTTTGGCCTGAACTCATTTGGAGTTTAGAATAAGAAACGACCTTACTGAGATGTATAAGATTCTCAGGAAGCTTGACAGGGTAAATGCTGAGAGGTTGTTTCTCTTGTGGGAGAGTCGAGGACCACCGCTACATCCCTCTGCAGACTCTTTGTGTCATTCTCACCAGTTGCCTTCCCACCCATTTTTGTGTCATTTGCAAACTTGGCAATAGTACATTCAATTCCCTCATTCAAGTCATTAATATATATTGTAAATAATTGTGGCCCAGCATTCCACTCGTTACAGGTTGCTACACTGAAAATGCCTTTTATCCCAACTCTCTGTCTTCTATTAGTTGGCCAATCCTCTATCCATGCTAATATACTATCCCCAACATCATCTTAATAAGTAGCCTTTTGTGCAGTACCTTATTAAACACTTTTGCCAGTGCTGTAGCTGTACTGGAATAGCTTGTCTAAGGGCGCAAGTCTTCTAAACTATTGCTGGAATGTTGTCAGGACCCATTGTCTTTGCAGTATCCAATGCCTTCAGTCGTTTCTAAATATCACATGGAGTGAATCAAATTGGCCGAGATTGCGCGTCTGTAATGCTGCGGGCCATAGGAGGAGGCTCAAATGAATAATTCACTCAAACTGCTACTGAAGATTGTTGCAATTGCTTCAGCCTTGTTTTTTGCACTGATCATCATTATTTCCCCATCATTGAGGATGGGGATACTTGTGGAGATTCCTCTGTTGTTTATTTGACCAACGCCATTCATATCTGGATGTGGCAGGACTACAGAGATTAGATCTGATGTATTGTGTGTGAAATTGAAACAAAAGAAAAACTAATTGCAGGATTTGGTTTTTTTTTCAAAATAAAAAATAGAGGACTTAACTGGAGTAAATAATATTCATGGTTCATATTCACTGTTCAACTTCTGTGTCCACAATTCCATCTCCAACTATCAAAAATGGCTGTTGCCTGTCCAGATTACTGTCATTTTTTAAAAATTCATTCATGGGAGGTGGATATCGCTGACTGGGCCAGCATTTGTTGCCCATCCCTAATTGCCCTTGAACTGAGTGGCTTGCTACCGATTTCAGCAAGGGAGTGGGGGTAGTTAAGAGTCAACTGCATTGATTTGTGGGTCTGGAGTCACATGTAGGCTCGACCAGGTAAGGATGGGAGATTTCCTTCCCTGAAGGACATTAGTGAACCAGATGGGCTTTTACGACTATCAGCAATGGTTTCATGGTCATCATTGGACTTTTAATTCCAGATTTTTATTAAATTCTAATTTCACCATCGGCCAAGCTAGGATTCTAACCCGGGACCCCAGAACATTAATCTGCTTCTTTGGATTACTAGTCCAGAGACAATACCACTACACTACCACCTCCCTATAATACATTTAAACAGATCACGACATAGTGAAAATTAACATTTAATGAGGAAATTGCTTCATAAAATAATTTTCAGTTTTCATCTTTTATACCTTTATTATTTATTATTGAAACCAGTCTTTTACAATGAAGTTCCACCCTGATTAGTCAGTTTAGTCAAGTTCAGCTAATTTCACAACTCCAGTCTGAGAGTGAAACTCTCAATTATTTTGCCAGTTTTGAATACTACAATAGAATTATGTTTCATGTTCACCAAAGAAGTAATTTTTAACAAATGTGTTTGTTTCAGCTACCGGCCTGCCCCATTCTTTGTGCTAGATGAAGTTGATGCTGCTTTGGATAATACAAATATCGGAAAAGTAAGCATTGAGTGTTGTCAGTGTGCAATCGCATCAATTGCTGATACCAATTTGCCAATTAATTCCAAGCTTTCCAATTAAGCAAAGTTTATTTCTAGAGAGATAAATTAAAATGTTGTATCAAATCTTGATGTGAAAGAGTGTGCAAAGAAGACTTATAAGAATGCTGCAGAAATTGGAAGGTACACCTATTAGGTAAAGGTGAACAGTCTGGGTCTCTTTTCTCCTGAATAGAAATTTTTAAATGGTAGCTTTTTACAGATCTTCAAAATAATAAGGTTTTAATAGAGTACACAACGTGCGTGTTTCCACTTGCTAGGAAGAGCAGAATTAGAGGCTATTGACATAAAAGTAGTAACCAAGAAATCAAACAGGAAATTTGGAAGAAACTTCTTTGCACAGAGAATATGAAACTCTACCACAGGGGGTGGCTGAGGCGAATTATATAGAGACACTGAGTGGAGGAGAGATAAGCATAAGGGACCATGGCATAGACAATTAGATGAGAAAGGATGAGAGGAGGCTTGAGTGGAGCAAAACTGTGCTGGTTGGACTGAATGGCCTGTTAATGTGGTCCATGTTCTTATTTAAAAATGTAGTCTTTGGACCGGGTCAGTTGCAGTAAGCTATTGGGCAGAGGACTGCATGTTTAAACTTTTTAATACTTACATTTTAATTCTGCTTCAAATCCAACATTAGCTTGATAAGATGCCAAATCAGCTCCAGAAATCACAATGCATGGTTAACCAACCTGTCTGTTGACTCAGATGCAGAAAACACATCAAATTTATACTGCCTGCTGTTTAAAACGATTGTTGGGTGCAACTGGTGCTCCTCATAGTGTTCACTGGTTGCACGCATCAGGGGCTGGATTCTCCGTTTCAGCAGCTAAGTGCTGACGCCAGCAGAGCATGTGTGGTCTTTTATGACCAAAAAATCTGCGGGAAACCCTCATTGATTCCAGGACCGGTGAGGGGCTAGCACCGGCATCAGTTGTAAATCCCAGCTCCTGCGTCAACATCGGCAGGAGAATGGCCAGATTCCTGGCTGCACATACACACTGGCTGCAGCGGTCGCGCCATACAAAATGGTGCAGCCGTGCGCGCACCCAACCCCACAGCACACCAGACCACACCCACTCAGCTCTCACAGAAGCCACCCCCACCCAGCCAGCTCACGGATCCCGGCCGAGCGTGGCGGCGCTAGACAGAGTTTGGGTTCCCGCACGGCTCAGACCACACGTGTCCCGTGCTGTCAGCAACTCGGCCCATCGGGGGCGGAGCATCGTGATAGGGCTGCCCGATGACGTGCCAATGCCATTGCAACAGCGCGCAATGCAATGACCCCCATTTTGGAGGGGGCGGAGCATGGCTGACTGTTGTCAAATCGGTGCCGGCCCCGATTTCAGTGTCGGAATCGATTCTTCACTCCATCGCTGATTACGATATCGCCATCAGGCAACGGAGAATCCCGCCCTCGGTACATTGATAACAAGAATGCAGAGCAGTTAAATATGGGGAGGTTATGGCATAGTGGTCGTGTCACTGGACTAGTAAACCAGAATAATGCTGTCGGGACTCAGGTTCAAATCCTGCCACTGCAGATGGTGAAATATGAATTCAATAAAGATCTGGAATGAAAAGCCTAATGATGACAACAAAACCATTATTGATGTTGTAAAAACACATCTGGTTTACGAATGTCCTTTAGGGAAGGAAATCTGCTGTCCTTACCTGGTCTGGCCTGCATGTGACTCCAGATCGATAGTCACGTGGTTGACTCTTAACTGTCCCCTCAAACGCAATTAGCGATGGGCAATAAATGCTGGTCCAGTCTGTGATGCCCATGCCAATGAACGAATATTTTAAAAATGGGGCAGCCTGAGCAGAAGCCCGAAGGATGTACACGTCGAAATGTTTGTCGCGTCCTGCTTGGACAGGAAACACTCAGGAATGGTGTGGAGGATACTGAGGCATTGGGCACGATTCTCTGGAAAAGTTTGCAAGTGTTGTAGCGAGTGGGAATTGCCAAGGCCCAGCGAAACCTGCAATGCAATTCAAAATTAATTGGTCCACTTAAACGAGTACTCACGGGCTTCTCGTCGTAAATAACATCTTGCTGATTCGCCGGGACGGCGCTTGCCAGACCCCCCACCCCCCGGCTAATGACGTCAAGCAGCACTTCAACTGCATTTGCTCAGCCAATCCCAGCCAGGTCGAATTAATGGCAGCAAGAGGCTGGCCCCAAGATTCGGGGATGCTGACCTCGGGAGGCTCCTGGACGCGGTGGAGGCCAGGAGGGATGTCCTGTTTCCCCAGGGGTACCAGAGGGTGAGCCACAAGGCAGCCAGTGCTGCCTGGAATGAGGTGGCAGCAGTTGTTAGTTCCAGCGGGGACTTGCCAGCAGTCCTGGAAGAAGGTCAACAACCGACATCGGGCAGCACGAGTGATTAGATACCACCACCGCGCACCATCCAATTCTCCAAGTGACCTTCCCACACCCCCAGCCCCACCTTCACACCCCCTTCTCCCACCACTGAACCATGCGTGTGGCTAACGATGCCCTCTCTGTCTCTTCAGGAAATGCATTCCCACAATTGGCAGGGGACTGGCGTTGGGGTGCCGGACCTGAGAATCCTCACCTCCTTCGAGAAGCAGGCCTGGGGTAGCCAAGAACACTTGGAAGCTGGTGGACACCGCAGAGGTTAGGAACCACTGGGCCCCACCCTGAGGACCAGTCAAATGGGAGTAGTGATTGCCTTACTGACTGACCCATTCCTCCCACTGACCATGTTCCATTCTCATGCAGGTCCTCCAGCCGACGTCACCAGTCCATCCTGGGTGACCCCCTCTCCTGACTCCCAAGGAAAACACCTCGGAGGAC
The DNA here is from genome assembly GCF_902713615.1 of Scyliorhinus canicula. Classification (NCBI taxonomy): domain Eukaryota; kingdom Metazoa; phylum Chordata; class Chondrichthyes; order Carcharhiniformes; family Scyliorhinidae; genus Scyliorhinus; species Scyliorhinus canicula. The sequence continues at coordinate 56,193,747 of NC_052165.1, read as the reverse complement.
AGCTCAGAGGATACCACCGTGTACGCGGCATAGCTGTCAACCCCACCCTCCATCAGCCCATACACACAGCTCGCTGGGACACGTTAATGGTCAGACTCTTGGGGCACAATGTGGTGATCACCACACTGCTGCTGATAAACATCTGGTGAAGGCAGGAACCTGCAGGCGAGACAATAGTTGGAGGGCTGCTGGATCAAAAGACCCAGCTGGGTCCAGCCTGATGCTGAGCCTCTAGAACCTGGAGCTGATGGAGATAATAGAGAGCGGCCGGGACATTCAGAGGGAGATGCATCACTCTAGCGCATCCATATCCGCTTGGAGGGGTCACATAGGCTAAGGGCGCAGGAGATGGTGCTGGCAATGAGTGGCACCATGGCCAACACTGCTAGAATGGCGACCACAGTGGAGAGCCTGGTGCACAACGTCAGCACATGAGTGAAGGTGTCCAAGGCGTCGCTCAGTCGATGACGGCCAAGGCTAAGAGTCTTGGAAAAATGATCGCCTTACTGGGAAATGCCACCCAGGCTAGTCTTGATGAGGTTCTGCAGGACATGTCCCGCTCTCAGATGGGGATGGTCGAGATGCTGTGGAGCTTTTCCCAGTCTCAGGTGGGCATGGCTGGGGCAATGCAGAGCATGTGCCAGTCACTGAGGAGCATCGCTGAGGGTGTCGACACCATGGTGGGGAACCACCGGGCTGCCAGAGCCAGACGATGCAGGGGCAGCTGGGGCTCGAACCACTGAGGATCACTGAGTGCACGGGGTGGGAGGGGTAGTTGCAGGGGTTTTTTGGAGGGGTTGGGGGGGGGGGGGTTGCAGCACTATTGGGAATGTACAGCACATTAAACAACTCGTATGCAACCATTATGACGCCTGTCATTTTCTTTCGCAATGCGGGCTGACCCCCGGACCCTTCTCCCATCTCTCTCGGCAAACCCCCTCCCCGCGGCACTCACCCAGCCTCCGGCCATGGACATGTCCCCGGAGCTGTGTCCCATCACCTGGGTGTTCGGATGTTGGCTGCTGCATGTGTGGTGTTGCCTCCCCGACTGTTCAGGCACAGTGTCCTGGCATCAAGGTGCAATTGGAATGCTAGCCAATGACTCCCACATGCTACCTGGCCCGCCCACCCACAGGAATCCACTTGCCATGTGTCAAGTTCTCACTTTCCCACGATTACCAATTCCTTATTAGCGATAGTCTTCAACCGCGCAGCCAGAGTAGGATCCAGGCCTTGGTGTAGTGATGACGCAAGCGATTGCAGCCCCCCTCACGGCAGCCCACCCCTCCGGAGGGTCCCTCACCCCTTGCCGAGCACGGGGAGGCTAGCCTAGCATACCCTAGCTCTTTGCCCATCAGCAAAGATTGCTACTCACCTCCTCGGCTCACCTTAGAAGCCCTTTCCCCAGGTTCACGTTTTTCAAATCGGCGCAAGCATGAGCACTTGCTGGGAAGACCACTGAATGAAAGGAGGCCGTTGGATATGGGGTCACTCTCGTTGATTGTATGGAAATGGGGTTGAAGTGGTGATAATTGGTTTCTCGCGATGCTACAGTGAGATCCTGATTTCGCCGACGAGAATGGGCTGATTGCATCATAAACTATTTGGCGCCCAGTGCGGATTTCGTTTTTGGCCTCTCCCTGGAAGAATGACTGCATCGCTGGGAAATGTCACCTAGGCTAACTTTGATGAGGTTCTGCAGGACATGTCCCGCTGTCAGATGGGAATGGCCGAGGCGCTGTGGAGCTTGTCCCAGTCGCAGGTGGGCATGGCTGGGGCAATGCAGAACATGTCCCAGTCACTGAGGAGCGTCGCTGAGGGCGCCAACACCATGGGGCAGACCATGGGGAACCACCAGGGCCAAAGCCGGTGCATCGCGTCTATTAGCTAAAAGGTAATGGTTCAGTGAATTTGACTTTGTCAGGTGGTCGCTTGTCCAGTCTGAAATAGCTTTCCCTCTTTTGACACAGGCCCTCAGGTCTCCAAGGCCAAGCAGGCAGATTTGTTGTGTCCAAATCTGGTGCAGAGGTCAGCCAAGTGGTCCACCTCACATTATTGTTGTAGTACATTGTAACTATTATCATGCACATGAGTGGCTTGCTAGGCCACACACATTCCTGTGGATCTAGAATCATGTAGACCAGGCTGGGAAATGATTGGGGTGAATCTGGTGGGGTTTTTTAAGCAACATTCTGGTCATTGCATGATCATAATTGCTGATAACTTTTTGTTACAAGTTTGTTTAATGAAACAACTGAGTTTAAATTTATTTCGTGTCTGCTGAGGGTCAGATTTGAACATGTCCAGTGAACATTATATTATCCCCCAATGATAATACTGGTATCACTCATGAATTATCTGATCATGAAGAACCCCGAGATCTAGGTTGCAGCTTTCCTCTTCCTTCACCTCAGGCCCCTCTTCAGTTTCCCACCTAAGCGTAACATGGAGCATATCACCCTAAATGTGGTCCACAATGTAATATTTTGCTTGAGGATACCGATGCTAATTGTATGGCTGTGTGAAGAAGTAAATTAGTTTCTGACTGGAAACATAAAGCATGAATAAATTGTCCCTAGTAGCTGCCCTTCAATTTGTCAGTGCATCGGATATTACAGAGAAACCTGATGCAGAACAAACAAATCTACTAGGATAAGTGAGCATTTAACCTGGAGGATGCACCGCTTATGATCACACAAGCTACACATGGGGAAGGAAACATTTCTGTTTCTGGTACATGACAGCATTGATGTGAAGTGCCTACAAAGCAATATGCACAAAGAGAAAGACTGTACTCCATTCACCCAGGGGGCACAGGTTTAGGTCCTTGGGGCAAAGTTTAGAGATGTGCGAGGCAGGTTTTTTTTACACAGAGGGTGGCGAGTGCCTGGAACGCGTTGCCAGGGGAGGTTGTGGTAGCAGATACATTAACGGCATTTAAAAGGCATCTTCACATCACATGGATAGGGTGCGTATAAGAGGGATACGGCAGAAGGAAGTGCTGAGGGTTTCAGCAAAGGTTGGTATCATGACCGGTACAGGCTTGGAGGGCCGAAAGGCCTGTTCTTGTGCTGTATTGTTCTTTGTCTGGACCCGATATCTGGGTAGTTTGCACGACACCTTCATCCTGACACATTTGACGTTTGAAACGCCCTCTCCCAGCTGAAGGTTTGGCTCCTTTGGCTCCCAGACCAAGGTCACAGAAGCCAAGACCTGCTACAACGCCACTCACGCAGCGACCAGGAGCATGATCGAGCAGTGCATTGGCCTCTTGAAGATGCAATTCAAGTGCCTAAACCTTTCTGGAGGGACATCCAAATTGTCCCTCCGTGTACCTGATCAGGTGCCGGCCGGAGTGTGGCAACTAGGGGTTTTTCCACAGTAACTTCATTGCAGTGTTAATGTAAGTCTACATAAGAACATAAGAACTAGGAGCAGGAGTAGGCCATCTGGCCCCTCAAGCCTGCTCCGCCATTCAATGAGATCATGGCTGATCTTTTGTGGACTTGGCTCCACTTTCCGGCCCGAACACCAGACCCTTAATCACTTTTTGCTTCAAAAAACTATCTATCTTTACCTTAAAAACATTTAATGAAGGAGCCTCAACTGCTTCACTGTGCAAGGAATTCCATAGATTCACAATCCTTTGGGTGAAGAAGTTCCTCCTAAACTCAGTCCTAAATCTACTTCCCCTTATTTTGAGGCCATGTCCCCTAGTTCTGCTTTCACCCGCCAGTGGAAACAACCTGCCCGCATCTATCCTATCTATTCCCTTCATAATTTTAAATGTTTCTATAAGATCCCCCCTCATCCTTCTAAATTCCAACGAGTACAGTCCCAGTCTACTCAACCTCTCCTCGCAATCCAACCCCTTCAGCTCTGGGATTAACCTCGTGAATCTCCTCTGCACACCCTCCAGTGCCAGTATGTCCTTTCTCGAGTAAGGAGACCAAAACTGAACACAATACTCCAGGTGTGGCCTCACTAACACCTTATACAATTGCAGCATAACCTCCCTAGTCTTAAACTCCATCCCTCTAGCAAAGAAGAACAAAATTCCATTTGCCTTCTTAATCACCTGTTGCACCTGTAAACCAACTTTCTGTGACTCATGCACTAGCACACCCAGGTCTCTCTGCACAGCAACATGCTTTAATATTTTATTGTTTAAATAATAATCCCGTTTGCTGTTATTCCTACCAAAATGGATAACCTCACATTTGTCAACATTGTATTCCATTTGCCAGACCCTAGCCCATTCACTTAACCTATCCAAATCCTACTGCAGACTTCCGGTATCCTCTGCACGTTTCGTTTTACCACTCATCTTAGTGTCATCTGCAAACTTGGACACATTGCCCTTGGTCCCCAACTCCAAATCATCTATGTAGATTGTGAACAATTGTGGGCCCAACACGAATCCCTGAGGGACACCACTAGCTACTGATCGCCAACCAGAGAAGCACCCATTAATCCCCACTCTTTGCTTTCGATTAATTAACCAATCCTCTATCCATGCTACTACTTTACCCTTAATGCCATGCATCTTTATCTTATGCAGCAGCCTTTTGTGTGGCACCTTGTCAAAAGCTTTCTGGAAATCCAGGTATACCACATCCATTGGCTCCCCGTTATCCACTGCACTGGTAATGTCCTCAAAAAATTCCACTAAATTAGTTAGGCATGACCTGCCCTTTTTAGAACCCATGCTGCGTCTGCCCAATGGGACAATTTCTATCCAGATGCCTCGCTATTTCTTCCTTGATGATAGATTCCAGCATCTTCCCTACTACCGACGTTAAGCTCACTGGCCGATAATTTCCTGCTCTCTGCCTACCTCCTTTTTTAAACAGTGGTGTCACGTTTGCTAATTTCCAATCCACCGGGACCACCCCAGAGTCTAGTGAATTTTGGTAAATCATCACTAGTGCATCTGCAATTTCCCTAGCCATCTCTTTTAGCACTCTGAGATGCATTCCATCAGGGCCAGGAGACTTGTCTACCTTTAGCCCCATTAGCTTGCCCATCACTACCTCCTTAGTGATAACAATCCTCTCACGGTCATCACCTGTCATAACCTCATTTCTATCAGTCACTGGCATGTTATTTGTGTCTTCCACTGTGAAGACCGACCCAAAAAACCTGTTCAGTTCCTCAGCCATTTCCTCATCTCCCATAAACTCCCTTCTCCTCCTCTAAAGGACCAATATTTACCTTAGCCACTCTTTTTTGCTTTATATATTTGTAAAAACTTTTGCTGTTTTTATATTCTGTGCAAGTTTACTCTCATACTCTATCTTACTCTTCTTTATAGTTTTAGTAGCTTTCTGTTGCCCCTTAAATATTTCCCAGTCCTCTAGTCTCCCACCAATCTTTGCCACTTTGTATGCTCTTTCCTTCAATTTGATACTCTCCCTTATTTCCCTAGATATCCATGGTCGATTTTCCCTCTTTCTACCGTCCTTCCTTTTTGTGGGTACAAACCTTTGCTGAGCACTGTGAAAAATCGCTTGGAAGGTTCTCCACTGTTCCTCAACTGTTTCACCATAAAGTCTTTGCTCCCAGTCTACCTTAGCTAGTTCTTCTCTCATCCCATTGTAATCTCCTTTGTTTAAACACAAAACACTAGTATTTGATTTTACCTTCTCACCCTCCATCTGTATTTTAAATTCCACCATATTGTGATCACTCCTTCCGAGAGGATCCCTAATTATGAGATCATATGACAATAATAAACATTATTTATTTATTTAAAATGGGTTCTGGATCTCCATTGACCCAAGCTCCTTTGCCCTGCGAAAGGTAAAAATCTAGGTTAGTGTGTTGGGGTGGAGAAGAGATGAGTAAATGGGTCTGGGTGGGGAAGGGAAGAGCTGAGTGAATTAAGGGCCTGGGGAGCTGATGAAAGAGAGAGATAGTTCAGGAAAGGGTCTACTGAGGGAATGAATGTGGGAGTGGTGCACTTGGAGCTAATTACAGTATGTGGGCGGATGTAGGAAGGGGCTTCATTGAGTTCTGTCACTATGGAAAATGGAGAGCTTGGCTGAAACATTTTTACAAAGTACCTTAAAAGAAGATATTTTCATATTTGTGATGTATATGTTGATCTATAACACATGAATTTTAAGAATAGCACACCAAATGTTACTGTGCTGCTGCTTGTTTTTACTGGTTTCACATTTGTTTTTAAGAGTGACAGAAACCTTCACTGTAAATTTAAAAAATCTATCCCAGAGCCACGGACCAAGAGCTGGAAAGTGTGATTAGATCTGATAATATTGACTAACTTGGGTCCAAAGGCCTGGGCGGCACGGTGGTGCAGTCACACTGCTGCCTCCCGGCACCGACCCAGGTTCGACCCCGGCCCCGGGTCACTCTGTGAAGTTTGCACATTCTGTGTGTGTGTGTGTGTGTGGATCTCACTTCCGCAACCTAAAGATGTGCAGGGTAAGTGGATCGGCCACACTAAATTGGAGATTTTGTCCCATCCATTGACTCCGATTTACACCTCCCGCTGCCTGGGGAAAGCGGGCAGCATAATCAAAGACCCCTCCCACCCGGCTTACTCACTTTTCCAACTTTTTCCATCGGGCAGGAGATACAGAAGTCTGAGAACACGCACAAACAGACTCAAAAACAGCTTTTTCCCCACTGTTACCAGACTCCTAAATAACCCTCTTATGGACTGACCCCATTAATACTACACCCTATATGCTTCATCCGATGCCGGTGCTTATGTAGTTACATTGTGTACCTTGTGTTGCCCTATTAGGTATTTTCTTTTATTCCCTTTTCTTCCCATGTACTTAATGATCTGTTGAGCTGCTCGCAGAAAAATACTTTTCACTGTACCTCGGTACACGTGACAATAAACAAATCCAATCATCCCTTAATTGGGAACAAAATTGATACACAAATCTATGTACCAAATTTGGTTATTTGAAATCAATTGTAAATGTAGGATGACAGGCATACCTATAAAATACACAAGCGTTAGATTACACGCAAAGGTACCATTTCTCATTGAGTTGTCACCCCTAGAACAGGTTCCTTTGATGTGGCAAGTTCTTAAGGAAAGAGCTCACATCATAACTGACCCGATGCTTGATCAATATTCTTATGGTGTCCAGATGAATTTCCCCAAAATTGCTCATTGGCATTTGACGTTTTGAAAAAATTATTACTTGTGGTAAGGTGGAGACTGCAGAAATTTGCACTGCCTCATAGATCGGCTGACCACTTTTGGGTCTGCCAGTCTCATCTGTCCTTTTCATATATATTCTTGTGCTCAGGTTACAAATTACATCAGAGATCAATCCAGGAAGAACTTTCAAGTGATTGTGATCTCACTCAAAGAGGAATTCTATTCAAAAGCTGATGCCCTGATTGGAGTTTATCCAGAGGTACTATTCCAACCAGTTACATTTAGTTTTGACTTTACAATTAAAACTTTGCAGTGTATTTATGTGTTCTAATTTAAAGATGCCAATTTTCAGTGCTTAAATGATTAATCCACTTGTACTTGGGCATTTCAACTGCAAACTGTGATTGTCACAGGTTTCACTGGGCAATTCTGGCAGTTATGCCACAAAATTTGTGAGCAAAGAGTTAATCACACAATCCACCCAATGCAATTTTTAAAGAAGGACCTACTGCTGGAAGGCCTGGTGGCAAGCCATTTTTATGCAAAAATTTGGATCTTGCCATTTTAGGAGATATCTGGCCAAGGCTCCTGCAAGACAACACAGCGTACCCAGGCAGTCCAATATCTTGCTTCTATTTGGCAAGAGAACAAGGCTGTCAACAGAGGCCCTCAATATGTTTGAGTATCGATTTGATCATCGTTTATACAACACTTCTTTTCAATTTGTGTTGTGCAATCCCAACCTACCTCTCTTGCATGGATATGTAAAGTTACATTATTTTAACAGGCATTAAATATTAATAGCGTTCTTAAAATTGGAGGTGGGATTGCAAGGCTGCCTGGGCAAGAGACAGCAAGATGAAGGTGTGATAGGAAACTCTGCAAAGGGTAAAAAAAAAAGTGTAAACATTAAATTATGGCAAAGTGAGGGAGAGAATACATTCAAACTTGAAGCAAGAATTACCACAGGAACAAATCACAGATCCATATACATCTACGTGACAGAAGAGGCTTAGATAATAGCAGTCATATCTTACTCAAAACCTGATGGCTAATTTTACACCTACATGTGTGGCACAGAGCATTGCCTACCAGCACTGCAGTCTGTCTGCCATTCAATTTCTCAAAAATCCATTCCTACCAGTATAGGCTGCCCATCAGGAATGTGTAACGTGTAATCAGGAATGTAATTTCATATCAACCCACAAATGTTTAGTATGAATTTCCCTCTCTGCAACATGGACCAAAGTGGCTCTCCACATTAGATAAGACTATCTTCACTAACAAAAGGGTCAGAAGAAGAGGAGAGAGAAAGAGACCCCCCCACAAAGAGGAGAGAAAAGCAAGAGAGCTAAGAGTATTGATACGGAGATCAAAGTGGAGACGGCTACAGAAAGAGAGAGTAGATGGGTGAATAGGATCGGTGAACTGAATGAGAATGAAAGGAAAGCAAACAAACTTTTAAAGATGGGGGTCTCACAGTCTACCTTCTGTATATGGAGATAATGTGTGTTTTGTGGATAGGTAAGACCAGTTACCTATCTTTGCAAGGTTATGAACTGGAGATAAATTTCTATTCTCAGTATTTAGGAACGGTGCCTGACAATTTGGGCCTAAAGTCAGATTCCTTTTACTAGAATGCTTCTAAAATACATCTATATTAGAATTGCATCTAACTTGATTTAAATTAGTAGAAAAGGGGTCCCCGCATAACGTATCAAACCAGAAGGTATGTGTCATGTTCACAGGCTCTGACTGCAGACATAAAATATCAACTCATTTCTAGCCTGAATAATTCCAACCTTTTGGTTACCTGCCGTATTTCAGAGGTGCATTTGCATCTATGTCCCATGAATATTTTGGCAGAGAAATTAGAAAACAAAGTAATCCCTTCACTGCTTAAGTTTTCTACTAAGGTTGTTAAATCATGGAAAATTATCCCATGGGGATTGCTATCCACATCAATGCCTTTATCTTAATTGCTTGAATGTAAATATTCAGAAGCTTAAATTAATATTTTCTCATGTTGCAAAGCAGTGAAGATAAAACAAAATAAATGTCAACGTTTTTCAACTTTAAGCAAATGTGAAAATTAACTATTTTAGTTTTTATTGTAGCAAGGTGAATGCATGTCCAGTCAACTGTTAACCTTCGATCTTACCAGTTACCCAGAAAACACCAGAAGGGAAGAGACACTGCGGCCTCAGCAGGAAGACTAAATACAATTAATTCAGTGTAAATATTTCAAGTTCACAGATGTAATACGAATTGCTGAGCTAAGCAGTTATGTTTTGCCTGTTATCTAGCACTGTAGTTGTCTCTTTGTTAGCAAGTCTGTTAACATGTATTTTAAAAATTGTTTCCATTTGTTGAATGGAAAATTAATTATTGAACTCTTATTCAAAAAGTCACATGTTTTGGTTGGTTCAACAAACTTTAAATAGGAAGAATACAAGAAAGTGTTGTTTTGTCAATCATTTGCTGCTTATTAAGGCTCCTTGTTCCTCACTATTTTGAGTATATAAAATCATAAAAATGCAAAAATGGTCAGCCATCTTCAGAGCAGACTCTTACTCAAATCTTTATTAGATGCATCTTCTTGGGGTTAGGTAATTTACACAAAATGGCATAATTTGCAATTGGTTTTAAGAATAACTAAAATCCTTACACAGTTGGTTGACTCAGTCACACTATGTAGAGAATTGCATCATAACTAGATGCTGCGCAATCACATTGGTCTTTGAAAATATGAGTTGGTGTAATTGAATGTAGTGGAACTATAATAATTGGGACCATAAATAAATCAAGATATATAAAATGTTAAACACTTAATATTGTAATTCAGCAACAAGGAATAAGAGGACAAAAGATAGGACAACACATTTACTGAAGTGTAAAAATACATAATCATACCTAGTTTACCTGTGGATTTCCATTCCGTTTGAAAGATTGCCATTTATGTATTCTCCATGCACTAGGAAGCTGTTTAGGTACCAGCTCTTAGAAATCTGTACATCAATGTTCAGATGCAATACCTGCCAAGCATACATCACAATCCAACTGGCAATAATTTTCAATATTAGGCATGTTAACCAGTCAGCCAGTCCTCATCATCCTCTAAGGTACTAAAGTTATCAGAACAATACCATGTACAAAAACAGGCCCAAATTGACAGATCAACAAATCTTAAAAACATGAAACATCTGTGACATTACACACATAGTAATTTTGCAGAAGAGGTTGAACTAAATAAAGCAGTGTGTGTTATCTTTCTTTATTTTGAGTTTATTTCTTAAAGCTTTTACATATGTATTAATTAACAATAGTTTGCAGAATGCTAATTGTTTGCCCAACTGCTGATAATTTTATATACTATTGTTAAAGCCAATTGATTTTTTTGAAGCATGGTTAAAAAAAAAAGCTGGCTGAAAAGTGCAGGCTTCATTTTGTTTATCACTTTTTACTGGAGAAGGGAGAGTAGCCACAAATATAGATCCAGCAGGGACCAGAACATTAGGTGATAGAGGTTGAAGATGTTAGAAGAAAGCCTGGGGGAGGAAAGCAGAAAGACGAAGTGAAAAGAAGTATTTGAGTTGATAAATGAGCAGCAACAGCAGAGATGTGCCCTAGAGAAAGGTTGCTCGAGGCATAAAAGCGAAAAGGGGTTGGGGTGGCTGTAGCAACTAGCAGAGATAAATTAATATTGATAAGATGGTTGTCAGGACATCAAGGAGCTGATGCAAAGGGTGACAGGCAGGGAATGGACAAAAGCCAGTCAAAACACAGCAATGAATTGAGGACACTAAAGTAAACAAGATGGCAAAAAAATTAGCACCATTTTATTTTCCATTTTAGAATGAAAGAATTAATTACAAAAAGATTTGGGATTAAATAGTGATTAAGCAGCTGTGGGATAGAGTTAATTTTAGTAATGCAATGTTTCATTGTCTGAAATCATAAAAAGTTCTGAATATATTGAATATTTTTCTCAATATTTTGTACTTGATATTTTACTTTTCTCCAAGGCTTCTAGTCATTTAATTTATACAAATGAGAAAAAGAAAAAACACAGCCATAGTACCATATTAATAAAGTAAGATCTGTGCCTTGAACATGACATTTTTGCCTCACTGTTGTGTAGCTTCCATTTATTACTGCTAAACCACGAAAGAACATATAGGAGCAGGACTTGCAGCCTCTCGAGCCTGCTCTGCCATTTAATTAGTAGAATTAAAGACAATTCACTATCCTGGGGATTAGTCTGGTGAACATCTGTTACCATCCCTCTATCGCAAGTACATGCTTACTAGATGAGACTAACTCCAGTTGCAGTCACACCAAGGCTCTACATAAGTGCAGCAAAACATCTTTACTATTTGCATTCACATTACCTTGCGATGGAATCTGACATACCATTTCCCCTCCTAATTGCTTGCTGCACCCGTGTGCACCGTGCTCTTCTCCCTTCCAATTCGTCTTCTCTAAGGAGGCACAGATTTGGCCTTCTCAAGGTTCTCAGCCTGCTGTTGCTTTTTAAATTAATCTGCCAAGAAGCTTGCCAGCATCATGGCTGTCTACGGAGAGACCAAAGTCACAGCAAGAGCCTCTGCCAGGTTCTCCACCACCAAAGCTCAACTGCTGCCTCATGTTATATTTGTTGGACATTACTTTTATGTGGGGACCTTATCTCCACAAATTCCCCCCCCCCCCCCAAACATCACCCATAAACTTGGCGAAAAGAACCAAAAACCAAGTTCCCTGGCGGAAGCTCACCGCATAGCTGTCACCAGAAGTCCTTGTGACGGACTGTTAAGAACCCCACTTTGAGTGTCTCAAAACCCAGAAAGATAACTAGAAACACTGGTTCTTAGTGGTGCATATCTGTATGAAATAATGTGAGGAACAATGTACAACCCAGTGAGGAACCAGTGCAGTCAGTGTAAATATTAATACAGAATATTTATTAAAGTTTAAGGAAAAAGTTACATATACACTATGACACTCAAGTATGTTAGTGGCACAGTAGCAAAGTGGTTAGCGTTGTTGCTTCACAGCGCCAGTTTTGATTCCCGCTTGGGTCACTGTCGGCGTGGAGTCTGCACGTTCTCCCCGTGTCTGCGTGGGTTTCCTCTGGGTGCTCTGGTTTCCTCCCACAAGTCCCGAAAGACATGCCGAAAGAAAGTGAATTGGATATTCTGAATTCTCCCTCTGTGTACCTGAACATGCTGTGGCGAAAAGGGGATTTTCACAGTAACTTCATTGCAGTGTTAATGTTTGTCGACTTGTGACAATAATAAAATTATTATTATAACCAAATACGCCATTTTAGCTGAAGTTACCTCTTGTTCCCAAAAGATATTTATGTTACTGAACTCACTGAGACACCCTTTTTCCCAAGCAACATCCAATTTTAGTAACTTTATATTGGTCAAATCCAGCTAATAGTTACACAATACCACTTAGTTGACTTAAGTCTAGGAAATGTCTCTTCCTGGTTCAGCGAAGGCACAAAAGGGCATCACAGTAGCACAAGTGGATAGCTCTGTGGCTTCACAACGCCAGTGTCCCAGGTTCGATTCCCCGCTGGGTAACTGTCTGTGCAGTCTGCACGTTCTCCCCGTGTCTGCGTGGGTTTCCTCCGAGTGCTCAGTTTCCTCCCACAGTTCAAAGACGTGCAGGTTAGATGGATTGCCATGATAAATTGCCCTTAGTGACCAATATGTTTAGGAGGGGTTATTGGGTTACGGGGATAGGGTGGAAGTGAGTGGGTCAGTGCAGACTCGATGGGCCGAATGACCTCCTGCACTGTATGTTTTATGTTCTAAAACCAAGTCTTTCTGGAGCAATCTGCCGTTGCTCAAAATGTTTGATGGATCAGCTCTCCGTGACTCAGTTCATAGATGGAACCAGCCTACTTCCCTAATGAGGGTGCCAGCAGTTATATTGTTCAGTCTCTTTGATATTCCACCCTGTGGATGCAGCGGTCTACATCCCTCAAATTCCTTGCCTTTAGAAGTTATCCTCACTGATCTCTGGTAAACAAGGCTTAAATTGTTACTGGGGAAATCAATCTCATTATTCTTCTAGACACCTGTTAGTCTTGTTACTTGTCTGTTATTTTGTTTTCATGTCAAGTTCACCGTTAACGTGAGGCAGCACAGTAGCATAGTGGTTAGCACTTACTTCAAAGCGCCACGAGTCCCAGGTTCGATTCCCCGCTGGTTCACTGACTGTGCAGAATCTGCACATTCTCCCCGTGTCCACGAGGGTTTCTCCCGGGTGCTTTGGTTTCCTCCCACAGTTCAAAGACGTGCATGTTAGGTGGATTGGCCATGCTAAATTGCCCTTTGTGTCCACAAAGGTTAGGAGAGGTTATTGGGTTTGGGGGATAGGGTGGAAGTGAGGGCTTAAGTGAGTCAGTGCAGACTTGATGAGCCGAATGGCCTCCTTCACTGTACGTTCTATGTAATCTGTAACGTCCCAATTTTCATAATAGGGACCTTATTGAAAGCCTTCTGAAAAATGCCTACAATTATAAAGATGCAATATTAGTTAGATAGATTTTTAAAAATAAATTTAGAGTACCCAATTCATTTTTCCAATTAAGGGGCAATTTAGTGTGGCCAATTCACCTACACTGCACATCTTTGGGTTGTGGGGGTGAAACCCATGCAAACACGGGTAGAATGTGCCCCAGAGCCGAGATTGAAACTGGGACCGTGGGGCAGCAGTGCTACCACTGCGCCACTCTGCTGCCCAGTTAGATAGATTTTAAGGCATAAATTCGGGCCCAAAATCAATGGCTTCAAATTTTAATTGCATTTATCTTCATCAGGCAAATTCTTTCCATGTTTTAATTTTCTTCAAATAATTCTTCATTTAAATCAATGCAGGATCACTTCTGATTAATTAAAAAACCTATAGAAAAATCAGACAAACTATTCACTATTCTTCTCCACTCAATCTTCCTTGTAGAGGATCTTGAATATAATTAAACTAAGACTCATTACCTCATAAAATTACCGCAAAGTCTACATTCCTGTTTATTGAAAAGCACTGATCTTTAGTCAAAGTACCCCCACTTGGTAATTTTGGCATTATTGCTAACTTTACAAAGCAAACACAAAAAAACATTTTGTAAGAAAATACATATTTTAAACAGGCATGACGCATCCCTTTTGGGGTGAAAAATATGTAATTTCCTTCAGATAAAATGCTGGCCTAATATATGTATACTGTACAAAATGCCATGAAAATGATTTGTAATACAGATCTTTTGAAACACAAAATGTTTTATTTTTATTAAAACAAGTGGATTTCAAATTTTGCTCCTAGCTGTTATCAGCTATTGGAAGGGGTCAGACAAGAAGATTGAAGTTAGCAAACACGCAACAAGAACCTTGTACTCAATGGTCATTCTTGAGCAGTGATTTCTAATGCTGTATTAATTATCTATTAACAATTACTTTACATACTCATTAGCACAGCAACAAGTAGGGATTATGTTTTTGTTTCATACTTTTGAAACATAAATTTAAAGTACCTAATTATTTTATTTTCCAATTAAGGGGCAATTTAGCGCGGCCAATCCACCTGCCCTGTACATCTTTGGGTTGTGGGGGTGAGACCCATGCAGACTGCTTCAGACTTGACATTAAAATAATTTTATCAACAATAATAATAATCTTTATTATTGTCACAAGTAGGCTTACATTAACACTGCAAGGAAGTTACTGTGAAAATCCTCTAGTCACCACACTACAGCGTCTCTTCGGGTACACGGAGGGAGAATTCAGAATGTGCAATTCATCTAACAAGCATGTCTTTCGGTACTTGTGGGAGGAAACCAGAGCACCCAAATGAAACCCACGCAGGCACAAGGAGCTTGTGCAGACTCCGCACAGATAGTGAACCAAGCCGGGAATCGAATCCAGGTCCCTGGCACTGTGAAGCAACAATGTTAACCACTGTGCTACCATGCATCAATCAACGTGGCATGGAACATTGAATAGGTTGATAAATCAATGCAAAAATAGTGTCAATATTTGTTTTTGGTCATGTTGGGCTGAGTTCAGTGTACCTTGTTATCAACGGAGCAATTTCAACAGCAGCAAGCAATGCAGTCAACACTCTTTCAGAAGCAATTGTACAGTATTGACCAGTAAATTAATCTATAACAATCTCAAGTGGTTTTACGATGACACAAGATGACTCACTTCCCGTACCAGCCTCGCCGGAATGTGACGACTAGGGGCTTTTCACAGTAACTTCATTGAAGCCTACTCGTGACAATAAGCAATTTTCATTTCACTTGCTCAGAGCCCCAAAAAATTTAATTTTTCTCAGTAGCCAAAGGGAAATCAAAGAAAGCAATTGGCTCTAACCAGATCTGGGTAAATGAAATGTCAAGATGGATTTGGTTTTGCATGTAGCGTCAAATGCTTTTTCAGAACAGTCATGACTGGATCTGAATGGAGTAGATTTTGTAAACCTCACTAAATTCAAATTACTTACTTTTGAATTGGTCAAAGGTATTACAAAAACGTGTTTAGTCAATTGCTAACAATACTGAGTAAAAGCAAACAGGACTTCCGGTGTAGACCATGGAGTAAGTGGTCACACACAAGACAGCTCCTGCCCAAGGTTACAGAAAAGAGCTCTTTTTTAATCAATACGGGGTGGCATTTTGATGAAAAGATATAGGTGAATGTTGGAGGATTACTTTCCCCCAGGAATGGTAAGTCTCTTGGTTACCAGACCCGGCAGAAACTGAAAGATTTGGCTGAAGCTGCAGCAAAGACAAAAGCCTCTTCCAGCATGCAGGCGGGAGAAGGATGAACTTAAAGGCTTTAAGCTGACTTGAGGGCCTTTATTAAAGCTGAATTCTAGCAACAGAGGGAACAACTGTGAAAAGATCTCGCCACAGCCATTGAAGAAGCAGTGACGAGACATCCGGTGGCGGCCATGGAGGAGTAGGTCTCGCATTTGGCAGCTCCCGTCTGGAATGGACTCTTGGACCTTTTGCAGGAGTTTCCAAGGACTTTTTGGGGCAAATTGGTGAAGTGAACACTGCCACTGTTGTATGGATAGCTGGACCAGGAGTGGCCGGGTGAAGCGTTTAAGTCCCAGCAGACAGAAGCGTACGGAGCAGGTGCCGAGGCACGGCATGGCGGCCAGTATATATCAGGGCGCATGGGCACAGGAGCGCCTTGGGGGCTGCTTTGCTGATCTTAAAAAGGACATGCTGGCCCCGATGAAGGCATCAATAGACCAAATTATCACAACTCAGGCGACACAAGGAAAAGCGATTAAGGAGATGGAGAAAAAGCTATCCGACCATGAGGACGAGTTGGTCGTATTAGCCCTGAAGGTGGAGGCGCAGGATGATCTCCACAAGAAGTGGCAGGAGAGGCTAGAGGACCTAGAAAACAGGTCCAGGAGACAGAACTTGAGAATTGTGAACCTCCCCGAAGGTGTGGAGGGGTCAGGTGCGTGTCCAAGATGCTGATAGAGACGGGGGTATTCCCTCAACCCCTAGAGCTGGACGGGGCGCACAGAGCCCTCGCAAGGATGCGCAACCCGAATGAACCACCGAGGGCCATGGTGGTGAGATTTTGTCGCTTCTCGCACAAGGAACTTGTCTTGCGGTGGGCAAAAAAAGAACGGAGCAGCAGGTGGGAGAACAGCGTGATACGCATCTTCCAGAACCTGGGTGCGGAGCTGGCCAAGAGGCGTGCTGGATTCAACCGGGTGAAGGCGGCCCTCTTCAGCAAGGGCATGAAATTTGGGATGCTACACCCAGCGAGGCTATGAGTCACGTACAAGGAACAGCATCACTATTTTGAGACACCAGACGAGGCGTGGTCTTTCGTGAAACAAGAAAAGCTGGACTCGAATTAAAGGACGGCTAAGCTTTGGTGGAATGCGGCGGTGGGGCTGGGTAACACGGTACCGTTTCTTTTTTTTTTAAATTTAGAATACCCAATTCATTTTTTTCCAATTAAGGGGCAATTTAGCATGGCCAATTCACCTACCCTGCACATCTTTTGGGGTGTGGGGGTAAAACCCACGCAAACACGGGGAGAATGTGCAAACTCCACACGGACAGTGACCCAGAGCTGGGATCAAACCTGGGACCTTGGGGCCGCAGGGCTAACCCACCGCACCACCGTGCTGCCCTTGGTACTGTTTCTAATATAAGATTGTATACAATGTTGGGTGCGTGTAAGGGCTGTGGTGGTGGCTGGAGGGTGCAGTGTTTTCGGCAAAGTTGAGATATGGAGGGGGCCCTGCACTTAATGCGCATTTTCCGGAAGTTGGAGCCTTGGTTCAAAAAGTGTCTCCTCACGGGGCAATGTTAGTGTCTTCTGTTTATTTTTTGTTTCGTATTACTATTTACTCACTGGGGCTGGAGAGGTCGTTTAATTGGTTTATTCATGTGGGGAGAAGGGTCCGGACAATGAGGCAACAGTCTGATCAGCGCCAGGGGCGGGAGCTGCCAGGGTCAGCATGGGTCAGCTGACTATCGGGAGCGTAGCGGGGTGTGAGCAAGTGCTTGGCGGGGTGTTTTGGGTTGTGGGGCTGTTGGGGAGAACGAGGTTGGCCAAGAAAGGGCCATTGGCTCGTTTGGGGGGGGGGGGGGTGGTGTGTGTGTGTTAGCGTGCGCCCCCCCCCCCCCCCCCCCATCCAGGCTGATCATATGGAATGTGAGGGGTTTGAATGGGCCGGTCAAAAGGCCGCGCGTGTTCGCACATCTAAAAGGGGTTAAAAGCAGAAGTAGCAATGCTTCAGGAGTCACATTTAAAGCTCGCAGATCACACAAGATTGAGAAAGGTGTGGCAAGGCCAGGTGTTCCATTTCGGGCTGAATTCGAAGAGCAGGGGGGAGCAATTCTTATCCGTAAGGGTGTGGCATTTGAGGCTGGGAGAATTGTTGCAGATAAGGCGGGCAGGTATATAATGGTGAGTGGAAAGTGGGAGGGGGTCCGGGTGGTGTTTGTGAACGTCTATCCTCCGAATTGGGATGATGTGGAATTTATGAGACGCATGCTAGGCAAAATCCCCGACTTAGAGTCACACCACATGATCATGGTGGAGACTTTAACACAAGTCATTGACCCCGAGCTGGACTGGACGAAGTCCAGGACAGGGAAGCGACCAGCAGTGGCTTAGGAACTGATGGGTTTTATGGAGCAGATGGATGGGATTGGGGGGGGGGGGGGGGGGGGGGGAAGAGATCTCTGGAGGTTCGTGTGGTCGAGAGTGAAGGAATTCACGTTTTTCTCCCACGTACATAAGGTTTATTCCCGCAAAGACTTCTTTGTCTTGAGCAGGGCATTAATCCCAAAGGTGGCGGGGACAGAATACTCAGCAATCACAGTCTCGGACCATGCCCCGCACTGGGTGGACCTGCGGCTTAGTGAGGAGAGAGGGCAGCGCCCACTCTGGAGACTGGATGTGGGGCTGCTGGCGGACGAAGAGGTTTGCGGGCGGATTAGCAGGAACATCCAGGATTACCTGGAAACAAAATACGGGTGAGGTAGCAGCGGCAATGGTCTGGGAGGCTCTGAAGGCAGTTGTCAGAGGGGAACTCATCTCAATTCATCCCATAGGGAAAAGACAAAGGGCGGAGAGGGAGAGACTGGTGGAAGAGATACTCTGCAGGCGGAGTTTGAACTGCTGACCACAGGGAAAGCGGTAGCACAGCTGAGGAAGGCAAGGGGGGCTGTCTACGAGTATGGGGAAAAAGCAAATAGAATGCTGGCCAGGGAAATCGGGGGCAAAAAGAATAAAGGAGGGTAACACGGTCTTGGATCCGGGGGGGTGAACAGAGTCTTTTAAGGAATTCTATAGTAAACTATAAGAGTCGGAGCCCCCGACGGGAGCAGAAGGGATGAGGCAATTTTTGGACCAGTTGAGGTTTCCAAAGGTGGAAACAAACCTGGTGGAGGGACTGGGGGCCCCAATTGAATTGGAGGAGATTGTCAAGAGTATAGAGGGCATGCAATCGGGTAAAGTCCCGGGGCCGGACGGTTACCAGGTAGAATTCTAGAAGACATTTTCGGAAATATTGAGCCCACTCCTGATGAGGACCTTCAATGAGGCTAGAGAGAAAGGAACCCTCCCCCCAACAATGTCACAGGCTTTGATCTCACTCATTCTTAAACGAGGGAAGGACCCGGAACATTACAGGTCATACAGGCCGATTTCACTTTTAAACGTGGATGCCAAATTGCTAGCTAAGATTCTGGCCACAAGAAGTGAGGATTGTATACCAGGAGTGATAGAGGAAGACCAGACTGGGTTTGTTAAAAGCAGACAACTCAATACTAATATCCGGAGACTTTTGAATATTATGATGATGCCCTCAGAGGGAGGGGAGGCGGAGGTGGTAACAGCGATGGACGCAGAGAAAGCCTTTGACCAGGTGGAGTGCGAGTGCCTGTGGGAAACTGCTGGGGAGGTTCGGGTTTGGTGAGGGCTTTATTGGCTGGGTGAAATTGCTGTACCAGGCGCCTGTAGCAAGTGTATGTACAAACCGGCTAAGGTCAGGATACTTCGAGCTTCACCGGGGAACGAGGCAGGGGTATCCACTCTCCCTGTTACTATTTGCCCTAGCTATAGAACCACTAGCTATGGCGCTGAGAGCCTCGAGGAACTGGCGGGGATTGGTTCGGGGGTGGGGAGGGTGGAACATCGGGTCTCGCTATACGCGGATGATTTGCTCCTGTACATTTCAGACACAGTGGAGGGGATGGGGGAGATTCTGCAGATTCTGAGGGATTTTGGTAGTTTTTCAGGGTACAAACTGAACATGGGAAAGAGCGAGTTGTTTGTGATCCGGGCAGGAGACTGAAAGAGCTGCCGCTCAGGATGGTAGAGAAAAGTTTTCATTACCTGGCTATACAGGTGGCCAGGAAATGGGATGCCCTGCACAGGCTCAACCTAACCCGGTTGGTGGAGCAAATGGAAGGGGACTTTAAAAGGTGGGACATGCTCCCACTGTCACTGGCAGGGAGGGTGCAGACCGTGAAAATGACTGTCCTCTCCAGATTTTTGTTTGTCTTTCAGTGCCTCCCCATCTTCATCCCCAAGGCCTTTTTTAAGCAGGTGGGCGAATAAGACCCCGCGAGTAATGACATCGCTGTTGGAGCGCAGCCAGGGGTGGGTAGGTTGGCGCTGTCGAACTTTCGCAACTACTACTGGGTGGCCAATATAGCTACGATTAGGAAGTGGGTGATTGGGGGGGGGGGGGGGGGGGGGGGGGGGACAGCTGGTGGCGGCGTCATGTAAAGGTACTAGTCTGGGAGCTTTGATAACGGCTCCTTTGCTGTTCTCGCCGACCAGTTACTCCACAGGTCCGGTGGTGGTGGCGACGCTGCGGATCTGGGGACAGTGGAGGAGGTATAAGAAGGTGGAGGGAGCGTCGGTCTGGACCCCTATATGCAACAACCACAGGTTTGTCCCGGGTAGGATGGATGGTAGGTTCCAGAGCTGGCAGAGGGCAGGCATCAGAAGGATGGGAGATCCGTTCATAGACGGAAGCTTTCCCAGTTTGAAAACGCTAGAGGACAAATTTGATCTGCTGCCAGGAAACGCCTTTAAATATCTGCAAGTACGAGCCTTCCTGAAAAAACAGGTAATGGCCTTTCCGACGCTACCGCCACTGAGGATACAGGACAGAGTGGTCTTCGGCACATGGGTGGGGAATGGGTGTCGGATATCTACCAGGAACTACAGGAGGCAGAGGTAACCCCGGTCGAGGAGCTCAAAGTCAAGTGGGAGGAGGAGCTAGGTGAGGAGTTGGAAGCGGGTCTGTGGGCAGAGGACCTGGGCAGGGTTAATTCCTCCTCATCATGTGCCAGGCTCAGTCTAATTCAATTTAAGGTGGTCCATCGGGCACACATGACGGCAGCGAGAATGAGCAAGTTTTTGGGGGTAGAAGGCAGTTTTATGAGGTGCAAGGGCAGCCCTGCAAACTATGTCCACATGTTTTGGGCATGCCCGGAACTTAGTGTTCTGGCAAAGGTTCGCGAGGGCAATGTCCAAGGTGCTTAACACACAGGTGGTGCCAATAGCGATCTTTGGAGTGTCAGAAGACCTGGGTGTTCAGGGGGCGAAAGAGGCCGACGTCTTGGCCTTTGCCTCCCTAGTAGCCCGGAGACGGATTTTATTAATGTGGAGGGACTCGAAGCCCCCCCCCCCCCCCCCCCCAAGTGTAGAGACCTGGGTGACCGACATGGCTGGGTTTCTCAGCCCCGAGAAAATAAAGTTTGCCATAAGAGGGTCTACGCTAGGGTTCTCTCGGAGGTGGCAGCGTTCGTCGACTTTCTCGGGGAAAATTAAAATGTCATCAGCAGCAGCAATCTGTGGGGGTGGGGGGGGGGGGGGGGGGGTGGTAAGTGCTTCATTGGGATGGTGTGGGAAGACTGGGCTGTGTGGGGTAAATGTCTATTTAATTGTTATTGTATATTCTCTTTTTGCACTATGTTAATGTTCACTCTAGTTTGTTTTGTTATGGTTACTACTGTTTTATTATGAAAAACTCTGCAAAACCTTAATAAAAATACTTTTAAAAAAATAACAGCAAACAAAATCAGATCAAATTGTTCTCACTGTCATCATCATCAGAACTAGCCTCAAAGTGCAGTCCCCAGACCAAACAGTGGGAAAACTGTAATTGTACTGGTGGCTGCTTTTCCCCCTTCCTTAGTTTTTTTTTTTTTAAAGTGCCCAATTGTTTTTTTTCCCAATTAAGAGGCAATTTAGCATGGCCAATCCATCTACCCTGCACATCTAAGTGTTATGGGGATGAGACCCACGCAGTCACAGGAGAATGTGCAAACTCCACATGGACAATGTCCAGGAGCTGGGATCGAACCCAGTCCTTGGTGCTGTGAGGCAGCAGTGCTAACAACTATGCCACCATGCTGCCCACCCCTTACAGTTTATAGTCACTCACCACCGACTTGGAAATATATTGCCGCTCCTTCACTGTTGCTGGGGTAACATTGTGGAACTGCCTAACAGCACAGTGGGTGTGCCTACAACTCAAGGACTGCATCGCTTCAAGGAGGCAACTCACCACCACCTTCTGAAGGGCAACTAGGGATGGGCAATAAATGCTAGCCTAATCAGTGGTGCCCACATCCCGTAAATTAATTTTTTTAAAATATGGACATTATGTGGGGGGGGGGGTGTCATAACATCCTGCATTATGCTTTACTGAAATCAAGGGCACGATTTAACACAAACATTTCCAAGTCTTATTTTGGGTAGGTTTTGCGGGATGTTTCCCGCCTACTTTTTCAGTGAGATCCACCCGGTATTTACCCATACGTAGTCATTTTCTGGGGCCTTGGAGAGTTTCTCCCCGGTCCAGCCCACATTTAGAAATTTTTTCAGCAGACCGGAGCTGAACTCTGGTGAGAGCGACTCCTCAGAAATCGGGTCCCCATTTTCAAAGGGTGCCCCGATCTCTAAGTGAACTTGACACACAGGCAACGTCACCTCCCATTCTTACCCCAGAGCCCCACACCCCAAGCGAGGACACCCTATGGGTCACTGAGGGTCCCCTCCACTTTCAAGCCTCCCCACCCGTACCCTTTCAGGACCTCCCAACCTTTATATCCAACCTTCGTCCCGCCCCCGAATCCCTCCTTTCATGGGCATGCCCCCCCCCCACTAAGCCATAGCCCTTGGCAGTGCTACCCTGGCAATGCCACCAGGGCATTCTTACAGTGGAAGTGCCCAGGTGCCAGAGGGAGAGCCACGGTTCCATTCTGCCTTGTCCCTGACCATACAGGGGTCTCCAATAGCCTGGGATACCCTCACAGGTGCCGTTATGACTGATCCATTTTTGTGTACAGCAGTGCTAAATGAAGCATGCATGATATAGAATTTACAGTGCAGAAGGAGGCCATTCGGCCCATCGAGTCTGCACCGGCTCTTGGAAAGAGCACCCTACCCAAGGTTAACACCTCCACCCTATCCCCATAACCCAGTAACCCCACCCAACACTAAGGGCAATTTTGACAATAAGGGCAATTTATCATGGCCAATCCACCTAACCTGCACATCTTTGGACTGTGGGAGGAAACCCACGCACACATGGGTAGGATGTGCAGACTCCGCACAGAGAGTGACCCAAGCCGGAATCGAACCTGGGACCCTGGAGCTGTGAAGCGATTGCGCTATCCACAATGCTACCGTGCTGCCCTATCTCACTGGGGAGCCGGTTAGTTCCCCGGAGGCCATTAGATTGGACTTGCATCTTGCGAATGAGATGGAACTTGGTCTTAATTGGTGTCTCGCCACATTTGGGCAGGGTCCAGAACGAGCCACCAGGAGTGGGCTAGTTAGATCACGAACCGATTTGTGCCTGACACAGATCCAATTTTGGCCTCTCCCGCTATTTAACCCACACACCCGAATCTATTCCTGGCACAAAGTGACCGTTAATTCGTGCCCCAAGTGTCATTGTAAAATAGTCATTTGATCCTCCAAACACGTGCAGGTCTAGGATGATGTTTACACTTGCAAAAGCTTCCATCGAACTACTGCGATTGAGATAAACTGTAAATCTACTAAAAGTAATTTTAAAAAGAGGAATTAATTACGGTATATCAGTTTTTGTACACATTCTGAGCCCAGTAAAGCAATTTAGGTTGCAAAACGTGATTCAGGCAGGGTTAACAATGAAAGCAAAAAAAAAATCTATTTTTAGTAGCATTTGAATTATTTGTGCTGTTACGGATCCTGTTCCATGTTTGAAATGTCTTCCTAGTAAATCAAACATGTATATAGCATTCTTTTAAAATGCACCCAGCTTAAGTCGGTCAGTTTAAAAGACAGCTGCCAACTTTGAAGAATATGAAAGTAACCAATTAAACACTACTTTGTGTTTATGGAACATTAGAGTAATATTAAAATAGAAAGTATGCTACGAAATTAGTCTTAAAATAGAAGATTTGAACCATGTCATTCACCCAATCTACAAAATATAAGGATGACACAGATCACTTCTACACATATTCACATAGAATGAAATGCAAGGTTTTGAAGAAAGTAAATTCTTCAAGGTTGCATAGCAGTCAGCAACAGATCTTTACAAGATAAAATCCGCTTTTCTTGCATAACCATCCATTTTCGCAAGCAGTGAAGCATCCAAAATGCAATTGTTCAGATTCTGCACTAATAATGAGTGAAATGGTCAGTATTCACCACCATTAGAACTGTGAAACTGACAGCAATTTCTGGCATCTGTACATAAGAACTAGGAGCCGGCGTAGGCAATCTGGCCCCTTGAGCCTGCTCTGCCATCGAGATCATGGCTGATCTTTCGTGGACTCAGCTCCACTTTCCGGCCCGAACACCATAACCCTTAATCCCTTTATTCTTCAAAAAACTATCTTTATCTTTTTTTAAAAATAATTTTTATTGGAATTTTTTACAGAAAATATAACAATGAAAAGCAACAATAAGACACCATAATAACTGTAACACCCCGAAGACCGTATCAACGCATGTATCACACCCCCCCCCCCATCCCAAACCCCAGTAAACAAGAGAACTTAAAAATTAAAATTAAATAAGCAAACATAGTCAACGTCTCTCTCCCCCCCTTTCTCTCTTCCCCCCCCCCCCCCTCCCCCGTAGGAGGGAGCGGCCACGGCGCCGTTACCAGGGCCCCCAGGCTTGTATCTCCACAGGACGCCCTCTCCATCCGTTTCCATGCTGCCCCCTCCCCCTCCATCACCCACTTGCGCACTATCGACACATTGGCTGCCCGATAATACCCCGAGAGATTGGGTAACACCAGCCCCCCAACTATCTTTATCTTATAAACATTTAATGAAGGAGCCTCAACTGCTTCACTGGGCAAGGAATTCCATAGATTCACAACCCTTTGGGTGAAGAAGTTCCTCCTAAACTCAGTCTTAAATCTACTTCCCCTTATTTTGAGGCGATGCCCCCTAGTTCTGCTTTCACCCACCAGTGGAAACAACCTTTCCGCATCTATCCTATCTATTGTCTTCATAATTTTATATGTTTCTATGAGAATCCCCCGCATCCTTCTAAATTCCAACGAGTACAGTCCCAGTCTACTCACCCTCTCCTCGTAATCCAATCCCTTCAACTCTGGGATTAACCTAGTGAATCTCCTCTGCACACACTCCAGCACCAGTACGTCCTTTCTCAGGTAAGGAGACCAAAACTGAACACAATAATCCAGGTGTGGCCTCACTAACACCTTATACAATTGCAGCAGAACCTCCCTAGTCTTAAACTCCATCCCTCTAGCAATGAAGGACAAAACTCCATTTGCCTTCTTAATCACCTGTAAACCAACTTTTTGCGACTCGTGCACTAGCACACTCAGGTCTCTCTGCACAGCAGCATGTTTTAATATTTTATCATTTAAATAATAATCCCTTTTGCTATTATTCCTACAAAAATGGATAACCTCACATTTGTCAACATTGTATTCAATCTGTCAGATCCTAGCCCATTCAATTAACCTACCCAAATCCCTCTGCAGACTTCCGGTATCCTCTGCACTTTTTGCTTTACCACTCATCTTAGTGTCGTCTGCAAACTTGGACACATTGCACTTGGTCCCCAAATCATCTATGTAAATTGTGAACAATTGTGGGCCCAACACTGATCCCCGAGGGACACCACTAGCTACTGATTGCCAACCAGAGAAACACCCATTAATCCCCACTCTTCACCTTCTATTAATTAACCAATCCTCTATCCATGCTACTACTTTACCCTTAATGCCATGCATCTTTATCTTATGCAGCAACCTTTTGTGTGGCACCTTGTCAAAAGCTTTCTGGAAATCCAGATATCACTTCCATTGGCTCCCTGTTTTCTACCGCATTGGCAATGTCTTTAAAACATTCCACTAAATTAGTTAGGTACGACCTGCCCTTTATGAACCCATGCTGCGTCTGCCCAATGGGACAATTTCCATCCAGATGCCTCGCTATTTCTTCCTTGATGATAGATTCCAGCATCTTCCCTACCTCCAAAGTTAAGCTAACTGGCCTACAATTACCCGCTTTCTGCCTACCTCCTTTTTTAAATAGTGTTGTCAAGTTTGCTAATTTCCAATCCACCAAGACCACCCCAGAGTCTAGTGAATTTTGGTAAATTATCACTAGTGCATTTGCAATTTCCCTAGCCATCTCTTTTAGCACTCTGGGATGCATTCCATCAGCACGGCAGCACGGTAGCATTGTGGATAGCACAATCGCTTCACAGCTCCAGGGTCCCAGGTTCGATTCCGGCTTGGGCCACTGTCTGTGTGGAGTCTGCACATCCTCCCCGTGTGTGCGTGGGTTTCCTCCGGGTGCTCCGGTTTCCTCCCACAGTCCAAAGATGTGCAGGTTAGGTGGATTGGCCATTATAAATTGCCCTTAGTGTCCAAAATTGCCCTTAGTGTTGGGTGGGGTTACTGGGTTATGGGGATAGGGTGGAGGTGTTAACCTTGGGTAGGGTCCTCTTTCCAGGAGCCAGCACAGACTCGATGGGCCGAATGGCCTCCTTCTGCACTGTAAATTCTATGATCAGGACCAGGAGACTTGTCTACCTTTAGCCCCATTAGCTTGCCCATCACTCCCTCCTTAGTGATAACAATCATCTCAAATCCTCACCTGTCATAACCTCATTTCTATTAGTCACTGGCATGTTATTTGTGTCTTCCACTGTGAAGACCGAACCAAAAAACCTGTTCAGTTCCTCAGCCATTTCCTCATCTCCCATTATTGAATCTCCCTTCGCATTCGCTAAAGGGCCAATATTTACCTTAGCCACTCTTTTTTGTTTTATATAT
The DNA here is from genome assembly GCF_902713615.1 of Scyliorhinus canicula. Lineage (NCBI taxonomy): Eukaryota > Metazoa > Chordata > Chondrichthyes > Carcharhiniformes > Scyliorhinidae > Scyliorhinus > Scyliorhinus canicula. The sequence goes on along the minus strand of NC_052165.1, from coordinate 56,166,761 downwards.
TTGTAGAAACTTTTACTATCTGTTTTTATATTCTGAGCAAGTTTACTCTCATAATCTATCTATCTTACTCTTCTTTATAGCTTTGTTAGTAGCTTTCTGTTGTCCCCTAAAGATTTCCCAGTCCTCTAGTCTCCCACTAATCTTCCACTTTGTGTGCTTTTTCTTCAATTTGATACTCTCCCTTATTTCCTTAGATATCACGGTCGATTTTCCCTCTTTCTACCTCCCTTCCTTTTTGTTGATATAAACCTTTGCTGAGCACTGAAAAATCGCTTGGAAGGTTCTCCACTCTGTGCATGTGCAGTTAAAAATAAGTTCATAAGATATAGGAGCACAATTGGGTCATTCGGCCCATAGAGTCTGCGCTGCCATTCTATCATGGCTGATATGTTCCTCATCTGCTACCTACAATGTTACAGACCAAGAGCTGGATTGCGAAATAAGCCCAAGCATCTCCCAAGAAATCTAGAAGCTGCAGTAACTGATCCCTCCTCTTTCAAAAGGTGTGCAATTGAAATCCCCAGATATAGAAATCAATTAGAAATCACTGAACTGATGAGAACTTCTTCCCCTTTAGGCTATGATATTAATTTTAAGGGAAAAAAAACCCTCAAACAAGTTAAGCCTTGTTAATAAATGCGTGATGTCATTGGTTTCCCTCACGATAAAAGTATTGTAATTTAATATATTTTTTAAAGTTTATGATATTTCAGCAGAATGCGTACATCAAAATCTTAATTTCACTCTTCAATGTAAGAAAATGAATAATAATCATTTTACATTTTATTACTTGGTTAGCTGTAAGAATTCTTCACTGTGATTTGTCACTTACACTGCATGATGACTTCATTGTTGCAGCACTGTGCCTGGGGATCCCATGAACTTGGTGCCAGAATTAAATTAATTCCAGAAAAGGTGAAGTACACACTACGGAAATTGCAAGATCTTTCTGGGCAGTTTTCTTCAAGGTCACGGGACACAGCTGTTGCTTCACCACTGGCTACAAAAGGCCACTCAACCCCCCACCAGGTGCAGGCATCTAGGGAAGGCTGGTGAAATATTTGATCATGCAAGATTAACTATTCACTTATCAACAATTCTCATGGCAATGGGCCACTATTTATTCAGTTTCTTTGACAAACTCAAGTATTCTTCCCAATTAAAGGGAGAAGGACACAGTTCAGCATTACATTAATTGGCAAGGGCAATTCCTTCTTTTAAGGTAGAATTGTTTTCTCCCCCTCTGCAAATTTGAAGAAGATTCTGAGGGCAAATACTGGAGTTCTGGCAAGAATCATGCTTCCACCAACAATTCTGCATCTCTTTAAGTTCATCAACTTTTGTTTTTAAAAAGTACTTTCATTCCAAATTTTCAAATTTTTTACAATAAACACAAAACGCCCCCCACCCCAAAAGCATTAAGACCCCCACCCCCCTCTCTCCCTCCCTGTAACAAGCTCCCCAAAATGCAAAATGAACAAACCATAACTATCGTAGAACCCATCACTCGTGCTCCCCCCACCCCCTTAGAGCAAACTTCACTTTCTCCAGGGCCAAAGTCACCAACATGTCCCCCCATGGGCACAGGGTGGAGAATCTGACCTTCACCTCAACAAGACCTACCTGCGAGCAATCAGTGAGGTGAAGGCTAAGGACATCGGAGTCTGTACCCACCTGCAGCTCTAGATGGTCCAGCACCCAAATATGGCTTCTATGGTGCCGGGCTCCACATCCACATGCAGAACCCCCAAAATGGTGCTGAAAACTATCTTTCAAAATCTTTCCAGTTTTGGGTAGGTCCAAAGCATACATGGGTCATGATATTCAGACACACATATAAAATACAGACAAGCAGCTAATGGACACAGAGAACAGGACATGACCAATAAGCAGGCAGGACACTCAGGGGTGGGATCTGACTATAAAAGACTCAAGGCACTCACACTCCGCCTCTTTCCACCGATGAACATCTAGAGAGTCAGTCAAGGGTGTTGTTACAATCTCACACCTCCACCACGTGACTAAGAGCTAGTCTGGTTCAGTCAGACAGAGTAACCACACTTAAGTTAGCAGAGAGACAAACTCACAGAGCTATTAGTTCAATAAACCTGATTGAACTAACTTCAAGGTCTGGAGTATCTTTCTGATCTAAGCTGCATCCAGTTGCAGCCAGTGTTAGACCAGTGTACCTAACACAACATGATACCAAGACACTATTAATTTAAGGTGGCATACCTCAGTCCGTTCCGTGATGACCAGCAAATGTATCCCAGCACCATGGAGAAGATTCAGGCTCCTCACCAGCTCAGGACCTCCGGCAAACTCAATGCCAACTGGCGGATATTCAAGCAAAGATTTATGCTGTACATCGAAGCCTCAGACCTCGAGGGTGCGTCTGATGCAAGAAAGACCACGCTTCTCCTCTCAACAGCGGGTGACCAAGCCATCAAACTCTTCAACTTGCTTATCACCGAAGGCCAGGACAAGACAAAGTTTCAGACCATGCTGGACAAGTTCGATAGTCACTGAAGTAGACACCAATGAAATCTTCAAGCGCTACATATTCAAACAACGTCTTCAAGGTAAAGATGAATCTTTGAATGCCTTCTTAACTAGCCTCCGCCTGCTAGCGCTGTCCTGCAACTTTGGTGATATTTCTGACTCCATGATCAGAGACCAAATCGTGTTTGGAGTTCACTCTGATCCTCAGAGAGCAACTCTTAAAAATCAAGCATATGACCCTGCCAGTCGCGATTGAAACATGCACAGTGCATGAGCACGCAAAAAAAAAAAAAATCGGTATTCCCAATACAAATAGGCTAAAAATTAGAAACTTGCCTCCCACAAGGCAGTGAGTGTGCAGGCCATCTCCCGGATGCAGCACCTCAGCATTGAAGACAGAGGCCATCTCGCGCGCTTTTCCCCGGAGCCCCACGCATGCGCGATGCGAACGGGATAACAAAGTGGACGACACCCACATTGCGCAGGTGCGGACGTCTGCCGACCGCACTGCGCATGTGCAACGGTGTACACCGCGTCACGATGCCGCTTCATGACGTGCCCGAACTGTGGCAACGCGCACTTAAAGGGACACTGCCGTGCAAGAGGCATGCGATGTTTAAACTGCGTGAAGCCTGGACACTATGCAGCCTTGTGCAGGTCTGCACCACCAGTCAGAGGCCAGTGTCCCAATTCCGACAACAGCGTGCAACGACGATTACAGGATTTTGATCCTGGCAGTACAACGGATCCAGAAGATGAGGCACTGGGGTCCTGCCATCTACTCGTCTCCAACCGGAGTACCCATGCACGGCTACGGTTTGAAATTGTCACGCCGGACAGAGCATCCCTACTGGGCGCGCATGCCTGCAAAAGCTAAACCTGGTGCTATTCAACGACATCCCCCAATGTGGATCTTCAAGCTGGCATTGACGACACCTTCGCTCAGTATCTAGATGTGTTTGACGGGATGGGCACTTTGCCATATCGGTATAAGATCCTACTGCGACCTGATGCCAAGCCAGTGGTCCATGCACCACAGCGGGTCCCGGCTCCGCTGAAGGAGCGCCTGAAGGATCAGCTCAAGGAGTGATCATCTCCAGGGTAACCGAACCGACTGACTGGGACAGCTCGATGGTGGTGGTTTAAAAAACCCTCAGGAGACCTGCGCATCTGTATTGATCCCAAGGATGTCAACCAGAATATAAATGCTACCCAATCCCGAAGCAAGAGGAACTCACCAGTGAGATGGCTTTTCACAAAGTTACATGCGACACATGGATTCTGGCAAATCCAGCTGGATGAGTCCAGCAAAAGGCTCTGCACCTTCAACACAATGTTTGGCAGGTACTGCTATAACCGTATGCCATTCGGCATCGGAGATATTTCATCGCATCATGGAGCAGATGATGGAGGGCATGGAAGGGGTTCATGTGTACGTGGACGACATTATCATATGTCCACGACCCCTAAGGAGCATGTTTCCCGTCTCCAGCAGGTATTCCACTGTGTCCATGCCAATGGCCTGAACCTGAACGGGGCCAAATGTTGCTTTGGCATGTCGACATTCAAGTTCCTATGAGATCATATCTCTCAGCAGGGCGTGTGCCCTGACACAGACAAGGTCGAGGCCATCGCAGCCATGAAGGTTGTGGAAGACAAGGAGGTGGTATTGCGCTTCCCAGGCATGGTCAATTTTCTGGGCAAGTTCATCCCAAACATGGCCTCACATACCATGACTCTACGAAACCTAGTGAAGAAGTCCACTGCCTTCGAGTGGAGGGCAGTCCATCAGGCAGTGGTTGGAGCTGATAGCCAAGCTCACCACTGCACCCGAATTGGTATTTTTCAACCCAGACAAGGAAACAAAAATCTCGACCGATGCGAGCCAGGATGGCATCGGTGCGGTCCTGCTGCAACGCGATGACACTTCATCCTGGGCACCGGTTGCCTACGCATCAAGGGCAATGAAACCCACCGAACAAAGGTATACGCAAATCGAGAAGGAATGCCTGGGCCTTCGCACTGGCATTCTCAAGTCTCACGACTATGTTTACGGCCTGCCAACATTCACAGTCGAGACGGATCACAGGCCCCTGGTCCACATTATCCACAAGGACTAATGACATGACGCCTCGATTGCAGCGCATACTCCTCAAACTCAGAAGGTACAACCTTGACCTGGTCTACACACCTGGCAAGGAGCTCATCATTGCCGATACACTGCCCTGCTCCATCACTGTGCCGAGTGAACCACTGAACGTTATCCGGCAAATTGAGTCACAGGTTGAGTCACAGGTGCAGCTGTGTGCCAGTACACTTCCAGCATCTGATGAGAAGGTGATTCGTATCCGTGAGGAGACAGCAAAAGACCCTCTCTTTGAGCATGTTATGCAACACCTAGCCAATGGCTGGCAAAAAGGGCAGTGCCCTCAATTTTCCAATGTAAAGGACGACCTGACGATGGTTCATGGTATCCTCCTCAAACTGGACCGGATTGTAATTCCACAGTCTCCAGAGCTTGGTGCTCCGCCAAATCCATGAGGGCAACTTCGCTCACAGACATCCTCCATTCCTTCGAACAGCCAGCTCATCTTAGTTTTTGTATGCACTGCCTTCAGCTGTTTATGCTCCAGTCTCGAACAAAAAGTCAAGGTGTTTACCCTCTGCAGCACATCATACCACAATCCCTCCTCCATGGACACCCCATCCTCCTCCAAAATCCTCCCATAAATCACCAGATGCCCCCCCCCCCCCCCCCCTCCCCTCCAGCCGCCCCTGCTGATAGCACCACCTCCACAAGGAGGCAGGGGCTGTTCGGAAGACCGTTCTTGAAAAGTACGCACCTGTATACCTGAAACTTCCCAAAGTTCTCGCTCAGTTCCTTCCAAGTTCTCAAACCAAAAACAGATCCTTCATCTCCTTAATCTTCCTCTCTTCCCATCCCTGGAATCTTACATCCATCCTCCTAAACTCAAATCCATGAATCCCCCTAACCGGCATCCGGCCCCGACCCCACTCCCAATCTAAAATGCTGCCGAAACTGCCTCCAGATCTTCAGAGTGGCCACCACCACTGGACACACAGAGTACTTCTCTGGAGACATCGGAAGCACGCCGACAGGACCCGTAACCCTGACCCCCACGAGCCCAACCTCACTCACAAAACCCCCACCTCCCAATCCATCCCCGAATCCCACCCGCACTCACCGCCCAATAGTAATACAACAAATTTGGGAGGCCCAGCCCCCTCCCCCCCCAAACAACCGGTTTTGAATCTATAATTTGCATTGAATTAGTAAATTCTATGATCTGCTTCTTACTATTCAAGTTTCCATAAACAATTAGCCAGATGAGTGCACTTTTGAGGCATTGCTAGTACACAGAAATCCTGATTTAATCAAGCCTTCTACAGGGATTGTGTAAATCATGTGGATAGTCATTTTGCTTAATTATGTTAAATTAGTCTACTGTTTCTGCTCATTTTCTTGAAGTGTAGAGATGTTCAAAATAAAAACTTTTAATATACACAATTTTTGAATTCCATTTTCTTTCCAGTTTGATGTTTAAAAGTAATAAATTAAAATGAATAATAATTTTTTTTTAAATTTAGAGTACCCAATTATTTTCCAATTAAGGGCAATTTAGCGTGGCCAATCCACCTAACCTGCACATCTTTGGGTTGTGGGGTGAAACCCACGCAGACATGGGGAGAATGTGCAAACTCCATACGGACAGTTACCCAGGGTCGGGATTCGAACCCGGGTCCTCAGCGCCACAGTCCCAGTGCTATCCACTGTGCCACGTGCCGCCCAAAATTAATAATAATTAATCTTTATTGTCACAAGTAGTCTTACAATCAGTTACTGTGAAAATCCCCTAGTCGCTACACTACAACACCTGTTCGGGTACACTGTGGGAGAATTCAGAATGTTCAGTTCACCTAACAAGCACATCTTTCGGGACTTTTGGGAGGAAACGGAGCACCCGGAGGAAACCCACATAGACACAGGGAGAACGTGCAGACTCCGTACAGACAGTGACCCAAGCCAGAAATTGAACCAGGTTCCCCAGCGCTGATTCCAATAAAAATAAACTTTAAACGGTCTTCAGTTTCAGCAAGAAACACCTGCTTCTGAAAAATTTTGACTTAACATCCATCAATCAATAGGCATCATGCATGTACAATATTTTACCAGTGCAGTCCACCAATTTTTAATTTTCTAAATGCAGATCATCTAACACTGCTTCTCAAAGTGTGGTACGCGTACCGGTGCTGGTACTCGAGCCATCGTCTGCCGGTACTTGGAGTGTTTCCAGAAAAGAAAGAGACAGCAATCCTGGATTGGCTTGTTTCGCTTACCGGTCCCTGGCACATTGAAAAAAAAACTGCCGGTACACCACATCAGATAGTTTGAGATGCACTGATCTAACACAACCGTTTATTCATTAAAGGCCAGATTTTGTGATGATAAAAGGCAAACTTCAGTGTTTGCTTTCATTATGCTACTGAAACAAACAACTACATTGGGAGTCAACATAGAATAATGCCGAAATACTGAAGTTGCTGTCAGTGATTGCACAATTCTGCACAGAGTGTGCAGTTGACTGCAATCAATGGGAAATTTATGAATTGACAAGAACGTCTACCATTCCACGCTGATACATCTTACTGTAAAAAAATTTTAAAACTTGAGCTCGTTGAATGAGATGCAACTACATATTAACTTCATAATTACTACTAGGCACCCTAATTAGCTCCAAAATGCTAATTTTATATCTGAGGTGCATCAAAGCTCTCCATTCTGGTAAAAAGAATCCACTATGTTAAAATACTGTGACTTTTTAAAGAATGTTTACAGTGCTACTTCAGCTTCTTTCTAAATCCAATAAATTAAATTAAAAAGGGAGATAAAGTGTTTTTGAATGTTTTTGGTTCACTGCCTGTGAGAATACTTCAATTATTGGCAGGGCAGCACTGTAGCATTGTGGATAGCACAATTGCTTCACAGCTCCAGGGTCCCAGGTTCGATTCCGGCTTGGGTCACTGTCTGTGCGGAGTCTGCACGTTCTCCCTGTGTGTGCGTGGGTTTTCTCCAGGTGCTCCGGTTTCCTCCCACAGTCCAAAGATGTGCAGGTTAGGTAGATTGGCCATGATAAATTGCCCTTAGTGTCCAAAATTGCCCTTAGTGTGGGGTGGGGTTACTGGGTTATGGGGATAGGGTGGAGGTGTTGACCTTGGGTAAGGTGCTCTTTCCAAGAGCCGGTGCAGACTCGATGGGCCGAATGGCCCCCTTTGGCACTGTAAATTCTATTAAATTACTTACCCTGCTTGCTGATATCACAATGTTGCATGCCTGAGAATCTTAACCGGTTGTCAGATTTAAGGCAAGCGTCACAGAAATCCCTAAATATTTAGGGAAGCTTCTTCGAGGTCAATGGGGAGCGCTGTAGCTTCACAGCTAACCACAAAATTTGGGCCTTCATGTTCCAGTAGGTGACAACTTCACCAGTATTGCTGGTCTATTCAAAGCAATTAAATATAATCACCAAAGTACTGTATTACAAACACTTCCAGATTCTAAGTTTCAGGAGAATGGAGGATATGCAGATAGTGTCCCTGAAGAACCAAGATAAATGCATCAATGCACAATGTGATGAACTCAAATTCCCAGCTTCCAGTTTTCCCCTCCCAACACACGGTGGATCTAAAATTTGAATGGAGAGAGAGACACCTTACATCAGTTTATCCTCACAGCACATTCCAATACCAAAAGTTTGACTGGCCATGGAGGTAGGCCCTCTTGATTTCACCGAACATGGATTCTTCAACAATATTCAAATGATCACGATAAATGTGAATGGAAAGGGTTCATTATCTTCATCTTGCAGAAAGAACAAACATTCTCAAAACACATTAAACTTTGTTAATTATCTCTCAAATTATTCAGAGGCTTTTGCCTCCACTATCCGACTCAAAAGTCAATTTAAGTATGGCAGTGTGTGAAAAAAATCAGGGCATCCACTAACTTGTGCCAGGTGGCAGATTCAATTTTCACATGCTGGACATACATCTACATAAAATGTTATTATGCAGATTGCCACAGGACTCCAGCAATCAGTATTCAGTAGCCTTGAACACTTGCTCCACCAGATCTTCTAGCCCAGGATTTACCAATAATCCATAAGTGAAATGCTCAAACATTTATTTTAAAGAGCAAAATCTCTTTGGGGAGCAAATGAAGGTAATATCAGAAGTTCTTCAGCTGATTCAGGCACTCACTTGATGAGTGCTAAACAAAAAGCTTTGGCATTATGACTCTCTTTTCAGAAATATTCAACAAGCGATAATTTGTATGCCAGGTGAACAGCAACTGTTTTTGAAATTTAGAGTACCCAATTATTCTTTTTCCAATTAAGGGCAATTTAGCATGGCCAATCCACCTACTCTGCACATCTTTGGGATGTGGGGGCGAGGCCCATGCAGACATGGAGAGAATGTGCATACTCCACGTGGACAGTGACCTGGGGCCGGGATCGAACCCGGGTTCGCCGCACCACGAGGCAGTAGTGCTAACCACTGCACCACCGTGCCACCCTCTGGTGAACAGCAAGTTCTGTCCCAATACTTTGACACCAAGATAATGGGACCAAACAAGGAGATGCTACAAGTGCAAAAGCAACTCAAATTTAACAGCATCATCAGTACCTCATATTCTTTTTCGGTCAACTTTCCTTAACTGCAAAGAACATTACAGCAGATGCTCCTAGATATGAAAAAGGTACATCTCAACTATTCATCTCGCATCAGATCTTCAACATTGGTTTAACAGTAGGTGAATTTGAAACTTGTCAAGGACTAACACTGGTTTTAAAAATAATTCGAGTGGCCATGTTTTACCTGCCACAACTTAATTTCTCTTTCTGGAAAACAGTACCATGTTGCGAATGCTTCTGGAAACTTGCCTTCTTGTCCAAACTCTTGCAACACTTGCTTTGAAAGTTAAGTGTACATCATACCAAGAAAAATACGTGAAATTAATTATTAATGCATTTCTTCACACATTACCAACTCATGAACTGTGCAATTCCATTCTATATGAAAGATGAACAGATGGAGTTGAGGCACAATGGAGAAATTAGCTACCACTGTCATGACCTTCCTTGTGTTTTTGATATAGTTCCTTCTCCATATTAAAAATTAATTTATGGTACAGGCAAGGGGCCAGGAGAACAGATTGAGAGGGCTACCGTTTAGGCTGGTTGAGGAACATTTCCGGTATTTGGGAATACAGGCGGCACGAGACTGGGGCAGGCTGCACAAGTTAAATTTGGCCAGGGTGGTGGAGCAAATGAAGGGAGGGTTTCGGAGATGGGATGCACTCCCGCTGTCGCTGGCAGGGAGGGTGCAGACTGTAAAGATGACAATCCTCCCTAGAGTTCTGTTTATTTTTCAGTGACTCCCGATCTTTATCCCAGTCCTTCTTCAAAAGAGTTAACAGGATGATCATGAGCTTTGTCTGGGCGGGAAAATCCCCGTGGGTGAAGAAGGCGATGTTGGAGAGGAACCAGCGAGGGAGGGCTGGCTTTGCCGAGTCTGATTAATTATTACTGGGCGGCCAACATCGCTATGATAAGGAAGTGGATGGTGGGTACGGGGTCTATTTGGGAGCGGGTGGAGGCGGCTTCGTGCAGGGGCTCCAGTTTGGCAGCCCTGGTCATGGCTCTTCTACTGCTGCCGCCGGCCAAGTACACCACCAGCCCGGTAGTGGTGGCGACCCTGCGGATATGGGGCCAGTGGAGGAGGCATGTAGGGGAGATGGGGGCGTCTGTCTGGGCGCCAATCTGCGACAACCATCGGTTTCCCCCCGGGAGTATGGATGGGGGGTTCCGAGTATGGCAGCGGGCGGGGGTGGGAAGGGTGGGTGATATGTTCTTGGAAGGGAGCTTTGCGAGTTTGAGGAGCTTGGAGGAGAAATTTGGGTTGGTAAGGGGAAATTATTTTAGGTACCTACAGTTGCGGGACTTTGTTCGTAGACAGGTCCCATCTTTCCCACGCCTCCCGCCAATGGGGATCCTAGACAGAATAGTCTCTAGGGGGGAAGAAGGGGAGGGTAGAGTCTCGGGTATTTATAAGGTGCTCATGAGGGAGGAAGGGTCCCAGACAGAGGAACTGAAACTTAAATGGGAGGAGGAGCTAGGCGGGGAAATGGAGGACGGGCTGTGGGCAGAGGCCCTGAGTAGGGTAAATTCGACTGCGACATGTGCTAGGCTCAGGCTGATTCAATTTAAGGTCGTTCACCGGGCCCATATGACGGTGGCTCGGATGAACAAATTCTTTGGGATAGAGGACAAATGCGCTAGGTGCGCGGGAGGACCAGCGAACCACGTTCACATGTTTTGGGCATGCCCTAAGCTGAGGGGGTACTGGGAGGGATTTGCGGGGATCATGTCCCGGGTGCTAAAAACAAGGGTGGTGATGAGTCCATGGGTGGCAATTTTTGGGGTTTCGGAAAAGACCCGGGAGTCCAGGGGGAGAAAGAGGCCGATGTTTTGGCCTTTGCTTCCCTGATAGCCCGGCGACGAATACTATTGGCGTGGAGGGACTCAAAGTCCCCGAAGACTGAGTTGTGGCTTGCGGACATGTCGAGTTTCCTGGGTATAGAAAAAATTAAGTTCGCCTTGAGGGGATCTGTACAGGGGTTCGCCTGGAGGTGGCAACCATTTATTGACTTCTTTGCGGGAGAGTGAGCGTCAGCAGGGGCTTTGGGGGGGGGGGGGGGGTAGAGTAGAGTAGGAGGGAAAATATGGTGGGTAGTACCGGTGGGAGAGAGCGGGCTTGTGCAGTATGTTACGATTGAAGTATTGAAAGTACATGGATGTTTGCACATTTTTGCCTTTTTTGCTTTCGTTCTGTGGGGATTTTCCCGCCCAGACAAAGCTCATGATCATCCTGTTAACTCTTTTGAAGAAGGACTGGGATAAAGATTGGGAGGCACTGAAAAATAAACAGAAATCTAGGGAGGATTGTCATCTTTACAGTCTGCACCCTCCCTGCCAGCGACAGCGGGAGTGCATCCCATTCTTTCTGTTGATGTCTCTAACTGTTTACAAAGCCAAAAACTACCTCAATAAAATTGTTTATTTAAAAAAAAAAAAAATTAATTTATGCAAACCTATCCATTTGCCTTCAACTTTTGAGCGCTTTGAGGTGCTTTTAGATTGAATATAACAATGGTATCATTTCAACTTCATTGTCATGCAGGTGCTAACAGAAACATTATTCCAGTTTGGATCCAGAACAAGACCTTTTCCCACACTGCAAATTGAAGCCAATTCAAAAGTACCTCATTCAATGTAAAGCACTTTAGGCCATGGAAGTCATAAAAGTCACTATATAAATACAGGTCTTTCTCTATTTTTTTTATTTCATTCAGGATAGAGAAGATGACATGTCTAAAAGGTACAGTGCTTTTCACACCCATTGGATGTCTCCAATGCTTTACAGCCAATGAAGAACTTTTTGAAGTGTTTGTAACGGTTATAATGCGGGAAATCCAGCAGCCAACATGTGCAGAAAATATCACTGACCATATAATCTGGTTTTGTGATCTGATTGAAGAGAAATATTAGTCAGGACACCAGGGAGAACTCCTCTGTTCTTCTTCAAAATAGTGCCTTTACATCCATCCGAAACAGCAGATGGGTCCTTAGTTTAACGTCTTATCCAAAAGACAGGAATATCAACAATGCAGCACGTCAGCTTTGATTTTTGAGACTTGAACTTGAAACATACAGTAAAGAAACACAGTAGGCTGTGATTTCCCCCAAACATTCTGCATTCAAAGAATAAGTAAACATTCTGCATACCAAAGGCCTGGTATTTCTTTCGAACTTTTATGCACAATTTACATGCTACTTCCCATTTTACAAGATTACACTTTATACTCTGACACGCAGAACAAATTGTTCAATCTGTATGTTAGATGTTTTTCTTCAATCCACCCCATTCTGCAATCAACCAGAATATATAATTCATATAGAGCAAGCTGCCTCTCTCCCACCTACTGATTATAACCATCTTCTAGTGTAGAAATGCTAAATTTACTTCAATTATTCCATATCACATTGAACAGATGAGTTTCAGGGAAGAACAAAGCATCCAACATTTATACATCTAAAATAGTTATTTTAGTAAAAACATAAAAATCAAACAAATATGTGCTATATCTGGATGTTTTCTCACCAAGTCCCACTTGGTAAAAGAGCAGCAATGTCCAGACTTTGTTTCCCGAGGCACCACAATAAATAGTTAAGTCCAGGAAGGCAGGAAAGCCACTGATCGCATTTAATGGTTGTTACAACTGCTCAACAGTTACAAAGTACTGCTCTTATTCTATGAAGTTACCAAATCAACTTGTGCTGATACGAGTAAAGGTTTTCAGTCCCTTTTCGATGCATCCAACATCATGAGTGGGATATGGCACTTTGGTGAAGGTACTTTATTTGGACAATTTATGGTCCTCCAAAATCTGTATCTGTAATGAAATGTAATTTTGAACATTTATTCCTTCAATCTGAAACTTTTGTTCAATCTTCCTGTACTTTCATATCTTATCATCTTTGTCATTCAAAATTCTCATTTCTGCATTTTATTGTTCCAGCAGTCCAGTTCCCTTTCATTTCTCGTCTCCATTGTATTATTTATTTATTTAATTACAGCAGCTTTTTCAAGCTTTCTCAATATCTCAGTAGGTAAGTTCATCAACTGGTTTGTTTATAAACTGTCCAGACCAATCAGGTCCAGATTTAATCAATGGCGTCAAAGTGTTATGAGACCATGACCCAAATGTTCTGTTCAGAGTTGGAACCCCTATTTCTGACCCTGAACCAACAAAAATAAAAACACACTTACCTTCCTCTGATTTTGGGGGCAATTTTCTGATGGAAGATCTTGCAAAATTCAGTCAGTGCAGGAAACTTTGGCAAGAATAGAGGGAGAATCCCACAGAAGCTATATCCCTTTTTACAGCACTAAATGCCATATTCTGCGAAGTAATAGTTTAAATGTCCCGAAGTTTCTTTGAAAATCTACAGTGAGAAACTAAGTGAGTTTGGGTGGGGGGTGGGGGGGGAGGGGGGGGGAGCGCGGCTAGGGTGGGTGACCTTAAAGTTATAGAGGGCAGTAGGATGGGAACAGTGGTTCAGTTGGTAAGGGAGTAATCAGGTGTTGGGGAGGGATGTCAGATGGTGGCAACTAGTCGGGTTGGAGAGGCGAGTCAGTGTGGCAGTCAAAAGGTTCAGTATAAGCCATGAGGGATATGTCTCTCTCTCTCTCTTCCCCCCCCCCCGATAGTTGGGGGCTATCCCACCTCTGTAGATCGGCCGTAACCCTACGCACCAGACTTGTAACATTTAATCTACAAAGCCAGACCTAATTGGGAAGGTTCGAGGATCTATTGGGGGTTGAGGAAATTTGGAAGGCAATAGGGAGTATGCAGACTGGCAAGGCATTGGGTTCCCAGTGGAATTTTATAAAATGTTTGCCGACATGGTCATACTATTGTTGGTTGAGGCATTTGAAGATTCAATAGCGCATGGATCACTCATAGAGACGATAACGCAGGCATCCATCTCCCTCCTTTTAAATAAAGATAAGGATCCGGTGGAATGTGCAAGCCATCTGCACCTCTAGATGAGGATATAGGGCACTATATTCCCTGTGCAACTGGAAATATCTGAAGCTCACATTATTCGTACGGACGCTGGCCTTAGGTTCCTTATATAGTAGCTTAACCCACAATGCAAACTTGGGCCCTAACCTGAACCGCTCCAACACCACGAACAAGTTACTACACTCCACAGCCTTCTCTGCATCCTACATCAAATAACCTCCTGTTTCTCCCCTTTGAACTGGAACAAAAATCACATTCGCACGCTGCATTTTAGAGGATAACTGCTTATCCTTTACAAACCATGTTTGATCCTCCCCAACGAGGGAGACACTCCTCCTACCTGAGCATCAACACCTTAGCCAAAATCTTTGCATCCACGTTCAATAAAGAGATCGGTCGGTATGACCCACATTCCACCGGATCCTTATCTTTATTTAAAAGGAGCGAGATGGAGTGAATCTCCGTGAGTGATCCATGCGCTATTGAATCTTCAAATGCCTCAACCAACAATGGTATGACCATGTCGGCAAACGTTTTATAAAATTCCACTGGGAACCCATCTGGTCCCAATGCCTTGCCAGTCTGCATACTCCCTATTGCCTTCCAAATTTCCTCAAATCCCAATAGATCCTCTAACCTTCCCAATCCTCCTCTTCCACTGTAGAACACTCCAATCCCTCCATAAACATCGCCATGTCTAACTTTTCCTCTGGTGTGTCCGATCTATATCTACCATAAAACGTCTCAAATGTCCCATTCACCTTGTCCGGTGCAGACACCAGCCCACCTCCAATCTCTCAGGAGGCTGCCTGCCGCCTCAGCTGGACAGTCAACAAATGACTGACCTTCTCCCCATATTTGCATATTGTCCCCTTTGCCGTAGCTGTCGCACCGCCTTATCCGTGGACAGTAGCTTAAACTGCGGCTGCAGCTTCTTCCTGTTGGCCAAGAGCTCGGGGGCGAGGTCCTCCAAATGCTTCCCGTCTACCTCCAAAATTTCATCCAGCAGCCGTTGCCGTTCCTCCCTTGTCTTCCTATTGACCTGCGCCTTATACAAAATTATCTATTCTCTCACCACAGCCTTCAAGGCCTCCCACAACGTCAAAGACGAGACTGCCTCAGTCTTATCGAACCATATGTATTTTTCACCCTTGCCAACGTTGCACAAAATCCCAGATCTGCTAACAGTCCCACATCTGAACTCCACCCCACTCCAAAACCACATCCACCAGGTGCGGAGCATGGGACAAGATAAAAATCACAGAATAGTCCGCTTTCTTTATCCCCTACAACAGAGACCTCTCCCACAACTCTCAGTCACTGTCTGCAAACCACCACCCCCTCCCCTTGCCTGAAATCCCCTAAGCACTTCCTCTTGAAATTATGTTCAGTCCTTGTGGCAAACTGCATTCGCCAGCAACTGTCATTCTTCCTGGAAACTACCGAGACTGAACTATTCATAACCTTAGTGTCATATTTGTTCCCCCTTCCGACCTCTCACCCACACCATCAGCACGACTGCCCATTTCCATCAACAAAACTTTGTCAAATACCACCCTATCTCAACTCATCTGCCCCCGAAACCTTCACCCATGCTTCTATTATTCCTAAACTTGTCGATCCAATGTAATCCTGGCTGGCCTTCCACATTCCATACTCCATAGACAATGGGCGGAATTCTCCGATCCCGTCGCCGGATCGGATCCTACCCCGGAGGGGGGCCTCCACGGTGGCCTAGCCTCCGATCGGCGGGCTGGCTAGTTCCATGGGGGCCTATGTTCCTCCGCGCCAGGCCCCTGTAACGCTCTGCCATATTGCCCGGGGGCTGGCAGGAGACGGGAACCCACACGCATGCGCGAACTCACGCCGGCCTGACACGCCGGCTTTCGGGCGCCGGAGCTGCGGACATCACCCATTCGCCGTACTAGCCCCCTAGGAAGGAGTGGACACCTGCTACTTGACGCAGAGTGGCTCGCGCCGCTTTTCACACCAGCGTCAGAACTTGGCCGCAGTACCGGAGAATCCCGGCCAATGTCATCCAAAACCTGCTGCCAATGTTCAAACTCACACCAAGTCCCACTCACCCATCAATCCCCGTGTTCATAATCTGCATCAGATCTGGGTTGAGTGATGCCTCGATTTAAAAATGTTCATCCTTGTTTGCAACTCACTCAATGGCCTTCCCTTTCTTTGTAATCTGTTCCAACTTCACAGCCCTCAGATATCTGTGCTGTTCTAAGTATCCCCAATTCTAATTACTCAGTACTTCTGAATGAAGATTGTTGCAAATCACCCCAATAATAGCCACGCCTTCAACCTGCTGAGGTCTTAAGCTCTTTACTTGCTTTCTTAAACCTCCTCGCTTCCATCCATTCTTAAAGTGCTCCTTAATTCTTATCTGTTCGATCAAACATTTGATCATCTACCCAAAAATCTAAATGGCTGTGTGTTAATTTTTTTGTTTTACAACACTCTTGTAAAATGCCTCAAGACTGATATCATTACATTTACATTGTATTGTATGGCACTATCACTGCGTTACATAGGACTTCAAACAGATCTGGAAACTGAAGACTGGGCACACATGAGGTGCTGTGGGCCATAAGCAGCACAAAATTGTACTCTTCTACAGTCTGAAGTTTCATGGCCTGGCTATCCCTCAAATTACCACCAAATCAGGAAATCAACCAAGAGAGCAGGGGGCATGCAAGGAGAAAGACCAGGTATACCTAAAAATGAGCTGTCAACCTTGTCAAGCTAAAACAAAGGACTACTTGCTGCTCATTCTGTTTGGCACACAAGTAATAGACAGAGCTAAGCAATTCTGCAACCAATGGGCCAGATCCAAACTCTACAGTCCCGCAGTCGTAAGTGGTAGTGGGCAATTGAACAACTCACTGGAGAAGGAGGATCCACAAATACCCCCACCCTCAAAAATGGAGTAGCCCAGCACATCAGATCAAAGAATAAAGCATTTGCAACAATCTTCAGTTGGAAGTGCTGTATAGATGATCCATCTCAGCCTCCTCTGGAGGTCCCCAGCATCACAGATGTCAGTCTTCAGCCAATTCAATTCACTTCATGTGACGTCAAGAAATTGCAATAGCCAGAACTTGCCGCACCCCTAGCCAAGCGGTTCTAGTACAGCTACAACACCGGCATCTATCCAGCAATAGAGAAAATTGCCCCGGTATGTCCTGTACAGAAGAAATAGGACAAATTCTAACCAGCCTGTTACCATCCCATTAGTCTATATCCAATCATCAGTAAAGTGAAGGAGACATCAACAGCGCTATCAAGTGACACTTGCGAAGCAATAAACTACTCACTGGTGCTCAGTTTGGGTTCCGCCAGGGTCCATTCAGCACCTGACCTCATTAGAGCCTTGGTTCAAACATGGACAAAAGAGCTGAATTCCAGAGGTGAGGTGAGAATGACTGCTCTTCACATCAAGGCAGCACTTGACCGAGTGTGGTATCAAGGAGCCCTAGCAAAACTGGAGTCAAAGGGGGCAAAACCTTTCGCTGTTGGAGTCATACCTAACACAAAGGAAGATTTTTGTGGTGGTTGGAGGTCAATCGTGTCAGTTACATTCCTCAGAGTAGTGTTCTAGGGCTAACCACTTCAGCTGCTTCACCAATGACCTTCCTTCCATCATAAAGTCAGAAGTGGGAATGTTCACTCATGATTGCAGAATCTTCAGCACCATTCACTCCTCAGATACTGAAGCAGTCCACGTCAAAATGCAGCAAGATCCGAATAATTTCCAGGCTTCGGCTGACAAATGACAACATTTGCATCACAGAAGTGCCAGGCAATGACCACCCCTTGACATTTGATGGCATTACTATCGCTGAATCCCGCACTATCAATATCCTGGGGGTTACCATTGATCAGAACCTGAACTGAACTAGCCATATAAAAGTTATGGCTACCAGAGCAGATCAGAGGCTAGTAATCCTGTGGTGCTTAACTCGCCTCTTGACTCCCCAAAGCCTATCCACTGTCGACAAGGCACAAGTCAGGAGAGTAATGGAATACTCTCCACTTGGCTGGATGAGTGCAGCTCCAACACCACTCAGGACAACGCAGTCCATTTGATTGGTATCCCTTGCACAAACATTCACTCCCTCCACCACCGATGAACAGTGGTAGCAGTGAGTACCATCAGTATGATGCACTGCAGGAACTCACCAAGGCTTGTCAGACAGCACCTTTCAAGATCACAACCACTACCATCTAGAAGGACAAGGACAGCAGATATCTGGAAATACCATCACCTGGAGGTACCCGTCCAAGTCAATCACCATCTTGATCTGGAAGTAAATCGCCATTCTTCCCTCAGTCAAAATCTTGGAACTCCCTCCGTGCTGTGGATGCACCTACACCTCAGGGATTGCATGCAGTTCAAGAAGGCAGCTCACCACCACCTTCTCAAAGGCAACTAGGGATAGGCAATAAATGCTGGTCTAGCTAGGAACACCTACTGGGTAAACAAATTTTTTAAAAAATCATTTGTCATATATTTCAGGTTTGTTTTGTTCATTGTTTCCAGCCCTGAATCACTATTTTAACCCTAAATCATCACTGTGGCACTTGGTCAAATAAATGAAAATCTGCCCTTGCCTCTTGTCTTCTTCTTGTTTGAATTTAATACTTTCCTTGTGAACGGCATTGATTTTTAAAAAAATTCAAACATTAAAAACTATAAATACAGACAAATTTAACGGGGGCAAACAAATCATCGAAACAGATTTCCAAAATGCCTGTTAGTTAAAACATCCTATTTTCCTCTTTCAAGTTGGCTGTTGGAGAAGTAAACCAAACATATGCTCACAATTGCACAAATTCTGGCTTTGGAAATTTGATGCAATTTACAGAAGAACAAAATACATATTGGGGGTGAAACTTTTCTTCCAATTTGATACAGAATGTATAAATTTAAAGATCAGTGAAATATTAACATGCATCTCTACCACAAATATCGTACGGGCAATTTATTTCCATGATTCTCATCGCTGTTCATTTCTGGATTTCAAGTGCACCATTCCAAACCATCCTTCTCCATCAGTCAGCCGGGCAGAAGTGGGGGTGGAGGTGAGATGCGGGGTCAGGGAGGAGCTTGGCGATGGGGAAGCAAATGGGGATAAACTTTTAAAAATAAGAATAAAAATACCCATGCTGTTCTCCCAGGTCTCTTGGAATACTTGCTTAGAGCAGGTTTTGCTCACATGTTCTGCGTCTAGTTTCATATATAGCCTGCAGAAACTGGGTCCAAAGGATAGCGGGGCTCAAATAACCAAAACGTTCTAAAATATCTTTGTTCTAAATGTACCATTTGCTTTTCGGATCCTTTTTTGAGTTACATCACCATTTTCTTCTTGTTTTCGTTTTGCACAATCTGAACAAGATGATCCTGCAATAAATCAAGGTAGAAACAGTAAGGAACTACTGCACAACTGCACAATTATCCCCAAGGAAAAGTTACAATACAAATGAGATCTAGGTCATTGATGATTATGCTGAAATTTAAAGAAAGGCAAGAATAAAGCTTCTCTTCTCTCTCCAATGATCCCAAGCATTACACACCCATCCATACTTAATCCATTGGCTATGGCAAAAATCAAGGGGGGAAAATTCGTAAGTCAGTGACTTGAATAAATACCATTTAGTTAAAAAGGAAAAACACTAAATTTGACGGCAATTTCTTCCTCCTCGCTCTTAATTCCTACCTAAGGTTTGCGTTGTGAGATTCAACAGGGATCTTATCACACAACAAATAGAGAATGCAAATAATATTAATTGTCTCCCTAACATCCACTGGAAATTATATTGATTGTCCACAGTGCTTTCCTAGCTCTCTCTCTCTCTCTCTCTGCGACCCACTGCACGCAGGTAAAAGAAAATACCACAAACCAATGCACTGAATGAAAACTATTTTGCCAGATTTAAAACAGCGTCCTAATTTCCAAATACAACACCCCTGCATTTGGTCCCAAAAGCAACTTATTTCTGGTTCTTCATTTTAAATCATTTAAGAGAAGCCAGCTTCAATTTTAATTGGCTGTTCCTGGACTGAAAACATGGATAATCCTGATTTAATCACATGTACATGGGACATCGGAACTTAAATAATCAACTGGGTTATATGGAAAATGAGACCTTTCAGACTACATCTTGCATCTCAATTTCCAATCCATTTTCAGCAATCCCATCACCTTTTGTGATGGGACATCTTTTGTGCTCCCCACTTTCGATTCAAAGTCTTGCAATGTGCACATCTTACCACTTGTCTTTATTTAATCAATGTTGTAACAGAGGTGGCTCCTCTGAACTTTTCCCTCGTTTCTTCCAAACTGCAAATATATTTCTACACACATCCTGTCTGCCTTCAACCCCACTAAAAACCCACAACATATCTCACATAAGCTGCTATTAAGCTCACACCTTACCAGAACTTCAACAGTGAAAGCTCCACACATTCCTTCTTTATTCTATCCTCCAGTCATTGAAAACACAAATCTTAAAACAAACTACCCAATCATTACTTCACTCTCTATCTTTTGGTCTTGTGAGTGGAAATACTAAAGAGTACCGATTTATGATAAAACCACTTTCAAATTTCTTCTTTAATTTGACATGGCAACGGACATCATATGCCAAATAATAATTTTCATGAAAGGTTTTCAAACTTCACTGCATGTAGCATGCGATCAACAAGAATTAATGCAAATTATTTTCAACTTGGAATAATTCAATAGTTTATTTTTATAACCCCCTCCACGCCAAATTCCACATTTGAGCAGAACTGTCTTCCCTCAATGCTATTTTAAAAGCGTAGCTGACCTGTAAATCTGGTATTGTTTAATCACATTGGAGTTTAATGAAGATATCACCGCAGTACATTGAAAACAATTAACTTCTTAAGATTGCAAGGGTAGCAGAGAAATGCTATTGCATGTTATCTTACCTAGTAACAGACTTGTACTATCTGCAGAGGAACCATCTAAAAACAAAGCAATGCTGATGAATAAACAAACCAGTTTTTGATACAGGCACATGAAGCATTTTTTACAGCATTCAAGTAATTGCAGGGCAGAGGAAATATGTTTTATTTTTCCAAGAACAGTGCATCAAATAATTCACTTGGAATATTTACCATGTGTTAGAAGAGAAGATACTAAATTCTACATCCTGAATCAGTCAGTCAGTCTTTACTGGCAAAGAAAATTCCGAATGTCACAAATTTTCTTTAGTCAGTTAGTCCTCATGACATCGCAAAGATGATCAATTTGGAAGATAACAAAATGATCAATTTGGAAAATAAACCAGTATTTAAGAAATATTAGGGTGGCACGGTGGGGCAGTGGTTAGCACTGCTGCCTCATGGCGCCGAGGACCTGGGTTCCATTCCGGCCCCGGGTCACTGTCCGTGTGGAGTTTGCACATTCTCCCCGTGTCTGCGTGAGTCTCCCCCTTCCAACCACCACACAACCCAAAGATGTACAGGGTAGGTGAATTGGCCACGCTAAATTGTCCCTTAATTGGAAAACAAAAAGAACTGGGTACTCTAAATTTATAAGCAATATTAATACTTGTATTTATTATTGATTAAATGTACCCAGAATCACATTATTCAACTTATTGCTGAAAATCTACAATGAAAATAGAAAATTCCTGTAATTACACAGGTCAGTGGAAAAAACAGGTTGATCAATGCAACAGAGTAGGCACTTTGGGAAATAGCTCTTCTTGAATGGTAACTATATTTCTTTAATTATTCTCGAATCAAGAGGATTTAGTTTGAAGTATGCAGCTACCAACACTTGGGTTCTTGCATTTGACCAGAACCAAAACTACAAACATGCTCCATCTTTTCACACAGGTCCTGAGAGCGAAGCATTTGTTTAATGTAAAATGTATATTTTGCTGTACCTCAAGAAACAACATAAATTGTAATATGAGATGGCTACTGCATAATTCTAGAACTTTTAGCATCAGGTCAACCCAAAACTTCAGTGAATACCTTGAGTTTAAAAATGGCTTCCCGATATCTCCCTGCACTGAGGAGCTCTGGCGAGTGGAGCTCCTCAGTGCAGAAAACGGGACTAACACAGACACAGCTGCGGATTCTCTGCTGAGCCCCCCGATCTACCAAATGGCTGTTCGATAGGGTGGTATTTGTTGGCTAATTGCGCACACTATGGGACTCTGTTCCCATTCAGGTAGATCAAGCCCACAATGTTTTAGCCTCAACTACTTTGGAGTCGCGAATTCTTCAAGCTGACCATTCTAGGTTAAGAAATTTCTTCTCATCTCTATCCCAAATGGTCGACCCCGTATCCTCAGACTCTCACTCCTGGTCTGGACACCCCTACCATCGGGAACATCCTTCTTGCATCTACCCAGTCTAGTCCTGTTAGAATTTTATAGGTTTCTAGGAGATCCCACATCATTCTTCCGAATTCCAGCGAATACAATCCGAACCGACTCAACTCCCCTCATGCATCAATCCTGCCATCCCAGGAATAAGCCTGGTAAACCATCTCTGCGCTCCCTCTAGAGCAAGAACATCTTTTCTCAAATATGGAGACCAAAACTGCACACAATATCCCAGGTGTAGCCACACCAAGATATATATATAATATATATATATATTTATTTATTTATTTATTTATTTATTTGTGAATAGCTGGGGTCCAACACCAATCCCTGCTAGTCACTGCCTGCCATTTGTAAAAAGGCCACTTATTCCAGCTCTTTCTTTCCTGTCTGCCAACCAGTTTTCTATCCATCTTAATACACTACCCCTAATCCCACACATTTTAATTTTACATGCTAATCTCTTATGTGAGATTGTGTCGAAAGACTTCTGAAAGTCTAAATAAATCACATTCACTGGTTCCTCATCAATCCTACCAGTTATAACCTCGAAGCATTCCAGTAGCTTTGTCAAGCATGATTTCCCTTTTGTAAATCCATGATGACTCTGTCTGATCCTGTCATTGTTCTCCAAGTGCTCTGCTAGAAAATCTTTGATAATGAGAATTTTCTCCACGACCGGTGCCAGGCATACTGGTCTATAATGTTAAGTAATGGGTTAAGAGACATTGCAATTAGTTGTCTCATTTATGTTAAGTGTTCAATGATTGTCTCATTTATGTTAAGTGTTCAATGATTGACTCTGATATGTAAAGGGGCTTCAGGTGGACTCTGGGGCCTGTGATGATCTGTAGAGTTCTGTGCAGAGTGAGTTTGAACCATTAAAGGTGTGTTGGTGAAAAAGGAGCTGAACTCTTGCCTCTTCATACCACAGCATCTAGTACATGTTAACATATAATTCCCGGTTTTCTCTTTACCTCCCTTTTTAAATAGTGGGGTTATATTAGCTATCCTCCAATCTGTTGGAACTGTTCCAGAGTCGATAGAATCTTGAAAGATGATCACCAATGCATCCTCTATTTCTTGGGCCACTTCCTTAAGTACTCTGGGATGTAGATCATCGGGCCCTGGGGATTTATCGGCCTTCAATCCCATCAATTTCTCTACTAATACGGATCTCCTTCAGTTCCTCCCTCTGACCAAACCGGGTTTCCCATCATTTCTGGTGTTTTATTTCTGTCCTTTGTGATGACAGAACCAAAGTATGTAGTTAGTTGGTCAAACATTTCTTTGTTCCTCATTATATATTCTCCTGTTTCTGACTGTAAGGGACCTGCATTTATCTTCATCAATCTTTTTCGCTTCACATACCTATAGAAACTTTAACAGTCAGCTTTTATGTTCCCGCAGGCTTACTCTCGTACTCTATTTTTCCCTTCTTAATCAACCCCTTCGTAATCAATCGCTTAGTCCTCCTTTGCTGAATTCTAAATTGCTCCCAACCCTCAGGTTTGTTGTATTTCTTGGCCAATTTCTGTGCTTCTTCCTTGGAGTTAATACTATCTCTAATTTCCCTTGCAATCTATGGTTTGGCCCCTTTCCCATTTTAGTTTTGCACCAGACAGGAATAAACAGTTGTTGCAGTTCACCCATGCCCTCCTTGAATGTTTGTCATTGCCTATCCACCGTCATCCCTTTCCCAATCCATCATAGCCAACTCATGCCTCATATTATCATAGTTTCCTTTATTAAGATTCAGAACCCTAGACTCAGAATCAACCATGCCACTATCCATCTTGATGAAAAATTCTATCATGTAATGGTCACTCATCCCCAAGGAGTCTTGCACAGGTAGATTGCCAATGATTCCTTATTCACTGTACAATACCCGGCTAGGATGGCCTGTTCTCTAGTTGATTCCTCAACATATTAGTCCAGAAAACCATCCCCTTTACACTCCTGGAATTCCTCCTCCACGGTATTGCGACTAATTTGATTTTCCCAATCAAGATGCAGATTGAAATCACCCATAATTATACGTTCATGAAATATAGGAGCAGAATTAGGCCATTTGGCTCAGAGTCTGCTACGCCATTCGATCATGGTTGATCTCATCCTGGCCTTAAACCACCGTCCCGCCCATTCTCCATAACCCTTCAACCCATTACCAATTAAGAATCTGTCTAACTCCTCCTTACATGTACTCAATGTCCCAGGATCCACCACACTCTGGGGGTAGCGAATTCCACAGATTCACAACCCTTCGGAGAAGTAGTTTCTCCTCAACTTTGTTTTTAATTTGCTACCTCTTATTCTAAGACTATGACCTCTCGTTCTAGAATGCCCCACATAATTACAGATGTTCCTTTTATGGCATGCATCTCTAATTTCCTATTTAATGCCATTCCCAACATCACCAATAGTTTGGGGGTCTATATGCAACCCCTACTGATGTTTTTTGCCTCATGGTGTATCGCAGCTCTACCCATACAGATTCCATATTGTTGGAGCAAATACACTTACTCACTATTCGTCAACCATTAATGCAATGCCACTGCCTTTTCTTCAGTTTCCATTCCTGGTCACCCTGCAACCTTTTCTCTGTAATTCCGACTATGTCATACCCTTTGTATGATTAATTCATCCACTTTACTACAAATGTGCCATGCATCAAGGCACTAAACCTTTAGGCTTGTCTTTTTAAGATTACTTGTCCCTGTTTGCACTATTTTTCACAATGGCACTGTTTGAATCTAGCCCTGGTTTCGCTGCCTATCACTTTTCTTATTCCCCTTTCTGTCTTTTGGTTTTTTTTATTCTCCCTTCTCTTACTCAGTGTATTGGTTGCCATTCCTCTGCCATTTTAGTTTTAACCTTCCCAAGCCACTCTAGGGGAGTGGGCAAGCAATGCACTGCTCCCCAGGTGGGTAAAAGGGTTACGTCAAATTTAAGGAATTGGGATTCCCTCCAAGATCCCACCTTCCAGGACAGGGTCGTTTAGAAATTTAGAATTTACAGTGCAGAAGGAGGCCATTTGGCCCATCGAGTCTGCATCGGCCCTTACAAAGAGCAACCCACTCAAGCCCACGCCTCCACCCTATCCCCGCAACCCAGCAACCCCCACTTAAACTTTTTGGACACTAAGGGCAATTTAACATGGCCAATCCACCTAACCTGCACATCTTTGGACTGTGGGAGGAAACCGGAGCACCCAGAGGAAACCCATGCACACACACGGGGAGAACGTGCAGACCCCGCACAGACAGTGACCCAAGCCGGGAATCGAACCTGGAACCCTGGAGCTGTGAAGCAATTGTGCTAACCACTATGCTACCAATTCCTTAACCAAATGCAATTCCTTAACCTGGCAATCAACTGATCAGTCAATCTTGGAAGTCTAGCCAGTGCATTTTTCATACCAAATGACATGACTTTACATTGGAACAGATTATCTCGGTCAGAAAATGCAGAAGTTTATTTGGCTTGGTCGGTTATGGGACGAGGACTTGCCAATATACAGTAAACAAGTCAGTCTTGCTAACAATGGCAGAGTTCCCCAACTTCTCAGCACAATCCTTGAGTTTTGGGATCGATAGGAATTTGTCTCAGTTATCACATTAACCTTTCAGTAATAAATGCACTGCGAACTGTCAAGTTTTGGCACCAGCACGACACAGAATTTCACCGACGAGAGAGAGCGAGAGCTAGTGTGCGCGAGAGTGAAAGAGCGAGCGCGAGAGTGAAAGCGAAAGAGAAACTGCAATCAGTCTCTTATTTCAGAGAATGTAATTATTTCACAGAATGGAGGGAGTGATCATTCTTGAAGGAATCGGATCTCAAACCTCTGGAGACCCACTCAACCATATCGTTGAAATTTCTCCTTATATCTTCTCGAGTTTATAAAATCAGGAGTGGGACTTTTGTATTAATGGAAACAATTTAGAGATTTTGCTGTTCAAATTTTATACACAAGATTACAAAATAATAAACTGATTTCATGTTATGTGTGCCATTGGCAAATCCAACTTTTCGACTTACAAGAGCTCGGACTGGATTCTACATCATTGAGACTATGTCCCCATGCCGGCGTCAAAACGGTGGACTTTTACTCCTGAAATTCCTGCAAAGAAGCAAAACGAATTCATAGCCCTGCAGGGGGCTAGCAGGGACCAGGAGTGAATCGCGTAGCTTTTTCTGCAGATATGGGCCCCAACACTTCCGTGTCAGAGGCCGCGCATGCACACGGCAGCGGCCTCGCCGTGCTCCATGACTGACTCGGACCATGGAGCCAGAGCCAGGAAAGAGACCCCCGATCGGCCACGTGCCCAGCCCTCTAACCCCACACACTAATTCTCCGGCCGCCTACAAGGCCCCCCCCCCCCCCCCGCCCCCACCCAGGCCCGTAGCCGGCATGCGAGCGCATCCCGACCGGCAATACCAGATTAGTTCCACGCTGTTGGGAACTCGGCCGGTCGGGGGCGGAGGATTGCTGAGCAGGCCTCTGGCAATGGCCCCCAGCGGCGCGACGCACTCCCCGGTGACGCCGTTTTTTGGTGCCTGGAGAATCGCTGAACCGGCGCCAGGCCCAATTACAGCGTCTAATTTCGCTATCAGGGTGCAGAGAATCCAGCCCCTCATCTTTGGGCGATATAACTGCTGCTGAATTTTCTCTCACAACCTATCATTCTTGTATTTGTGTCACTGCCCAAGATATGAACCAACAGATGTTCCATTGCATTATGTCTGCCTATTTTACTGCGTTCCCACGTGCCAAAATTGATTAGAGTAGACTTGAAAATACACATTGTATAAAAATTGTAGCACCAATCTAGAGCTTTAAGACATTTGCAACTTTAAGCAATATTCAATATGAGAGAACAATACAAGTAACAGAGGGCTTACCTGGGCTTCTGTGCCTGCAAATCTGTGTCACCAAATCATGGAAATACTGAGGCATACATTCAAATCGGTCACCATAGGACACTATTTTAATCCCATGCAGCAGCATCTCTGCCTGCAATTTAAAGAATTGATCATGGCTATCCTTTCGCACCAGCATGAAGTGTTCCAGGTCCACTTTGTCCTGAACAGAATATAGAAATAATGCCTGGAAGATCTGATCACGTAGAGTTTCTCCACAGCCCAAAAATACAAACGACTTGGTACGGTACAGGTCCTGAAATTCTTCCTAATGGGAAAGAAACCAAATTATTAATTATTGCTACAGGGTCCTCCTCAAAAATATGGTTCATTTGAGTCTGTGAAGCATAAATATCCATGATAATGTAATTCATGATCAGAACTACAATAAAACTGTACTGACAATTATTTAATATTGTACATAAACATAGTCGCAAAGTTCAATTTTAGAGCATTTTAAATGCTGATCTTTAAACTACATTGGAACTATTGCAGGCCATGTTCATTGTTCATCTTGGATTTTTGCATTCTTGATTCTGTCGAAAAAACAGCAATTATCATTCCAATGCCTGTCTTTCATCTGAGATGAGCTGTTATGAATTCTACTTTAGAGAATATCGCTTCAAAAATATATTTAAAAAGGCAAACCAACTGAATGTTGCAGGATACCCAAAAACCAAGGTAATGGAAGTCCTGTTTTAGCTCACCTATCAAATTAGTGAGCCCGACGAAGCAATCACCTTAGGCATATTTGCTTCTCAGTTGACAAGGAGCTAACTCGGGCTGTTTCGATAATTGAGTGTAACTCATAGTTGGCCAATAGTCATGTCAGACAATCTCTCCGGCTGATCTGACCAGAGTTCTGCAAACCTGAACCGCTCAGGTTCAATTAAAAACCTCTCCTCATCACTCATAACTTTCTTTAACACCCATTCCACCTTCTCCAACCCAACAAGCACTGTTTAAACAGCCAACCATAAAACCTGCAGGTGACATCTGATTTTGCTTACTCTGTGGAATTACTGTGGAGTGTTCTTGAGGGGGTTTGGCAACTTGCTGGATGAGAAATGAGGTGTTGTTACATTCTGACAAAGAGATTAGAGGTATTTATTGAATTATCCACAGAAAGGCTGCTACATTTATGTGAACTATTGTTATAGTCCCTCTGGGTCTGCAATGCAACAGGGAGACAGAGCCGAGATTAAAATCGGGGAGCGGTGTGCAAAGGGAGGAGGCGGGCTCACCGCAGAAGCCCATACCCACCAAAGATCTTCAGGGAGCAGTTTTTCTACCTGTACCCAATGCTAAAGGCATCTGTGATTCACCAAAGATATGGTCAGAGAACTGTGCCACATCCTTCAAAAGGACCTGCTACCTCACAGTGCCATGAGGGAACTATTGTCAAACTCACAGTCTTCTCTCTAATCAAAGTTCAAGAGTATCAGCCGCATGGTTGTGCCAGGGTAGATGTAATCCCAATCTTTCAGGTCGGCGCAACATCGAGGGCTAAAGGGCCTGTACTGCGCTGTAATGTTCTATGTTCTATCAGAGAACCAATGAATGCATGCAGGTGGCTCTGCATGCCTCAGTTACAAATTGGGAAATGTACCAGAACCACAAGGGATTCAAATCTATCAATGGGCATCGGTGTGTGACCATGTCCAGTCCATATTGATGAATGCCTGCCATTTGGTAAGGTACCTTCAATCTGATGCTTTCTACTGATCCCATTGTCTCCAGGTCATCGCAAAGTCCCAGAGGCTGGCTATTTGGAGACAAAGCATACATACCATACACATGGTTGCCCTCTGCATTCTTACAGGCAATGAGCGCCATGATGCCATCAGGAATGTGGTGGAGAAGATCAATGGCAATCTCCAGCAATTGTTCCATTTACTGGACCACACTGGGAGGGAGCCCTATAATATTCACCAAAGCACATCTCCATATTACCAGTAGCAATATGAAGGCTGAGGAGGAGGCACAGTAAAAGCAGGGCGAGGAGCAAGGAGAATGCATCCGGGACACGTGTGCTCAGGGCAGATGGCCGATGAGCAACTGCACAACTGCAGAGATGCTGGCTCACTTAGGATGTCATCCTTTCACCACTACTACTCCACAGCTTTCCACCTTTCCAGCCATCTGATACATCCATCACATAATTCTATTCCCTCCTCACCATATCCATGGACACTCCCCATGACCCTTCCTCATCCCGAACCTCCCAAGTGGAAACCCACTCTCTCCCCGGCAGTGCCAGGTGACAGCCAAGGTACTTCTTAGGCATGGCTCTCTTCCCCCCCCCCCGGTCGAGGTTTCCATTTCTCCAGAACTGTTGTGGGGTGGACACAGGGATGAGGGAAAGAGATTCCTTGTATGGGGGAGGGTGATACAGTGGGATGGCCTGCTAATGACATTTAAAATATGAGATTGAGGTTCCTGACCTTTCATGAAGGGAACCTCATTATGTCATTAGCGGGAGCAGGATCCATCTCAGTGGGAAATTCCATTGCCATAAGCCACATTAGGGAATCTTGGATTCCTTCCTCGTGCCTCCATTTGGTGTCCTCCTTCTTATAGCCACTTGCAATACAGGCAGTTGATGTTAAATATCTAAAGATATGGTCTACTTCAGCAGTGATGCAAGATCACTTGAGAGGGAGAGCTTCCAGTGGCACCACGTAGGTGGAGGTTGCATGTTGGGTGGCTCCTGCTAGAGCTTTCTTTTTTGGCCCTTTTCACCAGATTCAGGGGAAAATTTTAGGTTATTGATTTATAGAAAGTGTTCTTGAAAATACAGAAAAATGTGTCATTTGAAACATGGAAGTCTGGCAATATCTGGTTTGAGAGGGTACAGGGAAAGATCCCACAAAAGTTTCATAGCAGCTTCAAAGAGCAGGGTTATAAAATGCAGATGCTT
The DNA here is from genome assembly GCF_902713615.1 of Scyliorhinus canicula. NCBI lineage: Eukaryota > Metazoa > Chordata > Chondrichthyes > Carcharhiniformes > Scyliorhinidae > Scyliorhinus > Scyliorhinus canicula. The sequence goes on along the minus strand of NC_052165.1, from coordinate 56,136,366 downwards.
GCTCACAAGCAGGGTTAGTAAACACAGGTTTCATGTGGTAAGCTAAAACAATGGCTCACACCTTCATGGAATGTAACTATCTCAGGAAGCATCTGAAAAAGCATGGATGAGAGTTTCAATTGCATTAAGTGACGAATGTTTAAAACAGGCAAGTCTTTCAAGTCATAACCAAGTAAATTTTAGCATACAGCTAAAAGCAAAGTTTCACACCTTAATTGAAATAAACTCTCTTAGTAAACAGCTGGAAAGGATGGAAGATGCCCAGTCGAATTTGGTGTCAATTTTAAAGTGTAAAATTCTACGAACATCAAGTCAATTAAAAGAAATTGGAGACGACCTGTCTACGAGAAACATCATTTAAGTCAAAATCAAAGGCAAAGTTATGAGCTGGGGACAATTGGAAAATTAAACGATTCAAAATCACAGAAATAAAAGTTAACTATTGAAACCAAAGCATTTTTTAATCAGATCTGAGAGGAGACGATATGCCCAAAATGAATAATTAGTTGTAGTAAGATGTTTACATCAAAGATACTTTAAACTATCAAAGTGAAACAAGCCCATTTACAATAAAGTCGTTAAAACTTAATAACTCTCAGAAAGAGAATATAAACCCAGGGAGCAGCAGCAACAAGGACAGAGGACAGGAGAAACCAGCAACAGGAGAGAAGGGGAGGAGAACTCAGAGAGAGAGAGAGAGAGAGAGAGAGAGAGCTCGGTCATGGGAAAGACAAGGCAAGCAGCCGAGTTTAAACAGTTATACATCTAAGGAAGACTAAAATTTAAACAGGAGTCAGAGTCAGCTTAGAGATAGCTAGCAGAGCCAGCTCTCACAGCTCGGTGCATGGGAAGAACAGGACACAGCAACCGAGTTCACCAGCGAATACAACTCAAGAAGACCAGATTTTAAGAAGATCGATTGCCAAGGTGGGCCTGAAGCAACCAGCAGCAGCCAGAAGCAAGATCTTTTTTCCTTTCTGTAAAGAAAGTGTTTGCAGCTTTTAAAAGAAAAAATATAATAATAAAAATAACTTAACCTGAAAAAGTGGTTATTAGCTTACTTCACTTCCTTAATAACGCAGGACCCAGGACATCAATGCTATTAAGGGGTAAGTAGGTAAAATTCTTCGGTGAAGGTATGGGTTATACCGGGGGATAACTTGAAAAGATAGTTTGACCTGAATAGCACCCACAGAAGCCTGCACTGGAGTCAGGGAGTGAGAATCCCTGTTCACCATTTAGAATATCAACCTTTTTTTTTTGTATAGGGGGAATTCTAAGAATAGTGGTGAGTTTTAACTTCAAAAGGTTGCAGCATCTATAGGATGTTGAAAACCAGAAGAAGAAAACGGGATGAAAAGGTGCAAGCGATAGTCTGCGGTGCGAAGTTCTGTGGGAGGAAAGATGGTGGGAACAAGCGTGCCGGATGGGGCTGCGCCCATTACAGTGGACACACTGACTGAAATGATGGCGGTGGAGTTTGAGTGTCAGTTCGCCAAACATTTTGATTGGCTTCAGAAGGATATGATGGCCTCATTCAAGGAGTTGGCGAATGATATTCTGACCCTGATAAAGGAGACTTTGGGAAAGACATAAATGGTACTGCGGAAGCAAGGAGAGGTATTGAAGGGGGTGAGACATTGTCGCGGCACAGTGACCAGTTCACCTTGATAGGGGAGGAGCTGCAGAAGAGTAGCAAAGGGCTGAGAGCCAAAGTGGAAGATGTGGAGAACAGGTCACAAAGGCAGAATATCAGATTTTCTGCAGTCAAGAGACACTAGTGAAGTCTGTGCAGTTGATAGGACAGGCTTTTTTAAAAATGTGTTCTTGGGACGTGGGCATCACTGGCTGCGCAAGCCTTTGTTGCCCATCCCTAATTGCCCTTGAACTGAGTGGCTTACTGGGCCATTTCAGAGTGGGGCAGTTAAGAGACAACTGCATTACTGTCTGGAGTCACTTGTAGGTCAGGCCGGGTAAGGATGGCAGATTTCCTTCCCTGAAGGAAATTAGTGAACCAGATGGTTTTTATGATAAGTGGCAATGGTTTCATAATCATTGTTATACTATCAATTCCAGATTATTTTTTATTGAATTCAAGTTTCACCATCTGCCATGGTGGAATTTGAACCCGGAACCCCAGAGCATTACCCTGGGTCTCTGGATTACTAGCCTAGTGGCAATGCCATTATGCCACTACCTCCCCTTTTTATTTACTTTATTTTATTAATAAAATAAAATCAGACATTTATTTGAGGCAACTAAGAGATGCTCATTTCACCATACATATGGACACATTATGACCTTGAACTGACCATAACAGTTGCTGCAGATGCATCAGCAACTGGACTAGCAGCCGTCGTATTTCAAATCCAGAAGGATGGATCTAGCAGACCAGCATATTATGCATCACAATCATTGACTGAAATAGAACATAGAAACTCTATAACCACAATGGGCCTGCGAGAAGCTCTTCGGTCTATCGTTCATCGTTGAGACAGTCCACAATCCATTCGCTAACTAATTAAATTTCAAGGGCACCAAGAATCCAGAGATTTTGGTTGAGACAAACCCATGGGGAAGACATGTCACAATGTTGTTGACTATTAGTCCAGGTGGATTGGGGTCAAACATTGTCATGGTCTGACTTCAAAAGCAGTCATTAAATTAGTAAAATCAATTATTGCCACACATGGCATTTCAAATTGAGTAATTTCAGACAATGGCTCACAATTTACAAATTAATGTTTTAAAAAGTTCTCAGAAAACTATGGACTTATCCTTATGACTAATTCATTCAGGTACCCACAATCAAATAGAGGGGCCACAAGAGGAACAAGAATGGTAAAAACTTCACTGAAGAAAACTGACAATATCACTGTTGAGCAACCGTTCCGTACCACTTCAGAACAGTTCGGCTCCCTCAGAATTCTCTATCAGAAAACCATCAGGAAAGGTGGCCACAGACTCAACTTAGGACAAAAGTTCGGCACAACATTGTGGGCCGAAGGGCCTGTTTTGTGCTGTATTTTCTATGTTCTATGTTCTGTTCTTCCACACACACAAAGCAGCAGATATAGAAAAAATGTGGGAGAAGAAGGTTAAGTGTCATGCATATCAAACCAGAAACTATAATCAATGACATAGAATGCATGATTCACCAGAACTCCACAGAAGAGCTTCTCGCAGGCCCATTGTGGTGAATCAGACTAGTTTCATTACCAGAAACGGCAAACATATGGGTGACAAGGTCCCAGCAACATTCGAGCGGGAAAGACCGCTGGATCATATGTTGGGCTGCCTCCCGACAAACGAATGGAGTGAATTCCTAATGCAGGAACTCCAATAGCTCAAGGATGCCATCAAACTGGAAATAATGGCAGCTTTGAAAGTGGCGGCAGCGGAGGCACTAGTTATCCTGCAAGCGGCGTTAAAAAAGACAAAAAGGCGGCTAGAAGCGACGAGCAGAGAACTGGGAAAGGCTGCGACCGACCAGAACATTTCGAACCGCTTCACTAGAGACAGAGATGGCAAGGTTGTTGGCAACACAAGGGGCACTAAGGGGGAAGGTCATGGACCAAGAAAATCAACCGTGCCGTCAGAACCTCCGCAGTGTGGGCCTACCAGAGGGAACAGAGGGCAGGAACCCTATGGAGTACATGACCCAGATCCTAGGCAAACTAGTTGGAAGGGATAGTTTCCCCAAACCCCCAGAAGTGGACAGAGCCCACAGGTCACCCCAGCCAAAGCCAGGGAACAGCCTTGGGCCATCATTGCAACAGACATTAGGGCAGACCTGGCCAAAAGCCTGGCGGAATTTAACAAAGCCCAGGCAACCCTTTAGAAAAGCAATGTGTGGTTCAGGTTGCTATACTCCGCCAAGCTCTGGGTGACGTTCTCGGGCAGGGAGTACTGTTTCACTGCACCAGCAGACACAGATGAATCTGTCCACAAGCATGGACTGGGAATCGGTCAACGAAACATGTAGAAACTATTTGCGTGGGACTGTACTGCCTCATCTTCAATTCTGTTGAGTCTCAGAAAGGAGAGGGTGAGGATGAAAGAGGGGGTGTGGAGGAGGAAGGGGGAGGCGGATTGGGCAGCCAAATGGTGAGGATGATGACCATGACCATCTTGGCTGGGCCCCTAACAAAGGAAAACTCCGGAGTACACAGGCGCATCCACAAGCTAAGTATGGTTGACCCCCCCCCCCCCCCCCCCCCCCCCCCCGGTCAGAACCTGGAACATCACAAGACTTAACGGCCCAGTAAAAAGATGCAGAGTCCTTGCCATTCTGAAAAGTTTGAAAGCCGACATAATCAGCCTCCAAGAGACCCACCTGAGGGGGAAGGACTGACTGCGGGTAAGAAAGAACTGGGTGGTACAGGCTGATCAACCGTGCTACCGCACAAGGGATTGGGGGGGGGGGGGCTTTACTGCTCAATAAGAGGTCAGCATTTACAACGACAAGGACTGTTACGGACCGATGGGGACGGTACATCATGGTTAGTGACGTCCTGGAAGGAGCACCAGTGGTCCTTGCAAATGTGTACACTCCCAACTGGGACGAGGTGGAATTCATGAAAAACATCATGGCAGATATCCCCGACATAGACACACAACGACGCATCATGGGTGGGGGGGAGAAACTTGAAGTGCGCACAGGACCCACAGGCAGACAGATCAAACCCCAAATGGGATGGCAAAGGAATCTGGCGTGTTCAGGTGACAGATGGAGGCAGTGGACCCATGTAGGTTCACACACCCAGGGGAGGAGGTCTACACCAGGATCAACTTCTTCGTAGTGGGCAAAGCCGTGCTTTCAGGGATAGGGAGAGCGGTATACTCCGCCATCGTAATCTCCGACCACACTACGTGGATGTGAGGGGATGGGGAGGAGAAACGGAGGAGATACGGGGAAGGCGGAAGAGACACGCATCAGTCGGGGGTGGGGGTGGGGATATAGACCACACTCCACACTGTGAGGTTGGAGACTGGCCAGGCACAATGCCTGTTAACTCAGGTTAGGGATAACAACAGCAGGCTCGTTGACATGCTGGAAAGGGTCAATCAGGCCTTCGTGACCTTCTACCGAGGGTTGTACCCCTCCCAGTCGTGGGGGAAGTGAACTGGCAGGGTCTGAAAGCACCATTAGAACTGGTAGAAGTCATGGAAAGTATCAACTCCCGCAGGCGGGGAAGGCGCCGGGGCCAGATGAATTCCCGGCGGACATCTACAAAATATTTGTGCCAGCCTTGGCCCCGCACATATGGGAGATGTTTGCAGACTTACTAGCAAGGGACTCCCTGCCAACAACAGAAATCAGTATTCCAGTGTTATGGGCCAGGGTTTAGAGAACACCAAAGTAAATCAAGGAGTTCACCTGACCCACAACTTTTAATAGATGTTGGTTTAGCTCACTGAGCTAAAACGCTGGCTTTTAAAGCAGACCAAGCAGGCCAGCAGCATGGTTCGATTCCCGTACCAGCCTCCCCGGACAGGCGCCGGAATGTGTCGGCTATGGGCTTTTCACAGTAACTTCATTGAAGCCTATTCGTGACAATAAGCGATTTTCATTTCATTATGAGGAACACAAGGGCCCACTTTCCAGTTGTGATGCAACAGAGATCTCAAGTATTGTTAAACAAAGCAATGTTTATTCTATGAATCCAGTTAACATTTTATAAACACACAGTAAACATCTTATCAACTGCCAACACAGATACCCCCCAAATAAAATACAGTAAACTATAGGTAACCCTTAGTAACTTTCCTAACAACATCCATAAGCCAAACACCCTTTTTTCCTACAAAAATAGTAGGTTTGCATTCCTTAATGAAACAGGTATTACTGTGAAATTATCAAGTGATCTGGAGACATTCTTGAGCATGCAGAAAGAGACCAAAATGCGTGGTTGGTTTGGATGCAGCTCCCCAACTGAAAACCAAAAAAAATACTCAGAGCCAAAAACAGCTTTCAGCTCAAAACAAAAGTAAAAAGCAGAGCCAGAGCCCAGCTCCACCCACACAATGACATCACTGCAGCCATTTGAGAAGACAAACATTTCTTGAAATGTCATTCCTATGACAACTCTCCCCCAAGAAAAAAAATAAGCCATCAACTTTAAGATGGTTTAATTTTTCACCTTTTCACTTTCTTTAAAGCAAAATTGACAATAAATATACCTTTTTGTAAACAAAAACAAAACACGCAAACATTTTCAATAATAGAGTCCATTCTAATTCTTCTTCCTCCACCGAACCCGCTTCTCTTCATCACATTCGTGACAAAGCATCGGCTATCACATTTTCTCATCCTGCCACAGGTATTTTTTTCAAATGAAATGGCTGTAACAGTAAACTCCATCGAAACAGTCTGGCATTGTTATTCCGGAACCGCTCCAAAAACATCAATGGATTATGATCGGTACATATAAATGTTTCAGATGGATTTTCATGGTTAGTGATCTCATTTTCAGCTGGTAATATAAATTTGAAAATGTTGCAAAGCCAGCACCAAGCTCAAAGTCTCCTTCTCAATCGTTGAATACTTTTTCTGGTGCTTATTTAATTTCTTTGAAAAATAACCAATAGGCCGCTCTAGTCCTTCGTCGTCTTCTTGTAAAAGCACCGCACCTACGCCCACATCACTCGCATCAACAGCCACTTTGAATGGTTGTGTATAATTTGGGATGCCCAACACAGGAGCAGCGGTTAACACAGCCTTTAGGCTGTCCAATGCCTATTGACACCCCGCTGCCCACTGAAATTTGCTACGCTTCTTTAACAAGTCCGTCAGTGGAGTGACCACACTGCTAAAATTCTGCACATATTTCCAGTAAAATCCACTCATGCCAAGAAATCGTATTATTTCCCGTCGTGTCAAGGGTATTGGAAACTCCCCAATAACTTTTGTTTTAGCATCCCTTGGGACCATTAGACCCTGTCCAATTGTATGGCCAAGGAAAGTGATTTGGGCTTTTCCAAATTCACTTTTGGCTAGGTTTACCACCAAACCTGCCTCCTGGAGTCAATCGAATAACTGCATCAGATGTTTTAAATGTTCTTTCCATGTCTGGCTGAAAATTACCAGATTGTTTATGTATACCGCACAATTGGGTAACCCTGAATCAATTTTACTAGTTAACTGTTGAAATGTGAGGGCAGCACGGTGGCCTAGTGGTTAGCACAACCGCCTCACGGCGCTGAGGTCCCAGGTTCGATCCCGGCTCTGGGTCACTGTCTGTGTGGAGTTTGCACATTCTCCCCGTGTCTGCGTGGGTTTCGCCCCCACAACCCAAAAATGTGCAGAGTAGGTGGATTGGCCATGCTAAATTGCCCCTTAATTGGAAAAAATAATTGGGTAATCTAAATTTTTTAAAAAACAATAAAAAAATTTTAAAAACTGTTGAAATGTGGCTGGGGTGTTTTTCATGCCATGAATTGGTATATACCATCTGGAGTCACAAAAGCTGATATCTCCTTCGCCTTTTTAACCTTAAGTAAATCCAGTTTGGACATAAAAGCTGATTGTCCCACCTTCTCAATGAAATCTTCCAAGTATGGGATAGGATAAGAGTCTGTTCTTATAACTGCAATAACCGTTCCATAGTCCACACACAACCGTTTGGTACAGTCCGGTTTCGGTACCTTCATTATGGGTGAGCTCCATTGGTTGCAACCCACTTCAATTATGCCATTTTTAAGCACACTCAATCTCTTTGTTAACTTGTCCAATTTTAAAGGGTTAAGTCTATATGGGTGTTGTTTGATTGGAATAACATTTCCCACATCTACATCATGTATAGCCATTTTAGTACTTCCCAATTTATCTCCACAAACTTGCCCATGTGATATTAGTAACTCTTTCAGGTCAGTTTGTTTTTCCTCTGTAAGGTAACTCAACAATTTATCCCAATTTTTAAGAACATCCTCGTTTTCCAATTTAATTTGAAGGATGTCAAATTCAAAGTCATCTGGATTTGGTTCTTCGCTTTGAATTAGGATCATTAAAACCTCCTCCTTTTGCTCTCCTTCCCTTTCAAAGTACCTTTTAAGCATATTTCCTTTCAAGCATATTCACATGACACTCTGAGTTTTCCTTCTATCCGGCATTTGTGAAGGAGTTACTTAAATTCTTTACTAGATAGGGACCACCCACAGAAATACAATCGGATCAAGGATCAAATTTTACCTCAAGGTTATTCAAAGAAGTTATGGATAGTTTAGGAATAAAACAATTTGAATCAATGGGCAGCACGATAGCACAAGTGATTAGCACTGTGGCTTCACAGCACCAGGGTCCCAGGTTTGACTCCCTGCTAGGTCACTGACTGTGCAGAGTCTGCATGTTCTCCACGTGCCTGCGTGGGTTTCCTCTGGGTGCTCCGGTTTCCTCCCGTAGTCCAAAGGTGTGCAGGTTAGATGGATTGGCCATGATAAATTGCCCTTAGTGACCAAAAAAGGTTAGGAGGGGTTATTGGGTTACGGGGTTAGGGTGGGAGTGAGGACTTAAGTGGGTTGGTGCGGACTCGATGGGCCGAATGGCCTCCTGCACTGTATGTTCTAAAAAAAAAACTGCGCACCATCCAGAATCTCAGGGAGCGTTACAAAGGTGGCATAAGGGCAGCACGGTAGCATTGTGGATAGCACAATTGCTTCACAGCTCCAGGGTCCCAAGTTCGATTTCGACTTGGGTCACTGTCTGTGTGGAGTCTGCACATCTTCCCCGTGTGTGCGTGGGTTTCCTCCGGGTACTCCGGTTTCCTCCCACAGTCCAAAGATGTGCAGGTTGGGTGGATTGGCCATGAAAAATTGCCCTTAGTGTCTAAAATTCTATGATTAACCTAGGACAAAAGTTCGGAACAACATCGTGGGCCGAAGGGCCTGTTCTGTGCTGTATTTCTCTATCTATCAGGCATCAAAGACAATGTTGAGGGCTTATTGTCAAGATTATCCAGAGGATTGGGATAAAGGAATTCCATTTGTACTGTGTGCAATTAGGGATGCACCTAATGAGTCAACCAAATTCAGTCCTTTTGAACTAATTTTTGGTCATGAGGTAAGAGGACTACTTAAGTTGATTAAGGAAATATTGGTGAGTGAGTAGTCGGAACTTATATTATTGGATTACGTATCAAATTTTAGGGAACGATTAAATAGAGCAGGGGAATTGGCTAGACAACATTTAAAAGTTGCACAGCATGTGATGAAACGGGTAGCGGACAAGAAAGCAAAAGTTTGTAGTTTTACCAGTGGAGCTAAAGTTTTAGTATTGTTACCAGTGGTAGGTAAACCTTTCAAAGCAAGGTTTTGTGGACCTTATTAGACTGAAAGGAAATTATGTGAGGTGAATTATGTGGCCAGGGTTTAGAGAGCCCCAAAGTATATCATGGAGTTCACCTGACCCACAACTTTGAATAGATTGTGGTTATGGGGAAATACACAGGTCTACTCTGCAGGTGTGATGCACCAGAAATCTACAGTACTTTTAACTTAAAACAATGTTTATTTATGAAACCAGTTAACTTTATACACCCACAGTAAACATCTTAACAACCATCAACACCAATAAATCCTCCAAAGAATACAGTACTCTCTAAGTAACTCTTAATCTTTCCTTGCAACATCCATAAGACAAAAAGAACCCTCTTTACAAAAACACATTAGGTTTAAATGATCTACTGAGAGCAGTTATCACTCTGAATTCACCAAATTATTTGGCTGGCTGCAACACCAACATTAACATGAAACTAAAAAAAAAAACAGACACACCCAAACTATTCCTCAAAGCGAAACTAAAATGCAGAGCCAGAGCTCAGCTCCACCCAAACTCTGACATCACTGCATCCACTTAGGCAGACAAACATTTTTTAAAGTGACATTCCCATGACAGAACGCCAGATAGAAGGAAAAGTCCTTCACCTGGATCACAAAAACCTCGCTTTTACCCATATTGAATTAAGATTCCCTTCAGATCTGCATAATCTCCCCTAACGGGTCAAAAATATATAGGAGTACATCGTCTGCATATAACGAGACCCTGTGTTTCACCACGCAGGATGTGCAGTTGGCTGGAACTGGTATATGTATGTGCCAGGACTTAACCATGGAGTTGGCGAGGAGGGGGTGGCCTTTAGCCAAATGAAGATAACACTGTATAACAGCGGTATGCGGTTCGGAGTAGTGTACGCAGCTAAGTCGAGGGTGACCTACAACTCCAAAGACCTTTACTTGGAGATGGTGGGAGCAGCGGAGGCATTTGTGCAGACAGAAGGATTGGGGCAGAAGTGAGAGATGGGACTGAGGATTAGTCTTGGACTGAGGGTAGGGGAGATGGAAGATTGTATATAGTTCTAATTTTTATTTCATGTTGTTATATGTGTCAAATGGGGTGAAGTTGCCTATTTGGGTGTTGTAGGTGGTGTTTTCTTTTTTGAAACGATGGTTTTCAGGGGTTTGTTTGCACTGGGTTTGTTTGTTTGAAGGGAATTTCTATGTTTTCCTGGGACCGGGTTTTGGGGGGGGGGGGGGGCCTCCAACACTAGTAAGCTCAGGATGGCTAGTGAGCGAGTGTGGTGGGGGGAGGGGATACAATCATTGGAACCTGGTTGAACAGTTTTCAATGGGCCCAAGTGATGTGAAAAGTGGGGTGAGGTGTTTTCGAGAGGAAGTGGATGGGTGATTCTGGGAGGGCGATCCATGGCAACAAAGGGACTGAGCGGGCCAAGCTCAGTGGGCAGGACCCAGAGATCTGATGATGGCGCAAGGAGGTGAGACACCCCTGGCCAGAATAGTTATACGGAACATGAGGGGTTTGGAGGGGGCCAGTGAAGAGATTGAGTGTGTTTGCGCACCTGAACAGCTCTGAAGGTGAAAGATCAGGTGAGACTCAGGAAGGGCTGGGTGAGCCAAGTATTTCATTCAGGGTTCAACAGTCGGGTGCGGGGTTAGCGGCTTTGGTAAGAGAGCGAGGTTCCTTATGGAGAAAGTAGTGGCGGACCAGGAGGTTAGATATATGATAGTATCGGGATGTTGGAGGGGAGGCCGGAGGTGTTGGCAAGTGTGTACAACCCAAACTGGGATGAGGCAAGATTTGTGAGGAAGGTGTTTGGGGCCATTCCTGACTTGGATTCGCAAAAGCTAATAGTGGGAGGAAATTGGAATTTGGCACAAGAGCGAAGGATGGACAGGTCATAGCTAGCTGCGCTCGCTCACTCAGTTGAGGGGAGAAGGGAGGGGGTGGGGGTGAGACGAGGAAGGCACTGACTGGGCTTATGAGGGAAAGGGGAGGGGTGGACCCGTGGAGATTCTTGCACCCGAGGGAGTGGGAGTTTCATTTTTCTCCTCAGTTCACAAGATTTATTTGCGGATAGTAGTAGTAGTGGGGAAGGTGCTGTTGGCAGGTGTTAGGGGATCAGAGTATTCGGTGATAGCGATCTCGGATCATGCACCACATTGGGTGGTGTGGACATGGTCCTGCAGAAGGGGAATAGCGCAGAGACTGGTGTGGAGAATCGACATGGGGTTGCTGTGGGACCAAAGTTTTTATGAGAAGATCGGGAAAATGGTTGAGGGGTACGTGGGCTTTCACTGTACAGTGGATGTATTGCAGGTGGTGGCCTGGGAGGCCCTGAAGGCAGGAGTGATGGGGGAAGGCTATATCATTTAAGGCCAGGTTGGATAAAGAGGAGGGAAGAGCGGCAAAAACTGACAGGGGATATGTTGGAGGCAGACAGCAGGTACACGGGGGAAGTAGATCCGGCACTTTTGGATAGGAGGGTGATTCAGGCTAACTTTGATCTGTTGTCTACGGGGCGGGCGAGATGAGCAATTTATGAGCATGGGGAGAAGGTGGGGCACATGCTGGCAAGTGAACTTCGGAGGGAGGTGGCGGGGAGGGAAATTGTCCGGGTGCGGGATAGGAGGGGAAAATTGGTGGTGGTCCTGGACCAGATTAATAACGTGTTTGAGGAGTTTTCTGAAAATTGATAGGTTGGAGGTACTGGGGAAAATCAGGGGATATGGGAGTTCCTGGACGGATTGGAGTATCTGAGGCTGGAGGAGGAAGGCAGGGCCACACAGAGATCGGTGGGGGAACAGGAGGTAAAGGAGGCAATTGGGACGATGCAATTGGGGGGGTGGCAGGGCCATATGGGTTCGCAGTGGAGTATTACAAGAAATTTAAGGACAATTGGCGCCGTTGATGCTGTGAATGTCTGAGGCGGCAATAGGAAAGGGAGTGCTACCACAAGCATTGGGGCAGGCCTCAAGCTCAGTGAGCTGGACAGCTGATTTGTGATGCAGAACAAGGCCAGCAGCGCGGGTTCAATTCCCGTACCAGCTTACTCGAACAGGCGCCGGAATGTGGCGACTAGGGGCGTTTCACAGTAACCTCATACTTGTGACAAAAAAGGAATGGAAGTATTTGATGGCTATTCTGGAGAGGTTTGGGATCAGGCCAAGATTCACACAGTGGATATGGCTATTATATAAAGAACCGATGGCGAGTGTCCGCACAAACAACATGAGTTTGGGGTACCATGCTCTGCACAAGGGGACCTCTGCTATTTGCATTAACAATAGAGCCTTTGGCCAAATCAGAGCCGAGTGCATCGATGGGGAACATAATGGAACTTCTCCGAAGTTTTGGGTCTTTTTCGGGATATAAATTGAACCGAGAAGAGTGAATATTTTTTGGTGTCCCGGCCGGGAGTGGGAGGGCTACGACTTCACAGGACAGCAACCCACTTCAGGTATTTGGCGGTGCAGGTGGCATGTGACTGAGGGGGGGGGGGGGGGGGGGGGGGGGGGGGGGGGGGGTTTCCATGGGTATAATTTTCCTAGCTTGGCTTGGAGGGTGAAAGCAAATTTGACATGGTGGGATAGCCTCCTCTGTCACTGGCAAGTCGGGTGCAGGCGATTAAAATGATTGTGTTGCTGCGATTTCTGTTTCTAGTCCAGTGCCTCCGTCCTCCTGAATGTATATTACTATTGGGTGGCAAATGCCAAAAAGGCACGGTAGCATGGTCGTTAGCACAATTGCTTCACAGCTCCAGGGTCCCAGGTTCGATTCCCGGCTTGGGTCACTGTCTGTGTGGAGTCGGCATGTTCTCCCTGTGTATGCGTGGGTTTCCCCCGGGTGCTCCGGTTTCCTCCCACAGTCCAAAGATGTGCAAGTTAGGTGGATTGGCCATGCTGAATTGCCCTGAGTGTCCAAAATTGCCCTTAGTGTTGGGTGGGGATACTGGGTTATGGGGATAGGGTAGAGGTTTGGGCTTGGGTAGTGTGCAGACTAGATGGGCCGAATGGCCTCCTTCTGCACTGTAAACTCTATGTTCTGTTCATGATGATGAACTACTCACGTTATATACAGACAATAGTCTACCTAGGAAGTATGGGATATTGCAATAAACTACGAAAACAAATTATGTATTTTTGATTGTGAGAATCATTCCTGCAGCATTAATTTAGCCTTTAAAAGTGGTCCAAGAAGTGAAATTATCCATCATCCAAGTTGACAGAAAATGGATTGGGCATCCTACATATTCCTACAAGTAAATTACTGATATCAGTTTATGAGTTCTGGAATCTGCTCATCCAAATATGACAAAAGGATTTTAAAAAATAAATTAGCTTCTGTTGTTATGTTGGTATGAAGGAAACTATCAGCAGAAAATATTTTGAAAAGGATCACAAATTGAACAGTTAAGTTAATCGTGAATGAGGCACATTGCACATATCCCCTTCCCATCGATATTTATCAAGCAATAAAACTGAGGCTGTCTGGCACAGTGTTACCAAGAATGACTTACCCATTTCTGTAGGCAAGGCTGCTTGTTTTTATTTGAACATTATTGTTAATACTTGTTTATAGATGTTGCTTCATTATTCATTTATAGTCCCCTGAAAACATTTTCAGTAAAGGTGTTAATTTAGAAGTTAAATCAATGCCTACCATCAAATCTTGATCATGCATTACATCCTTGTATCCTGATGGGTCCAACACCAGACCACAGGGATCTGTGAATAGTCCATGTATATGAAGGACACTGTATTTTTGTAGACCTCTGGCCCACTGAACCACCTACAAAAGCATAAAAGAGCCTTCAAATTAAATCAATGAACAAATTATGCAGGATCACTGACTACATTTTCTTTCATAACTGACAATTTTAAAAGCTGCAAAGCTGTTGAGAAAATCTTGAAGCATGCAAATCTGGAACCAGTCATGCCCGCTGTTTGAGCATTAAGTATGTTATTGAAGCATTTTATGGAGCAGATGGGAGCTGTGGACCCCTGGAGGTTCGCCCACCCGGGGGAGAAAGAATTCTCCTTCTTCTCCCCAGTACACAACGTGTTCACCAGTATTGACTTCTTTGTGGTGGGGAAAACGGTGCTTCCAGGGATAGACAAAGTGGAATACTCCGCAATTGTGATATCAGACCACGCCCCACACTACATGGACGTGCGGCTGGAGATGGGAAGGGCCCAGCGCCCCACATGGAGGTTGGACGGTGCCTTACTAGCTGACAAGGCCTTCAGCGAAAGGATAGCGCGGGCCATAGCAGAGTACATGGAGAACAACCAAAACGGGGAGGTATCATCCTCCACGTTCTGGGAAGCGCTTAAGGCCGTACTAAGAGGGGAAATCATTGCCTTCAAAGCGCAAAGAGATAGGGAGGAAAGGGTGGCTGGGCAGAAGCTGGTCGACTCCATACTGGAGGTAGACCGTAAATACTCCGAGGCCCCGACCGTAGAGCTCATGGCGGAGAGAAAAGAACTACAAAGGAACTTTGACCTGCTCTCCACCAGGAAAGCAGTGCACCAACTCCGCCAGGCGCGCGTGACCCTGTACGAACACGGAGACAAAGCCAGCCGCCTGTTGGCACACCAGCTGAGAAAGCAGGCAGCCACCAGAGAAATTGCGCAGATCAGGGGTACCAGAGGCATGTTGGAAACAGAACCAGAGAGGATTAACAAAACCTTCAAGGCTTTCTACCAAGAGCTGTACACCTCAGAGCCCCCAACGGGGAAGGCTGGGATGAACCGGTTCCTTGATGGACTGGACATACCAGTCGTGGGAGAGGGCAGGAAACGGGAACTGGAAGCACCACTAGCACTGGGAGAGATCATGGACAGTATCAGCTCCATGCAGACGGGGAAGGCGCCGGGACCGGACGGATTCCCGGCGGACTTCTACAAAAAATTTGCGACAGCACTGGCCCCGCACCTGCGGGAGATGTTCACAGACTCGCTAGCTAGGGGCACACTGCCACCCACGTTAGCACAGGCCTCAATCTCGCTGATACCTAAGAAAGACAAAGGCCCAACGGAATGTGGGTCATACAGACCCATATCTCTGCTGAACGCAGACGCCAAAATACTGGCCAAAGTCCTAGCCAAAAGGCTAGAAGACTGTGTACCTGAGGTGGTCACAGAGGACCAGACGGGCTTCGTCAAAGGTAGACAGCTCACCTCGAACATCAGGCGCCTGCTGAACGTGATAATGACCCCCTCCGGGGAGAGAACACAAGAGGTGATCGTCTCCCTGGACGCAGAAAAGGCCTTCGACAGTCGAATGGAAATACCTCATAGAGGTACTTGAGCGGTTCGGGCTTGGAACAGGGTTCACCGCTTGGGTAAAGCTCCTATACAACGCCCCCATGGCGAGTGTATGGACCAACAATACCAACTCCCAATACTTCCAGCTGCACAGGGGCACCAGACAAGGATGCCCACTGTCCCCGCTGCTGTTCGCACTAGCAATCGAACCGCTAGCAATCGCGCTCAGGGCAGCAAAAAATTGGAGGGGGATCCGAAGGGGAGGCAGAGAGCACAGAGTCTCACTCTATGCAGATGATCTGCTCCTCTACATCTCGGACCCACAAAGCAGCATGGACGGAATCATCGCGCTCCTGAAAGAGTTTGGAGCCTTCTCGGGCTACAAACTCAACATGAGCAAAAGCGAGATCTTCCCAGTACACCAGCAAGGGGGTGGGGGGGGCAGCACTAAAGGGGCTGCCGTTCAAACAAGCCCAAAATAAATTCTGCTACCTGGGGATCCAAATAGCCCATGACTGGAAAGGGATCCACAAATGGAACCTCACCAGCCTGGCGGAGGAAGTAAAAAAGGACCTGCAAAGATGGAACACACTCCCACTCTCCCTCACGGGGAGAGTCCAGACGATCAAAATGAACGTATTGCCCAGGTTCCTCTTCCTGTTTAGATCCATTCCGATCTACATACCCAAGGCCTTCTTCAAAGCGCTGGACAAACTTATCATGGCGTTCGTATGGGGGGGGGGTAAAATGCTAGGATCCCAAAGAAGGTCCTACAAAAAACAAAATCCAGGGGGGGGCTAGCCCTCCCGAATCTACAATTCTACCACTGGGCGGCAACAGCCGAGCGAGTAAGGGGATGGATCCAGGAGCCAGAAGCCGAGTGGGTGTGTGCGGAGGAGGCCTCCTGCATGAGGACCTCCCTCCGGGCCCTCGCCACGGCAGCACTCCCATCCCCACCCAAAAAACACTCCAGCAGCCCAGTGGTGACAGCCACCCTCCAATCCTGGAACCAACTGCGGCAGCAATTTGGCCTGAACAAAATGTCGGACAAGGCTCCCATCTGCAACAACCATAGGTTCAAACCAGCACTGACTGACGCCACCTTCAAAAGGTGGAGGCAGGACGGGGGTCACTGACAGTCAGAGACCTATACACGGACGACAGGATCGCAACACTGGACGAACTGACAGAGAAATTTTGGCTAGCTGGGGGGAACGAGCTACGGTACCTGCAGCTCAAAAACGTCCTACGATAGGAGACAAGGACGTACCCACAATCGCCACGACAGACACTACTGGAAGACCTACTGGACGCAAGTATCCTAGAGAAAGGGAACTGTAGCGACATGTATGACCGACTGGTAGAAAGGGACGACACCGTACTGGACGCAACAAGAAGGAAATGGGAGGACGACCTGGGGATGGAGATAGGGTGGGGACTCTGGAGCGAGGCACTGCATAGGGTCAACTCCACCCCCACGTGCGCAAGGCTCAGCCTGACGCAACTAAAAGTGGTACATAGAGCCCACTTAACGAGAAACCGTATGAGTAGGTTCTTCCCGGAGGTGGAGGACAGATGTGAACGGTGCCAAAGAGGCCCGGCCAACCACGCCCACATGTTCTAGTCTTGCCCCAGACTTGTGGAGTACTGGACAGCCTTCTTCGAGGCTATGTCCAAAGTGGTGGGGGTGAGGGTGGAGCCATGCCCGATAGTGGCGGTCTTCGGGGTTTCAGACCAGCCAGATCTATTCCTGGGGAGGAGGGCGGACGCCCTTGCCTTTGCCTCCCTGATCGCCCGCCGTAGAATCCTGTTTGGCTGGCGGTCAGCAGCACCGCCCTGAGCTGCAGACTGGCTGGCCGACCTCTCGGAATCTCTCCAAATGGAGAAAATCAAATTCGCCATCCGAGGGTCGGACGACGGCTTCCACAGAACGTGGGAGCCATTCATGCAACTGTTCCGGGACCTGTTTGTGGCCAACGTACAAGAGGAAGAATAGTCGGGTGGCCAAGAATCAGGGGAAAATGGACGGGAATCGGGGTAAGGTAAGGGGGGAGGCCACAGTTATTATTACGAAGATGCTTACCTGTAAATATATATGTTAATTTTTTGCATGTTCTTTTTTTTTCTCTCTCTCTAACAATTTGTAATTTGTTCAATATAAAACATGAAAACTGAATAAAAAACATTTATAAAAAAAAAGTATGTTATTGAAGGACCAAACTGGTGTCTGATAGAAGCTCAGATTTCTCCCTCAAATCATGTCAGGCAGCATCTTAGTAGAAGACATTAGCAGCTAACATCCACTGGATGCATGCAGAGCAAATAGGTCAAGAATTCAAAACAGTTTGCAGTATTGATGTGACCCCAAATGGACCATTTTTGAGCTCAGCGCTC
This sequence comes from Scyliorhinus canicula, assembly GCF_902713615.1. Classification (NCBI taxonomy): domain Eukaryota; kingdom Metazoa; phylum Chordata; class Chondrichthyes; order Carcharhiniformes; family Scyliorhinidae; genus Scyliorhinus; species Scyliorhinus canicula. Next base: position 56,118,411 of record NC_052165.1, on the reverse strand, counting down.
CAGCCTTTACAAAGTCACATAGCTGAACACACCTTTTTTAAAAAATAATTTTTATTCAAATTTTCACAAAATATCAATAACAAAATACAAAAAGAGGAACGGAACCCCCCCCCCCCCCCCCCCCCCCCCCCCCCAACCATATATATACAAAAAAGAAATAAATTAACACCCATCATCAACAATGAACAAATATACACGCCCCTTCAACGCAAAAAAAGAGACAAACCCCCCCCCCCCCCCCCGGGTTGCTGCTGCTGGCCTTTTCTACCGTTCTGCCAGGAAATCTAGGGGGTTGCCACCTCCTGAAGAACCCCTGCACCAATCCCCTTAGGGCAAATTTCACCCTCTCCAATTTAATGAACCCCGCCATATCGTTGATCCAGGCCTCCACACCCAGGGGCCACGCATCCTTCCACTGAAGAAGAATCTTCCGCCGGGCTACTAGGGACGCAACGGCCAGAATAATTGCCCGTAGTGTCCTAAAAAAAAGTAAGGTTGGGGGGGGGGGGGGGGTGTTGGGTTACGGGTATAGGGTGGATACGTGGGTTTGAGTAGGGTGATCATTGCTCGGCACAACATCGAGGGCTGAAGGGCCTGTTCTGTGCTGTACTGTTCTATGTTCTAATACCGGCCTCTTTCGCCACCTGCACTCCCGGCTCCTCTGCAACCCCAAATATTGCGAGCCCCCAGCCCGGTTTGACCCTGGATCCTACCACCCTCGACACCGCCCTTCCAAAATTCCTCCAGCGCTGGGCATGCCCAGAACATACGGCCGTGGTTTGCTGGGCTACCTGAGCACCTAACACACCTGTCCTCACTCCCAAAAAACCGGCTGATCCTTGTCCCGGTCATGTGAGCCCAATGCAGCACCTTAAATTGTATGAGGCTGAGCCTCGCGCAAGAAGAGGAGTTTACCCTCCCTAGGGCGTCCGCCCACGTCCCCTCCTAGATCTCCTCACCCAGCTCCTCCTCCCACTTACCCTTCAGCTCCTCCACCGAGGCCTCGTCCTCCTCCTGCATCACGGCGGCAACAGTGGGAACTTCGCCACTTGCCGCCTGACAAACGGCCTTACCTGCATATACCTGAAGGTGATGGGGGGGGGGGGGGGGGGGGGGGGGGGGCACCCAGGCACGCGAACTTCCCATCCACAAACAGGTCCTCCATCCGCCCCAATACCTGCCCCCCCCCCCCCCACACCCGCTCGGCCCTTTCCCCACGGCGGCAGACCCCCATCCCGACCCCCTCTACCTGCTCCAGCTCCCTTTTGCCATTCCAGCAGCAACCCGGTACCACCCCCTCCCCTCCCCCAGCTAGGACCCCCACTAGCTGCAATGCTCCCTCCATTGCACTACCGTACGTCAGCTGACTCCTGCTGACCCCGGCCCCTCCCGCCACTCCTTCGACCCCTCCCAGCATGGGGCTTCCCCTCCTCCCCATTGCCCACCAGCAGGTCCTCCTCCTCCCCCAACCGCTCTCAGCGCGGGAAAGAGCCCGTGCTTCCCAGCTCCGGCCCCGCCCCCTTCAGCCCTCAGCACGGGAAGAAACCCGCGCTTTCCACCTGACCGACCCCGCCTCCTCTGACGCCGCTCCCTTTAATGGTCCGGTCCCCTCGCGGGGCCCCAACCCCCCTTCCCGCCATCAGCCCCCCCACACTGCAGGTCTGCCCCGCTCCCCGAGCCCATCCGACAGACCCAAGCAAAAACAGTGCCCCACCCACCCTAAAGCAACAAAGAACCAACAATAAACAGAGAACCCCCCCCCCCCCCCCCTCAAAATGTAACAAACCCCTGTACCCGACCCTCAGTTAGAGTCCAATTTTTCGGCCTGTACGAAGGCCCACGCCTCCTCCGGGAACTCAAAGTAAAAGTGCCGGTCCATGTAGGTGACCCACAGACGCGCCGGCTGCAGCATGCCGAACTTCACTCCCTTCCTGTGTAGCACCGCCTTTGTCCGGTTGTACCCGGCCTTCTTCTTTGCCACCTCCACATTCCAGTCCTGGTAGATCCATACCTCCACGTTCTCCCACCTGCTGCTCCGCTCCTTCTTGGCCCACCTGAGCACACACTCCCGGTCAGCAAACCAGTGGAACCGCACCAGCACCGCCTGTGGTGGCTCATTAGGCTTGGGCCTTCTCGCCAATACTCTGTGGGCCTCCTCCAGCTCCAGGGGCCCCTGAAAGGGCCCAGCTCCCATCAGCGAATTTAGCATGGTGACCACATAGGCCCCCACGTCCGACCCCTCCAGCCCCTTCGGAAGGCCCAGGATCCGCAGATTTTTCCGCCTCGAACGGTTCTCGATCTCCTCAAACCTCTCCTGCCATTTTTTATGGAGCGCCTCGTGCGCTTCCACCTTCACCGCGAGGCCCAAGATCTCGTCCTCGTTTTCGGAGACCTTTTGTCGGACCTCTCGAATCGCCACCCCCAGGGCCGTCTGGGTCTCCAGCAGCTTATCAATTGAAGCCTTCATCGGCTCCAGCAGCTCCACTTTAAGCTCCCTGAAGCAGCGCTGAAGAGCCTCCTGCTGCTCCTGCGCCCACTGCATCCATGCCGCCTGGTCTCCGCCCGCCGCCATCTTGTGCTTCTTCCCTCCCACCTGCTTTGGCTTTGCTACCACTTTTTTTTACTCGCCCCACTCCTGGTCCAGGCCATACACTGCTGGGGAAATGTTGCTGACTCCTTCCCACGTCGGGAAACGTCGAAAAAGTACCGCTGGGGGCCCTAAAAAGAGCCCATATGTCCGTTCCTAGCAGGAGCTGCCGAACGTGCGACTTAGCTCCGCATAGCTGCAACCGGAAGTCCCAGCTGAACACACCTTAAGCAGCAAAGGACCCCACACCAATACTGGATCATCAATTATTTACGTTAGTTACTGGTTAATTTCTTCTGTTTTTTGCTACAATAGTTCAAATGTAACATTTTCACACTTCTTCAAGTTGTAAAAGTACAGTGTGAAATGGCAGGTGCTAAGGACATTTTCCTAAATGCTGAAGGATTTTTTTCCTTAAAGGTTTCTGCAAACCAATTGCTCCCACTCCCCTTGGAATACAGTATAAGTAAGGACGACACAACAAGTCAAATCACCAAAGGAATAAAGAACAGAAGGAGAAGGGCTGACAGCAGGAAAGCACAGCTGTCAAGTCTGTTCAGTGAGCAACTATCCACCGCCCTGAGTGAGGAAGAGTATGGAACACAATCTGCACATCTGCAGAATGTCCTCACTGAAATCTGCCACCTGCTGCAGTCACAGCCTCAACCTCGGAAGAGGGCAAGACTGCTGGCTTCAAATTTGATTGCAGCAATGAATCATGGGCGGGATTCTACCATACCCGGCGGGGCGGCGGGTCCCGGCGGAGCGGAGTTGCGCCAACCACTCCGGCGTCGGGCCTCCCCAAAGGTGCAGAAATCTCCGCACCTTTAGGGGCCAAGCCCTCACACCGAGGGGCTAGGCCAGTGCCGGAGCAGTTGGCACCACACCGACTGCCGTCCAAACCCCCCGGGGTCCGATAGGCCCACGCCCCCCCCAGGACCCCGGGGGGCCCACTCGCGCCGCCGATCCCACCGCCACCAGAGGTGGTTCAAACCACGGCGGCGGGAGGCCTCCCAGCGGCGGGACTTCGGCCCATCGCGGGCCGGAGAATCGCCACAGGGGGGCTCGCCGCTCGGTGTTTCCCGCCCCCGCCAATTCCCGGGTGGCAAAGAATTTCTGCCACGGCAGGGGCGGGATTTTCGGCGGCCACGGGCAATTCTCCGACCCTGCCGGGGGGGGTCGGAGAATTTCGTCCCATGTGTCTAGATCCTTCGAGGCTGGAACTGGAGATTTTTGCAACATCTCTCATTTCACAATGGTTAGCACTCTTGCTTCACAGTGCCAGGGTCCGAGGTTTGATTCATGACTTGGATCACTGTCTGTGTCCCGGAGTCTGCATGTTTTCCCAGTGTCTGTGTGGGTTTCCTCCGGGTGCTTTTGTTTCCTCCCACGAATCCCGAAACGTTCTGTTAGGTGAATTGTACATTCTGAATTAACCGAGCCACAGTTTTCCCCCACCCCGGGTTGCTGCTGAAATTGACCACCCTCTAACACTCCGCCAGGAAATCAAGAAAGGGCTGCCACCGCCGAAAGAACCCTTGCACCGACCCCCTCAGGGCAAACTTGACCCTCTCCAGTTTAATGAACCAAATCATGTCACTAACCCAGGATTCCGTGCTCGGGGGCCTCGCGTCCCTCCACTGTAAAAGGATCCTGTGCTGGGCTACTAGGGACGCAAAGGCCAGGATACCGGCCTCTCTCGCCTCCTGCACTCCCGGCTCCGATGCCACCCTAAAAATAGCGAGCGCAGCTTCCGGTGTGCACCATGGAGTGAGTGGTCACGCACAAGGCAGCTCCTGCCTAAGGTTACAGAAAAGGGCTCTTTTTTTAATCAATACGGGATGGAATTTTGATGAAAAGGCATAGGTGAATGTTGGAGGAGTACTTTCCCCCAGGAATGGTATGTTTCTTGGTTACCAGACCCGCAGAAACAGTGAAAGATTTGGCTGAAGCTGCAGCAAAGATAAAAGCCTCTTCCAGCATGCAGGCAGGGGAAGGGCGGGCTTCGAGGCCTCAAGCTGACTTGAGGGCCTTTATGAAAGCTGAATTCTAGCAGCAGAGGGAACAACTGTGAAAATATCTCACCAAGGCCATTGAAGAAGCGGGGATTTCCGGTTGCGGCGATGCGGAGCTAAACCGCACGTTCAGTAGCTCCCGCTATTTTTGGACTTTCGGGCTCTTTTAAGGGCCCGCAATGGCGCTGATTCAGCTTTTCCCCGGGTGGGAACGCAGCCACTGTGCTCAGCGGCCGGTGGATGGGCTGGACTAGAAGTGGAGCGGTCAAAAAGTCGACTTTGCAGCAGAAGGCGGCGGGGAACCGGCAGCGTGGCAGCAGTGGGCGGGGGAGCAGCAGGAGCTGCTTCAGCGCTCCTTCAGGGAGCTAACAGCTGAGACCCTGGAGCCGTTTAAGGCCTCGCTGGACAAGCTCATGGCGACTCAGACAGCTCAGGCCGCGGAGATTCAAAAGCTGCAGCAAAAGGCTTCGGAGAACGAGGACGAGCTCCTGGGCCTGGCAATGAAGGTGAAGTCGCACGAGGCGCTTCACAAGAAATGGTTGGCAAGGATGGAGGAGATGGGGAACCGCTCCCGCCGGAAGAACCTGCGGATCTTGGCTCTCCCGGAGGGGCTGGAAGGTTCGGATTTGGGGGCTACGTGGTCCTGTTGCTGAACTCGCTGATGGGTGCGGGGTCATTCCGGGGACCCCTGGAGCTGGAGGGTGCCCATCGAGTGCTGCTGCGGAAGCTCAGGCCGAACGAGCCGCCCAGGGCGGTGCTGGTCCGCTTTCACCGCTTGGTCGACCGTCAATGCGTGTTGAGATGGGCGAAGAAGGAAAGGAGCAGCAGGTGGGAGAATGCGGACATTAGGATTTATCAGGACTGGAGCGCGGAAGTGGCAAAGAGAAGGGCTGGCTTCAATCGAGCGAAAGGAGTGCTTCATAGGAAGGGGGTGAAGTTTGGCCTGTTACAACCGGCTCGCCTCTGGGTTACTTACAAGGATCGCCAGCTCTACTTTGACTCTCCGGAGGAGGCCTGGGCTTTTGTCCAGGCAGAGAAATTGGACTCGAACTGAGGACTGGGGGACTGGGGAAAGATGTACATTGTTTGGAGGCTCTGTCCTCCTTGGTATCCTTTTGCTTATATTGGCTGTGTTTGATTTTGCCTTTTCGTTGCTCTGGGTTTTCGTCTTTTGGGGCTGTTATTTATTTACCGTTGGCGCTTTTTTTGGGTTTTTTTCCCCACTGGTGGGGGGGTTGGGGAGCAGTTTGAGGTCCCGCTGGGGCATGTGCCCGCCTTTTTCCCACGTGTTGGGTTGGGGGCTGGGTTCGGGATGGTAAGTGCGGGCTTTCTTCCCGCGCCGGAGAAGGAGTTGGGGGTGGGGCGCGGCACTGGGAGGGGGGATTGGTGGTTGCGTTGCATTGGGGGGGGGGGGGGGGGGGGGGGGGGGGGGGGGGATTGGTGGTTGTGTTGCATTGGGGGGGGGGGGGGGGGAGGTTTGTGTTGCATGGGGGGGGGGGGTCGTTGGTATGGCGGGAGTAGCAGGATTCGGCTGACTTACGGAAGTACAATGTTAGGGGTGACGCAGCTCGGGGGGGGCTCAGAGGGGAGGAAGAAGGGGGGTACCGGGTTGCTGCTATAGGGGCTGTAAGGAAACGGCTGGTGAGTGGTGTTGGGGTGGGGGGAGGGGGGGGGTCTGCCACCGTGGGGAACGGGCCTGGGTGGTTCCCTGGGCACATAGTGGGTTGAGGGAGAGCTATGGCTAATCGGCGCGGAGGGAGGGGGAGGACCCCCCAGATTCGGCTGGTCACATGGAACGTGATGGAGCTGAATAGTCCGGTGAAGCAGTCCCGGGTCTTGGCACACTTGAATGGGCTGGGAGCGGATGTGGCTATGCTCCAGGAGACGCACCTCAAGGTTACGGATCAGGTGAGGCTAAGAAAAGGCTGGGTGGGACAGGTGTTTCACTCGGGGCTCGATGCGAAGAACCGAGGCGTGGCAATTTTGGTCGGTAAGAGCTTGTCGTTCGTTGCGTCCAATGTGGTGGCAGACAGTGCAGGTAGATATGTAATGGTGAGTGGTAGACTTCAGGGGGAGTGGGTGGTCCTCGTCAATGTGTACGCCCCCAACTGGGATGATGCGGGCTTCATGCGGCGAATGCTGGGCCTGATCCTGGACCTGGAGATGGGGGGGGTGTTTGATCCTGGGTGGGGACTTTAATACAGTGCTGGATTCGGCTCTGGATCGCTCGAAGTCTAGGACGAGCAAGAGGCCGGCGGCGGCCTCGGTGCTGAGGGGGTTCATGGATCAGATGGGAGCGGTGGACCCTTGGAGGTTCTTGAAGTCGGGGAGTAGGGAGTTCTCCTTTTTCTCCCATGTTCACAGGCCTACTCCCGGATTTACTTTTTTGTTCTCAGTAGGGCGCTAATCCCGAGAGTGGTGGGGGCGGAGTATTCGGCGATAGCCATATCTGACCATGCTCCACATTGGGTGGATCTGGAGCTAGGGGAGGGGAAGGATCAGCGCCCGCTATGGAGGTTAGATGTGGGGCTTTGGCAGAGGAGGAAGTGTGTGGGCGGGTCCGTGGGGCATAGAGGGGTATCTGGAAGCCAACGACAACGGGGAGGTGCAAGTTGGTGTGGTTTGGGAAGCACTGAAGGCAGAGGGGAATGTGGGGAAAAGTGAGCTGTTTGCCCTGCACCTGGGGGATCAGGAGAGGGAGATAGGTGAGCTCCCGTTGAAGAGGGCCGAGAGGAGCTTTAGATATCTTGGGGTCCAGATAGCTAGGACCTGGGGGGCCATGCACAGGCTTAACTTTTTGAGGCTGGTGGAGCAGCTGGAGGAAGAGTTCAGGAGGTGGGACGCGCTGCCGCTCTCGTTGGCGGGCAGGGTCCAGTCGATTAAGATGACGGTGCTCCCGAGGTTTTTGTTTCTTTTCCAGTGCCTCCCCATATCGATCCCAAAGGCTTTTTTCAAAAGGGTGAATAAGTCCATTCTCGGGTTCTTGTGGGCACGGAAGGCCCCGAGAGTAAGGAGGGTATTCTTGGAGCGAAGAAGGGAGGTAGTAGGTTTGACGTTGCACAACCTGTGTGGGTATTACTGGGCAGCGAATGTGGCAATGATTCGCAGGTGGGTGACGGAGGGGGAGGGTGACGCATGGAAGAGATTGGAGGTGGCGTCTTGTGTAGGTACGTGTCTGGAGGCTTTGGTGACGGCCCCACTTCCACTCCCCCCGGCAAAGTACTCCACGAGTCCGGTAGTGGTGGCGTCCCTCAAAATCTGGGGGCAGTGGAGGCGGCATAGGGGGGAAGTGAAGGCCTCAGTCTGGGCCCCAATATGGGGCAATCACCGTTTTGCACCGGAGAGAATGGATGGTGGATTTGGGAGTTGGCACAGGGCAGGCATCAGACAGATTGGGGACCTCTTCCTTGATGGGAAGTTCGCGACTCTGGAGGAGCTGGAGGGGAAGTGGAACCTCCCCCCTGGGAACATTTTCAGGTATATGCAGATCAGGGAATTTGTTAAGCAGCAGGTGGCGGAGTTTCCGCGGCTGCCGCCAAGGGGGGTGCAGGATAGGGTGCTCTCGGGGATGTGGGTCGGTGAGGGGAAGATCTCGGCAATTTATCAGTTGATGCAGGAGGAGGAGGCCTCAGTAGAGGAGCTCAAACCGAAGTGGGAGGAAGAGCTAGGGGCAGAGATTGAGGATGGAACGTGGTCAGGCACCCTGGAGAGGGTGAACTCGTCCTCTTCTTGCGCACGGCTCAGCTTAATTCAGCTGAAGGTGCTGCATAGGGCGCACATGACAGGGGCCAGGATGAGCCGGTTCTTTGGAGGGGAAGACAGGTGCGGGAGGTGTTCGGGAGGCCCAGCGAACCACACCCATATGTTTTGGGCATGTCCGGGCTTGGAGGGGTTTTGGAAGGTGGTGGCGGGGGACTTTGTCTGAAGTGGTCAGGTCTAGGGTCAGGCCATGCTGGGGGCTCGCGATTTTTGGGGTAGCTTCGGAGCCGGGAGTGCAGGAGGCGAGAGAGGCCGACATTCTGGCCTTTGCATCGCTAGTAGCCCGGTGCAGGATTCTGTTACAGTGGAGGGACACGCGGCCCGAGTTCAGAGGCCTGGATCAACGACATGGCTGGGTTTATCAAGCTGGAGAAGGTTAAGTTTGCACTGAGGGGGTCGGTACAGGGGTTCTTTCGGTGGTGGCAGCCCTTTCTTGATTTCCTGGCGAAGGGGTAGAGGGTGGTCAGTCTCAGCAGCAACCTGGGGGGGGGGGGGGGGGGGGGGTTCGGGGCTTGTTAAGGGGGTTTGTTTTTGCGATGGTGGGCTTGTTATTTTCTTCTTTCTTGTTTTGTTGTTTGTTATTATTTATTATTCTGTTTGGGGAAGGGGGGGTTCTTTTCTTGTTTCGGTGTAGAACCACACCTTGTCTACTTTAACTGTGGGGAGAAAATTTGTTGTTGAAAAACTTGAATAAAAATTATTTTTTTTTTTAAAATAGCGAGCCCCCAGCCCAGATCGACCCTGGAACCAACCACCCTGGACAAGGTCCCCGCCACTCCCTTCCAAAAACTCTCCAGCGCCAGACAAGCCCAAAACATATGGGTGTGATTCGCTGGACCTCCCGAACACCTCACACACCTGTCCTCACCCCCAAAGAACCGGCTCAGCCTGGTCCCAGTCATATGCGCCCTGTGCAGCACCTTTAGCTGAATTAAACTAAGCCATGCGCAAGAAGAGGAAGAATTCACCCTCCCCAGGGTGTCTGCCCACGTCCCTTCGTCAATCGCCTCCCCCAGCTCCTCCTCCCACTTCGCTTTCAGCTCCTCCACCGAGGTCTCTTCCCCACCTCCTGCATCACCTGATAAATTGCACAGATCCTGCCCTCACCGACCCACGTCCCCGAGAGCACCCTATCCTGAACCCCCCTTGGCGGCAATAGTGGAAACTCTGCCATCTGCCGCCTAACAAACGCCCAAATCTGCATATACCTAAAGGTATTCCCTGGGGGAGACCCCACTTCCCCTCCAATTCCTCTAGGGTCGCAAACTTCCCGTCGAGGAAGAGGTCCCCCATCCACCTGATACCTGTGCTATGCCAGCTCGAAAACGCTCCGTCTATCCTCCCTGGTACAAACCGGTGGTTCCCCCGTATCGGGGACCAAACTGAGGCCTTCACCTCCCCCCTATGACGTCTCCACTGACCCCAGATTTTGAGGGTAGCTACCACTACTGGACTCGTAGAGTACCTTACCGGGGGGAGTGGCAGCGGGGCCGTCACTAGTGCCTCCAAACTCATGCCCACACAGGACGCTGCCTCCATCCTCTTCCATGCAGCTCCCTCCCCCTCCATCACCCACCTACGAATCATTGCCACATACGCGGCCCAGTAATACCCGAACAGGTTGGGCAACGCCAGCCCACCCACCTCCCTGCCTCGCTCCAAGAATACCCTCCTCACACTCAGGGTCTTCTGCGCCCACACGAACCCCAAAATGCTCCTATTAACCCTCCTAAAGAAAGCCTTCGGAATCATGATGGGTAGACACTGGAAGAGAAGCAAAACCCTCGGGAGCACCGTCATCTTAACCGACTGGACCCTGCCCACTAGGGAGAGTGGCAACACATTCCACCTCCTAAACTCCTCCTCCATCTGCTCCACCAGCCTCGTAAAGTTTAACCTATGCAGGGCCCCCCAGCTCCTGGCTATCTGGACTCCCAAATACCTGAAGCTCCTCCCTGCCCTCTTCAACGGCAGCTCTCCTATTTCTCTCCCCTGGTCCCCCATGTGCACCACAAACAATTCGCTCTTCCCCACGTTGAGCTTAGATCATAGAATTTACAGTGCAGAAGGAGGCCATTCGGCCCATCGAGTCTGCACCGGCTCCTGGAAAGAGCACCCTACCCAAGGTTAACACCTCCACCCTATCTCCATAACCCAGTAACCCCACCCAACATTAAGGGCAATTTTGGACACTTATAGCCCGAGAAGTCACCAAACTCCCCCAGGATCCTCATCACCTCTGGCATCCCCCCGCCGGATCCGCAATGTACAGCAGTAAATCGTCCACATACAATGACAGCCGGTGCTCCTCTTCCCCCCCCCCCCCCCCCAACCTCCCTCCCCCCGCACAATCCCCCTCCAGTTCCTCGATTCCCTCAGTGTCATGGCCAGGGGTTCGATCGCTAGCGCGAAAAGCAGGGGAGACAAGGGGCACCCCTGCCTCGTCCCCCGGGACAGCCGAAAGTCCTCTGACCTCCTCCCATTCGTTACCACGCTCGCCACCCGAGCACTGTACAATAGCCTCACCCAACTAATGAACCCCTCACCAAACCCAAATCTCCTCAACACCTCCCACAGGTAACTCCACTCCACCCTATCGAAAGCTTTCTCCGCATTCATCGACGCCACTATTTCCGCCTCCCCGTCCGTCGCCGACATCATTATAACATTAAGAAGCTGCCGCACGTTGACATTCAGCTGCCCCCCTTCACAAACCCAGTTTGGTCCTCGTGGATGACCAACGGAACCACATCTGGAGGGGGTCCTTATCCCGCTTCAAAATCAGAGAAATTAGTGCTCTGGACATCGTTGGGGGCAAAGCCCCCCCCCCCCCCCCCCCCCCCCCCCCCCCCCCCTCCGGTGGTGAGCGTGGTGACGAATGGGAGGAGGAGGTCGGAGGACTTTCGGCTGTCCCGGGGGACGAGGCAGGGGTGCCCCTTGTCTCCCCTGCTTTTCGTTCTAGCGATTGAACCCCTGGCCATGACACTGAGGGAATCGAGGAACTGGAGGGGGATTGTGCGGGGGGGGGGGGGGGCCAACCAGCTGTTGTTGTACGCGGACGATTTACTGCTGTACATTGCGGATCCGGCGGGGGGAGATGCCAGAGGTGATGAGGATCCTGGAGGAGTTTGGTGACTTCTCGGGCTATAAGCTGAACGTGGGAAGAGTGGATTGTTTGTGGTACACATGGGGGACCAGGAGAGAGAGAGATAGGAGAGCTGCCGTTGAAGAGGGCAGAGAGGAGCTTCAGGTATTTGGGTGTCCCTCGCCTCACTAACAACGGGGCGAGCACGTCAGAGAACTTCTTGTAAAACTCCACCGGGAACCCGTCAGGCCCCGGTGCCTTCCCTGACTGCATGCTCCCAAACGCCTCGATCAGCTCCTCCAACTCAATTGGGGCCCCCAGACCCTCCACCCGCTCCTCCCCCACTTTCGGGAACTCCAGCTTATCCAGAAAGCAGTCCATCCCGCCCTCCTCCCCAGGGGGCACCGATCAGTACAGCTCCTCATAAAAGGACCTGAACACCCCATTGATGTCCCTTGCACTCCGCACCAGAATCCCTCCTACATCTCTAACTCCCCCATCTCTTTCGCTGCTTCCGACTTCCGGAGTTGGTGGGCCAGCATCCGACTTGCCTTCTTCCCATACTCGTATACCGCCCCCTGCGCCCTCCTCCACTGCGCCCCCGCCTTCCGGGTGGTCAATATATCAAACTCCGCTTGGAGACTACGACGCTTCCTCAAAAGCCCCTCTTCCGGGACGTCCGCGTACCTCCTGTCTACCCTTACCATTTCTTCCACCAACCTCTCCCTCTAAACCTTCTCCCCCCCCCCTCTCCCAGTGTGCCCCAATAGATATCAGCTCCCCTCTAACCACCGCCTTCCACGCCTCCCAGGCCACCCTTACTTGCACCTCCCCATTGTCATTAGCTTCCAAATACCCCTCTATGCACCTACAGACCCGCCCACATACTTCCTCCTCCGACAGCAGCCCAACATCTAACCTCCATAGCGGGCGCTGATCCTTCCCCTCCCCCAGCTCCAGGTCCACCGAATGCGGAGCGTGGTCTGATATAACTATCGCCGAGTACTCCGCCCCTACCACCCTCAGGATTAGCGCCCTGCTGAGGACAAAAAAAACGATCCGGGAATAAGCCTTGTGCTATTAAAGATTATTATTATTGCTGCTGCATAAGGAAGGTCAGAGGTGCTCTATTCAAAAAGAGCTAACCACATTTCTTTCTCTCACACCAGAGACCAGTAGGCATCGCAAATACATAGCTTTGCTCGGACCTCAGGCTTCACCATCGTGCCAGGTGCTACTGATTGTATGCACATCACTTTGTAAATGCTACATGTCAACTCTGCTGGACATCAGAACCAAAAGGGATTCTACTTCCTTCATGTCCAGCTGGTGTGCGACCATTGACAGCAACTTACATAAGTCAATATCTAGTAACCTGGCTGCAGTCATGACTTCATTCTGTTAGTTCATTACGCCATATGCATTTGAACCACCCTGTCAACCAGTGGGTGGTAACTTGGGAACAAGCGCCATCTGCTGACAACGTGGCTCATAACTCTGGTGTGCAACTAACACATGTGCACAGCATGCATATAATAAAAGCCTTGCTGCCTTACATAATGTGATGGAGTAGACCACGGAGATGCCGAAACAATAATTTGACAGCCTGGATTGCTTGGGAAGGCCCCTGCAGTACTTGACAGGGGTTGTCAAATTACATGGTCTGCAGCACAATGCACAACATTGCCATCAAGAGGCAGCAGCAGTTACCACCAAGCACACAGTGATCAGCTGAGAATCTGGAGCAGTTGGAAGAAGGGAGGAGACAATCTGTAAAATGCCAGCCTACGAAAAGCTAACTATAGTGAGATACCAGTGACCACAGTCCTAATTCAGCATTCAGTCCCAAGCATTACCTTCCCTCGGTCATTGACCACTATAGCATCCATTTGGCTAGTATGCAAAAGTACAGTTTTCAAACCAAATTTATTAAACTGGGCCATAATGTATTGAACCATAAACTAGTCGCCTTTGCACATTCTTTTAGTGTTCATCTTCCATGTGCCTTTGCCTATCCTGTTGCTCCCATATAGTGTGACCCTCATGGCTGGTGCAAAGCTGCAGATGGCCTTGGAAATCGACCTCAAGTACCCAGATCAGAATGCACCATCTCAGTTTATGCACCAGCAGTTTGAGTTGGCTGATAACAGTCACACAGTAAGGAGAGTGGTAGGGTGGGAGGACCAAAGCTCCCTTTGTGAGAGAGAGAGCAGCAGACTTGTGCTTCACAAAGCCACTGCCACTCTCTCTGGGAAGCACTTCAATAATTCAAGTAATTAGATTGCTGATTACTGGATTGCGCTGATACCCTGCAAGCCTTTATGGACGCCGTAATCCACATCTTTAACATCAACAAGTTTATCTTACACAACACTAATCTGAGATTCCACTGCAGCAATCAGACGTTGCGTGGCTGTTGTTTGTGCTGCTATTTGTACAAAGTAGAAAGGGTCGAGAGCTTCATGAGGATGTTTCTTCCTTGTGTACAGCTGGATGGAAATGAGATATCAGTGTTGGCTGCTGGTTCGCAGATGATTTATGAGCTCTATCTTAGCCCTGCAGATTCTCCCACAGTGAGGACATTGGCTGTTGGACTGTAAAGATAGTATCGGATTGTTGTCTCTAGCAGCTATCCACTCTTTCACCATTCTCTCTCAGTGGCTGTTCTTATTGATTGCAAGGTCTTCATTTCGGATGATGAGTTGCCATTCTGGTGCTGGTTGGGATTCCACTTACCATGAGCTTGTGTTAATGGAGCAGACCTTCATGGAGGCTTTGAGATTGTTTTGGACTTCCAGTGGCGGCCATAATGTGAGTGGTCGGACAAAGGATAGCTCCTGCTTGAACGCATAGAAAAGAGCCGAAATTGGGTGCAACTTTGATGGAAATGTGTAGCTGAAGATTGGAGAAGTTCCCCCCAGGAGTGGTATGTCCACTGGTTACCAAACCCGGCAGAAGATGAAAGACCAGACAGACAAAGGAGTTGGAAGATATCTGTGGTGCAGCATCCAGTGGAAGGATGGCAGAGAGGGACTAGTGCAAGTAGCAAAGCCCCAGATGGAACAGTTGATGGCCTTCATCAAGAAAAAGTTCCGCCAGCAGAGGAAGAAGGTGCAGGAGGATCACTCAAAGGCCATCAAAGGGACTGTGGCACCCCTGAAGGGCTCAATGGAGAGGGTGGAGAAATTCTTGGATGCACTGGGGTCACACAGATTGAGAGGCGCAGGTGGGGCTAAGGAGACCTTTGCAAGACGTTGAGAGCAAAGGTGGAGGAGCAGGAAAATAGATCAAAAAGGCAGAATTTGCGGATAGTGGGCCTGCCTGAAGGTGAGAGCGCCATGAGGTATGCTTTGAGGGTGCTGGCGGTGGAGGGGGGTATTGGATAATGCCCTTGAGGTGGACAGTGCGCACAGGTCTCTCAGGCAGAAGCCTAGAGCGGGGGAGCCGCCGTGGGCAGTGATCGTGATGCTCCATAGGCTCATGGAGAAAGAGAAGATACTGCAGTGGGCCAGGGAGAAGCGCAACTGTGAATGGGAGGGAAACAAATATACCAGGACATTGGAGCTGAGCTGGCAAAACAACGTGCGGGGTTCAACAAAGCCAACGCAATATCAACAGATCAGGTTTGGCGTGCTACACCCTGCCACGGTTTAGGTGATGTATGACGGCCGGGAATACTATTTTCAGACTCCAGAAGCAGCCAGTGACTTTATCAAAGAGCATAAACTGGGAGAGAACTGAACTGAACAATTCTGGGAGACTGAGGTGCTGGAACATTGAAGTAATTGGGAATGCGGGTAGGGCGGGGCTTGGAGGGAGTGGGGGGTTTTGCTTTCTTCCGATGTGGTGGGGTTTTGCTTTTTTTACTGTTGGATTGACAAAGGGTAGCAGGGATGAAACGTTTGTAAGGGGAAGGCTGTTTCGATCCCCCCTCCTGTTACCTGGGGCTGTGTCTTTTTATTTTTGTTTGTTCTTGGGAAAGATGACCTCTGGTTTGAGATAAATCTTTGCATGGATGGGGGAGGGGGAGGCCAGCGGATGCCTTCTTCACAGAACAGAGAGTGGAGGTGGTGTGGGGGGCAGGAGGAGCCTTTGGGCAGGAGTTGTCACGCTGGCTGGTAATGCTGATGAACTGAATTGAGGGAGAAGGCAGAGAGAGGAGCCCCTAAGGGGGAGGGGGCAGCGGGAGGAAGGGAGGGTGTGCAAAGAGGCGAGGCTGGAGAAGAAACATGGCCTGGGGCGGAGCAAGGGTCCATCTTGGATGGGCCAGGTATAGGGTGAAATCAACTGGGGTAGAGACAAAAGGGCGGACAGTAGAGGGGAATGAAGATGTAAGGTTCCCAGTAAGGCTGATAATGTGGAACGCGTGAACCGGTTAAAAAGGTCTGGTGTCTTTGCGCACTTTAAAAGAGCTTGAAAGCGGAGGTGATCTTTCTGCAGGAGACGCAGCTCCACATGAAGGACCAGGTTAGGCTAAGAAAGGGATGGGTGGGTCAGGTTTTCCACTTGGAGTTTGATTCAAAGTCACAGGGATGACAATCTTGATGAGTAAGAAAACAGGGTTTGTGAGCGCAAAGGAAGTGAGAAACCCGGGTGGGAGATGCGATTGTGAGTGGGGTATTAGAACGGACGCCAGTTATGTTGATGAATGTGTATGCACCAAATTGGGATGATGTAATCTTTATGAGGGGGTTGCTGGCAGCGATCCCGGACTTGCCCACACACCAGTTGATTATGGAAGGAGATTTTAATTGTGTCCTAGAGCAGAGGGTAGATAGATCGAGCCCAAGGTCAATGATAAAGGAGCTGTGGATTTATGGAAAAGATGGGTATGGTGGACCCATGGCGCTTCCCAGGGGGAAGGAAGTGTTCCTTTTTTTTTGCATGTGTGCAGAGTATATTCCAGAAATGACTTTTTTATGGTGAGCCGAGACATTTTGGTCGGGATGGAGAGGGCAGAGTACGCGGGGAAAGTAATCCCGGACCGTGCGCCCCATTGTTTAGAGATTCGGTTTAGACTGGGACAGGAGAGAGGAGTGGAGGTTCAATTTGGGGATGTTGGGAGATAGAGGGCTTTGCACCAAAATGCAGGCTGTGATGAAAGATTATGTGGAATTGAACCAAACGGGGACTTGTCTGCAGTCATATTTTGGGAAGCACTAAAAGCGGTGCTCCAAGGGGAGATTATCTCGTTCAAGATACATGCGGATAGGGAAAGGAGGGAGGAATAGGAATGGCTAATGAACAAGATAGTGGAAGTAGTTAGGAAATACTCAAGGGTGCCCACCATGGAGGATTTAGCGAGGAGGAAAAATTAGAGGGGCAATTTAATAGATTGACAACCAGGAGGGCGGAAGGGCAGCTGCATAGGGTAAGAGGGGTGCAGCACGAATACAGGGAGAAGGCAAGTCGAACGTTAGCGCATCAGCTATGGAGGCAGGCCGCGTCCAGGAAAATATTGAAGAGGCAGGCGCGAGAGGAGCTCCTGGGGCTGGGGGAGATATCGGACAGTATAAGAGACATGAAATCGGGAAACGCCCCGGGGCTTGATGGCTACCTGGCGGAATTTTATAAGGAGTTTGCGACAGACCTGGCACATCTTTTGTGGGTGTTTAATGAGGCGTTAGAGAAGGAGGAGCTGCCGGAGATGATGTCGCAGGCAACGATCAGGTTAATGCCGAAAAAGGGAAAGGACACATTGGAATGTGGCCATATCGTTGTTAAATACAGACGTGAAAGTGCTGGCTAAATTGATGGCGGGAAGGATGGAAGGTTATGTCCCGGGGGTGGTTGCGGAGGACCAAACAGACTTCGTAAAGGGCAGGCAGCTTTCTAGCAATATAAGGAGGCTGTTAAATGCGATCATGACCCCGTCAGGAACTCTGGTACTGGACGTAGTGGTGTCCATGGACGCGGAGAAGGCATTCGACCAGGTGGAGTAGCGGTACCCGTTTGAGGACTTGGGAAGGTTTGGGCTTTGTCCAAAATTCGTAGCATGGGTGCGCCTGTTCTTCGTGGCACCGAGGGCAAGTGTGTGGGTCAACGTCATGGATTCACGGAACTTTGAAATACACAGGGGAACAAGGCAGGTGTCATGGGAATGTCACTTTAAAAATGTTTGTCTGCTCAAGTGGCTGCAGTGAAGTAAGTGTGGGTGGAGCCGAGCTCTGGCTCTGCTTTTTACTTTCGCTTTAGGCTGTTTACTACACGGTGTGTTAAGTTTTGTTATCAGAGAGAAGAGCTGCAGTGAAAGCCAGCAGATATGCATGGATCTCTCTCCAAGTTATTGTGTTCATTTGGATGATTTCAAAGTGATAACTGCTCTCAGTAGAGAATTTAAACCTGATCTCAGTGTCTAAAAGGGTTTTTTGTCTTCCAGATGTTGTTTGGGTATTTATTAAGGGTTATCTATAGAGTACTGTATTCTTTGGGGATTTATTGGTGTTGATAGTTGTAAAGATGTTTACTGTGGGTTTATAAAGTGTTAACTGGTGTCATAAATAAATATTGTTTTAATTTTAAAGTACTGTAGATTTCTGTTGCATTATACCTGCAGAGTAAGCCCGTGTGCTCCCCATAACACAATCTATTCAAAGTTGTGGGTCAGGTGAACTCCATGATCCACTTTAGGGTTCTCCAAGCCCTGGCCCATTACACAGGGGTGCCCACCATCAGCCAGCTGTTTGCGCTGGTTATGGAGCCTCTGGCAATGTCTCTTATGGGGTTGCAGAATGGCAAGGGATTAAGAGGGGACTGTAAAGTCACATTGGAAAGATGTAATTCCAAACCTAAAGGTCTGACAAAGCCGGGGGGGGGGGGGGGGGAGAGAAGGAAGAGGAAGGAGACAGGGAACAATATAGGGAAACCAGAGAGGGGGCGGGAGGGGTGGGGAGCAAGGGAATGATAGCCGGAAGGAGAGCGCAGGAAACGATAACAAACTTAGCAAATACAGTAACAGAGAGCAAGGAATATACAGGCAAAAGACGGGACGAACGGCCGAAGCGGAGGTGGACGCATGACGACAACGGCAGCAAAAACCTTCTGGGAGAAGCAATAACAACACCAACACCAGATCCATTCTCGTATTGCCCTCTCTGTATTGGACATAACTAATGTAATTGTTTTTCCGGCACCCAAATGTATATGTACCTCCCCATTTCCCGCCCCGCCCCACAAACAGGTGGCTACTTATTTGTTAAAAATAATATTGCTTCACTGTCCATGTGGAGTTTGCACATTCTCCCGTGTCTGCGTGGGTTTCACCCCCACAACCCAAAAGATGTGCAGGGTAGGTGGATTGGCCACGCTAAATTGCTCCTTAACTGGAAAAAATGAATTGGGTACTCTAAATTTAGAAAATACATAAATAAATAATATCGCTGTACAGAGTTGCTGTTGTTGAGCTAGTGCTCTCTTATATATATATATATATATATATATATATATATATATATATATTATATATATATATATTTTATTTTTTAATTCTGTGTATTTAACTGTAAATATATTTATTCAAAAACTCAATAAAAAACATTTATAAAAAATCTTTTTAGCAAGCAGTTGAATAAGAATTGCCACAATCTTAAGTGAATTACGTGAAATAATGTGCATTTGTGAATAATAGAAATTTCAGTTAGAAGTAGAAGGCTGGAGATAACGGTCGAGTCTACTAAGGCATAAATGAATACCAAGCAGGAATCAGTTTAAACATGACGAGAACCAAATATATCACTCCTCTAAGATTTGACAAGCATCAAAGCATTTTTTACCAATGCTTATCATTGAAACACCCTCTTGTTAGACATGATGGACACTAGATAAATACAATGGACAAACAAAATTAAATAAATGAGCAGAAGATATTACTTGAAGATAATAAAATGTAACCAGCACAGCTGTGAGAAAGGTAATAAATATCCTGAATCGCTAATATTTCTAGCTCTCAGAGCTGCTTCGGTAGATGTCAATGACTGAATGCAGGAGCCGAACAGGGATCGAAGCTACTGAGAACACCCACAGATAAAAAGAGAGATTGTCAAGGGGGCCACGAAGGTCCGAACAAATGGAACGGAAAATCCAGAAGCAAGATCTTTTTCACGTGTTGTAAAGACAGTGATGTTATCTTTTGAAGTAAAATAAAGTAATTTATAAATTAACCGTAACCTGAAACAGTGGTTATTACAAAACAATCGATAAGTCTACTATACTTTCTCAGCAAGGCGGGACCCAGGATCGAAGCTACTGAGTGGTAAGCAGATAAAACCTTCTTTGAAGATATAGATTATACCGGTGAGAACTTGAAACATTAGTTTGACCCGAAGCACCTACTTAAGTTTGCAAAGGAGTCAAGGAGTGAAAATCCTTATGCACCATTTAGAACATCTTATTTGACCTTTTTAGTTTAGGGGGAGATTTCTAATAACGCTGATTTAACTTCAGGATGAAGGGACATGGGGTGTCGCTCTACCCGGACGACCTACTATTGTTTGTTTCGGACCCGCTGGAGAGCATGGAGAAGACATGGGCTTGTTGGGAAGTTTGGGACGTTCTTGGGATACAAGTTAAATGTAGGGAAAAGCAAAGTGTTCCCAGTGAATGAGTTGCGTCGACGAGCCAATTTAGGGGGTGATGCCATTTAAGGTCGCCAGAGACAGAGTTAGATAACTGGGGATTCAGGTAGCGAGGGACTGGCCGATGCTTCACAAATGGAATTTAACAAAACTGTGGAGGAGGCTGGGGAGGATCTCAAGAGGTGGGACACGGTCCACTGGACTTTGGCAGGGAGGGTCCAAGTGGTGAAGATGAACATTCTGCTGAAGGTCCGGTTCATATTCCAGACACTCCCGATCTTTACACAAGAAATATGCTGACTTTCTACTTCCCTCAAATTTGCCGCCTCTCCCACTCCCCTACCTTCTAGCTTGCTGCCCCACCCTCTCACCAACCCTTCCTCTCCCAAACCCTTGCTGTGAACTATGACTCATGAAATTATGGAGAGAGGCAGGAAGTCATCTTCACGTTGCAGAGGTAAGCCAGAAGCCATGAGGGTCAGGGAGCAGAAGTAGTTCCAAAATTGGGCGACGCTACAGAAGACCCAACACAAAATGACAATAAAATCTAAATCCCACTGCTCACCACAAATAAAGACCCTATTAACTGAACAACGTTAAACTGGAACGACTTAAAATGCTGACTTACTATATTGACCTTCACAGCTATCTGCTCCTAGTGTCTTTCAATTTTACGTAGGTGGGCCTCTTGCTCCACCCAACCCCCGATGCAGGACATTTCACCTCCTTGTCACCTCCTTCTCCAAGACTACTAGTACAAAGTCCAAAAACCTTGCTCTCTCATGTTGTGCCATTCCTCACAATTGACCAGGATAAATTCACTTCCTGCATAACTATCAGCACCCACGACAGCTGGAGTGCTTTTCCCCTTTAAGAGGTGCAGGTTAGTTGTAAGTGGTTCTCTTAATTATGATTTGAGACCCCCAGCTGCTCCATGCAGCTAATGAACAGCACAGTTCTCATTAGGTACACACAAAAATCTAACGAGCAGACAGCTCAGATGCAGGTTAACCTCAAATTACAATCCCCACATCCATTTTCAGAAGTTATCAAATTTAGTAATCCAAGTTCTTTTTTCTGTCTCACCAGTCACAGAGTAACCCAAAAGGTCCTTTGCAGGGTGCTTACAAGTCAAACCCTTTTAAAAAATGAAATTGAAAGTATAACACAATTGAAATAATTGGCCACACTCTACAAAAATAAATGAGAAACTTTGTTGCTTTCTGTTGGTCTTTGTGCACAATCAACAACTTAATCACATCTCTACTTCCTGCCTGCTCCATATCAAAGATCAAGCACAAGGGTTCTCTCATTACCTCCATGCAGCTGCCTCGGCTATGTTTTACTTTTCATTTTGCTCCATGTCACTAGATCAAAGTCTTCAACTGCTCACCTTGATCTCCCAAATCTCTGCAGGTCCAATCACATCCCGATTAATGCCCTTTCTATCTCCAATTTACCAGATTTCACTCTAGATAAATTCTAAGTAATTCAAGACGATGCTATCCACATCTTGGCTTCTTAAAATTTAATTGAGCCATAACCCTTTACCTCACGACTCCACAAACTCTCTTTTGTTCTACACATTGATTTTAAAATCCAAGCTGACAAAATCACACTTGTGGCTTTGTCCCACAATATCTCTGCACACTCCAGATTCTCAAGTCCCAGTTTACAACCATCTTCTCATGCAAGCCTACAATACATCCATCCTCCACATTACAGTGACAGCACAGACTTCAGCCATCATGGTCATGTATCCTGAGATTCTCTTTCCAAACCTTTTCACATTGTTATATGATTATCTATTTTTTTCTTAAACTCTTCAGAATCTTGCAACATAATTTAGGTCACTTTCTAGATCTCCCTCTGCAAGATACGTTTAAAAAGATAATTTTGTGGCTAGTAAAGAGTATCCTATCATTTTCAATTTACAAACCTTGTCTTTGCATTTCAAATCTACAGATTCCATCGGTTTGCCTTGCTGTTGACCAAAGATCTCAAGCAGATTATCGTAGTTTGTGGTGAGAACCATTGTTCCCCGATCCATAAGCTGGAGAATAGCATGCAAGAGCATGGGATTTTGAATTTGACAGTTAAGATTATCAAATACTTCCATCAGGCAATCCTGGAAGAAATTTGGCTTTGTATCTCCAGTGCGCTGTAAAGAAAATAGAAAAGAATTAACACTGCAAGAAACTGAGTCAAAATACACCACATCAATGCCCACAAATGACAAATAGTTGCTTATTTTGTATGAGGAAGACAAGAATAAGAACGAAATTCCAAGAATTATCTTCAAGTATTTACTTTTAAAAGTTACAGGCACTTGCTCATCTAATTTTATATGGTAAAAATAGGGACACATAGTTGTGCCGATAAATACAGAAAGTCAGTTAATATGAAGTCAGTTAACATTAACTTAAATATTTGCTCTTTTTTTTGCAATATTGCTATGATCGATATCATAGAATTTACAGTGCAGAAGGAGGCCATTCGACCCATCGAGTCTGCACCGGCTCTTGGAAAGAGCACCCTACCCAAGGTGAACACCCCCACCCTATCCCCATAACCCAGTAACCCCACCCAACACTAAGGGCAAGTTTGGACACGAAGGGCAATTTATCATGGTCAATCCACCTAACCTGCACATCTTTGGACTGTGGGAGGAAACCGGAGGACCCGGAGGAAACCCACGCACACACGAGGAGGATGTGCAGACTCCGCACAGACAGTGACCCAAGCCGGAATCGAACCTGGGACCCTGGAGCCGCGAGGCCATTGTGCTACCCACAATGCTACCGTGCTTTGTTTGATTGCAAAACATCCTGCTTTGGTGTCATTATCAAATGCCAAGATTGTGTTCCCTATACCCAAGTTCAAATGGTGTGCACATATAGGAAGAACAAAACCAATCCAGCACTGATGAGTGTGGTACAGCACCTCCAACCCGTTGCCAGACTGAATCCCTACATCAGCCACCTCTTCAAACTTATCAAACATGAACAGACTCTAAAATCCTTATTTGCTGTCCTTGATTTACCATGCATCCCCTTGGCAGCAGTCCTCATAGTGGTCGTTACTTATCCTTTATATTTTACTTGCAGCTTGTACAAATCAAAATACTTCCTTAATTTTTTTGAAAATCAATCAATCTTATCCCCATTACCTCATGCAGTCCCATATGAGATTTAGAACACTTATTTTTGTTCATTAAGGCAATATTAACCTTTATAACAGCTTATATTTACATCGCACCTTTTATGTAATGAAACATCCCAAGGTGCTTCACAGGAGCATTAAAAAACAAAGTTACGACACCGAGGTACAGGAGAATAAGGTCTGATGACTACATTATCCGTCAGGTGAGTTTTAAGGAGTGCTTTAAAGGAGAAAAAGAAGGTAGAGAGGGGTAGGGAAGGCATTCCAGAGTCTGGAGCCTAGGTAACTGAAGGGATGGCCACCAAAGGAAAAGCAATTAATATCAGGAATGCACAGGAGGCCAGAATAGAAAGAGTGCAGACATCTCGGAGGGTTGTGGGGCTGGAGAAGATTACAGAGAGGTGTGAGGCCATGGAGAGTTTTGAAATTTTAAAATCAAGAAATTGCTTGACCAGGTGCCAACATGGATCAGCAGGGAAGGGCTGATAAATGAACAGGGCTTGTCACAAGTTTTGGATGACTTCAAGTTTACAGTGGCAGGAGTCAGTCAAGGGCACATTGGATTATTTGAGTCTAGAGGTAACAAAGGCTTGAATGTGGATTGCAGCAGCGGATGAGCTGGAACAGAGATAAATTCAGACAATGTTATGGAGGTGGAAACAGGTGGTCTTAGTGATGGCACAAATGAGGTTGGACTCTCATCTTCGGATCAAATGCGACACCAAGGTTGTGAACAGATAGGCTTAATCTTGGATAGTTCACAGGGGGAAGAGATGTTACGAGTTGGTAGCTATGGAAGAGTTTGGAGCAGGGACCAAAAACAATGGCTTCAGTCTTCCCACTATTTAATTGGAGGAAATATCTGCTCTTCCAGGATGTCGGATAAACGGTCCGATAATTTAGCAACAGTGGAAGAGCTGAGAGTTGTAGTTGTGAGGTAGAGCTGGTTGATGTCTGCGCATTTGTGAAAACTAATGTTCTGTCTCTGTATGATGTCATAGTCAGAGTTTTACAGCACAGAATGAGGCCCTTCAGCCAATCGTGTCTGCGCCAGCCATCAAGCACCTATTTACTCAAATCCCATTTTTCAGCATCTGGTCCGTAGACTTGTATGCTATGGCGTTTCAAATGCTCATCTGGATGCTTCTTAAATGTTGTGAGGGTTCCTGCCTCCGCCACCATTTCAGGCAGTGAGTTCCAGAATCCCCACCACCCTCTGGGTGAAAAGGTTTTTCCTCAAATCCCCTCACCTTAAATCTATACCCCCAGTTATTGACCCCTCTAGTTAGAGAAAATATTTCTCACCATCTACCTCCACTCAGCCTTCTCTGCTCTAAGGCAACAACCTCAGCCTATCCAGCCTCTCTGCATAGCTCAAACACTCCAGCCCAGGCAACCTCACAGTGAATGTCCTCTGCACCCTTTCTAGTGCAATCACACCCTTCCTATAGTGTGGTGACCAGAACTGTACACAGTACTCTACCCGAGCTTTTAATACAGCTCCATCATAACCTCCCTGCTCTTATATTCTACGCCTTGGCTAATGCAGGCAAGTATCCCATATGCCTATATGCCTTCTTAACCACCTTATCTACCGGTCCTGCTGCCTTCAGGGTTCTTTGGACATGCACTCCAAGGTCCCTCTGGTGTTCGGTACTTCTTTGCGTCCTACCGTTCATTGTGTATTTCCTTGCATTGAAAGTCCTTCCAAAATGCAACTACTCTCACTTTTCAGGGTTAAATTCCATTTGCCACTGTTCTGCCCATCCTACCAGCCCTACTATATTGTCCTGTAATCAAAGGCTTTCCACCTCACTATTTACCACACCACCAACTTTTGTGTCATCTGCAAACTTATTGATCATAACTCCCACATTTTTGTCATTGAGGGAAAGGACAGATCCGCAAGGGAGGCTAGAGGTAGAAGCAGGAAAAGTCAGTCCATGTGATTCTCTCACTACAATTAGAAAGGTAAGAATGGAACCAGTGAGAGCAGCTGGATGAGACTGAAGAGGCATTAGAGGAGGCTGGTCAATTGTGACAAAGGCAGGTCGAGAAGAACAAGGATGAAAAGTTTACCTTTGTTACAGTTGGAAAGCAAGTCATATGTGGCTTTAGTATGAACTGTTTTGGTACTGTGGTAGAAGCAGAAGCCTGATGGGAGGGATTCAAACATGGAGTTCTGGAGAAAATGGGAACAGATTTCAGAGGCAATAGCATGGTCAAGGACTCTACTATAGTTTTCAAAACATTAACATAGGGTGTGAAGTTTCCAAACTTTGAGTGATACTTTGTTTTAGTTATCTATATTTTTTTATAACGAGGTACACACCATTGGCTTCAGTGCCATATAAAGTGATGATCCAGGTAACTTTTGATTAACTACCGAATACAGATTGGATCACCATTACTGATCCACATTGTGCAACAATACTCATTTATCAACATTCAATAGTTTTTAGCACCAATGTGCATTGGCATATTTCAGTTGTTTTTTAAAAAATACGTTTATTGAAGTTTAATATAATAGCAAAAAGAGGGACTTCCGGTTGTGGCTATGCGGAGCTAAGCCGCACGTTCGGCAGCTCCCGCCAGGAACGGACTTTTGGGCTCTTTTTAGGGCCCCCACTTAATCGACGGTTCCCGACGTGGGAAGGTGTCAGCAGCAGATCCCCAGTGTTCTATGGTCTGGACCAGGAGTGGGGCTAGCAAAATAGCAGTGGCAGCGCTTAGGAAGAAGCGGGGGAAGAAAAACAAGATGGCGGCCGGCGGAGGCCTCGAGGAATGGAGGCAGTGGGCGCAGGAGCAGCAGGAGACTCTCCAGCGCTTTTGGGAGCTCAAAGTGGAGCTGCTAGACTCGCTGAAGGCTACAACGGACAAGCTGCGGGCGACGCTGACAGCCCAGGGGTGGCAATCCGGGAGCTCCGACAACAAGCCTCCGAAAGAGAGGATGAGGCCTCGGCCCTCGCGGTAAAGGTGGAGATGCATGAGGCGCTCCATAAGAAGTGGCAGGAGCGGTTCGAGGAGATGGAGAACCGGTCGAGGTGGTAAAATTTGCGGAACCTGGGCCTCACGGAGGGGCTGGAGGGGTCAGACCTGGGGGCCTATGTGGTCGTCTTGCTGAACTCGCTGATGGGAGCTGGGTCCTTCCAGGGGCCCCTGGAGCTGGAGGGGACCCACAGAATACTGGCCAGGAGGTCCAAGCCGAATGAGCCGCCACGGGCTGTGCTGGTGCGGTTCCACCGGTTCGTTGACCGAGAGTGCGTGCTTAGGTGGGCCAAGAAGGAGCGGAGTAGCAAGTGGGAGAACACGGTAGTGCGGATCTACCAGGACTGGAGTGCGGAGGTGGCTAAGCGGAGGGCCGGGTACAACCAGACGAAAGCGGTGCTCCACAGAAAGTGTGTGAAGTTTGGCATGTTACAGCCGGCGCCTCTGTGGGTCACCTACAAGGACCGGCACTTTTACTTTTGAGTTCCCGGAGGAGGCGTGGGCCTTTGTGCAGGCCGAGAAGCTGGACTCTAACTGAGGGTCGGGGGCGAGGGTTTGTCTCTAACTGTGTTAACTTTTGGTGGGGGGGGGGGGTTCTCTGTTTTATGCTGGTTGTGTGTTGTTTCTAGGACGGGTGGGGCACTGTCTTTTTGCGTGGGTTCGGTGGATGGGCTCGAGTCGGGGAGCTGGTGGTGGGGGCCGACAATGGGAGCTACCCTAGAGGAGGTGGGGTCGGGCAGGGGGAAAGCGCGGGCTTTTCTTTTTTTTTCCCCGCGCTGAGGGTGGATGGGGGCGGGGTTGGAGCTGTGAAGCACGGGCTTTTTTCCCGTGCGAGAGCGGGAGGGGGAAAAGGAGGGTCTGCTGATGGGCATGGGGGAGGAGAAGTAGCCCCACATTGGGAGGGGTCGGAGGTGTGGCGGGAGTCGCCAGGGTCAGCAGAAGTTAGCTGGCTCGCGGGAGTGCTATGGAGGGAGTAACGTGGCTGGGTCCTAGCCGGGGGGGGGGGGGGGGGGGGGGTTACCGGGTTGCTGCTAAAATGGCCAGGAAGGAGCTGGAGTATGCCGCCGTGGGGAACGGGCCGAACAGGGGGCCGCTGGCCTGGGGCGGGCAGGGGATGGGTTATGGCTAGTCGGCAGGGGAGGGGGGCAGGGAGCCCTCTGATCCGGCTGATAACTTGGAATGTGAGGGGGTTGAATGGGCCGGTCAAACGGGCCCGGGTGTTTACGCACCTGAAGGGGCTGAAGGCGGACGTGGCTATGCTCCAGGAGACGCACCTGAAGGTGGCGAACCAGCTTAGACTGAGGAAGGGATGGGTAGGCCAAGTGTTTCATTCAGGGATGGATGCAAAAAATCGGGGGCGGTGGCGATCCTGGTGGGAGGGTCAACAGGAGTATTACGGGATTTGTATGGGCGCATGGGACTCCGAGGGCGAGAAGGGTGTTTTTGGAGCGGGGCAGGGCGCTGCCCAACCTCTGTGGGTACTATTGGGCTGACAACGCAGCGATGGTGCGTAAGTGGAAGGGGCAGCATGGAAGAGGATGGAGATCGCGTCCTGTGTGGACACGAGCCTGGAGGCGCTGGTAACGGCAACGTTGCCGCTCCCTCCAACGAGGTATACCACAAGCCCGGTGGTGGCGGCTACCCTCAAAATCTGAGGGCAATGGAGGCGGCATGGGGGGAGGTGGGGGGCTCGACTGAGTCCCCGATACGGGGGAACCACTGGTTTGTTCCAGGAAGCATTGATGGCGGGTTTCTTAGCTGGCACAGGGTAGGTATTAGGAGGTCGAGGGATCTGTTTGTAGATGGGAGGTTTGCGAGCCTGGGTGAGTTAGAGGGGAAGTTTGGGCTCCCCCCGAGGAACATGTTTAGGTACATGCAGGTTAGGGCGTTTGCCAGGCGGCAGGTGGAGGGGTTCCCTCTGTTGCCCCCACGTGGGGTATAGGACAGGGTGCTCTCGGGGGTGTGGGTTGGAGGAGGGAGGATTTCAGACATGTACCACATAATGCAGGAGGTAGATGAGGCCTCAGTGGAGGAGCTGAAGGGTAAATGGGAAGAGGAGCTGGGGAAGGAGATTAAGGAGGGGACATTAGGGCCTCACGGTAGCATGGTGGTTAGCATCAATGCTTCACAGCTCCAGGGTCCCAGGTTCGATTCCCGGCTGGGTCACTGTCTGTGTGGAGTCTGCACGTCCTCCCTGTGTGTGCGTGGGTTTCCTCCGGGTGCTCCGGTTTCCTCCCACAGTCCAAAGATGTGCGGGTTAGGTGGATTGGCCATGCTAAATTGCCCGTAGTGTAAGGTTAATGGGGGGATTGTTGGGTTACGGGTATACGGGTTAAGTGGGTTTAAAGTAGGGTGATCATTGTTCGGCACAACATTGAGGGCCGAAGGGCCTGTTCTGTGCTGTACTGTTCTATGTTCTATGTTCTATGTTCTATGTTCTACATGGGCGGATGCCCTGGAAAGAGTGAATTCTTCCTCTTCTTGTGCGAGGTTTAGCCTCATACAGTTTATGGTGCTGCATAGGGCTCACATGACCGGGACGAGGATGAGCAGGTTCTTCGGGGGCGAAGACAGGTGTGCTAGGTGCTCGGGGTGCCCAGCGAACCATGCCCATATGTTCTGGGAATGCCCAGCGCTGGGGGTATTTTGGAAGGGGGTAGCAAACGCGGTGTCGAGGGTGGTAGGATCCAGGGTCGAGCCAGGCTGGGGGCTCGCTATATTTGGGGTAGCAGTGGAGCCGGGAATGCAGGAGGCGAAAGAGGCCGAGGATTTTGCTGCAGTGGAAGGATGCGAGGCCCCCAAGCGTGGAGGCCTGGATCAATGATATGGCTGGGTTCATCAAATTGGAGAGGGTGAAATTTGCCCTGAGGGGATCAGTACAGTGGTTTTTTTTAGGCGGTGGCAGCCTTTCGGCAGAACGGTAGGAAAATAGGCTGGCAACAGCAGCAACCCCGGGAGGGGGGTGGTTTCGGTGGAGGGGAGAAATGTATACATGTGTTTGTTGAATCTGCAGGGTGCTAATCTATTTCTTCTTTTTGTAGTTACTGGGGGGTGGGGTTTGGTTTTGGGGGTTTTAGTGTTTTTTTCTTTTTTGTTGTTAATACTGTTTTCTTGTTGATATTTTCTGTTCTTGATATTTTGTGAAAATCTCAATAAAAAAATGTTTTAAAAACATAAAAGCAAAAATGCAGGAATGCAAGAAATTACAAGCAAATATGAAGTAAAAACACATCATTAAACACTATGGGCTGAATTCTTCAGCCACGCCTGCCACAAGATCGCCACAGATGGGTCACGGACCATGTAAAGATCCATTAACCTCGGGCAGGAATTTGCAATCTCCAGGCAGGCACAGCCCAAGAATCCCGCTCTATAACAAAACCCCCTAACAGCTGAAAATGAAAATGAAATGAAAATCACTTATTGTCACAAGTAGGCTTCAAATGAAGTTACTGTGAAAAGCCCCTAGCCGCCACATTCCGGCGCCTGTTCGGGGAGGCTGGTACGGGAATTGAACTGTGCTGCTGGCCTGCCTTGGTCTGCTTTCAAAGCCAGTGATTTAGCCTGTGCTAAACCAGCCCCATATATAGTGTCTAGATCCTTAAAAAAAAGTAAATGGTTGCCATCTCAAGTAAAACCTCTCCACCAACCCCCGAATGATGAATTTGATTTTCTCTAAATGCAGGAATGACATTCAGTCGCTTAAGCAGGCAATGGCACTGGGCGGAATGGGAGACCTTCAACCGAGCAACATTAGCCTCCAAGCTATCAGTAAGGCAAAGGCAACAATGTCCATCCCTCCCCCAGAGTGAAACACCGGTGAATCCAAAATCCCAAATATGGTTGCCAGTGGACATGGGTTTAAATCTACCCAGATTATCTCCAACATAGCACAAAAAAAAGGAAGCCCAGAAGCTGACAAGTTTGGGGCAGGACCAAAACATGAGTGTGCAGTTAGTTGGGGCAAGTGAACAGCAATCACACATGCCCTCAACATTTTGAAAAAATCTACTCATCCCTGCCTTGGTCAAGTGTACTCTGTGTAACAACTTGAACTGAATTAGGCTCAACCGGCTACATGAGGATGTGGAGTTGATACTGTAATGGGCCTCCCTCCAATCCTCACAGTTAAGTATAGAACACCGCTCACTTTCCCATCTCGCCCTGACCACGTGCAAACTCCAACAGAGTCACCCACGACTGGAACCCGGGTCTCTGGCACTGCGAGGCAGAAGTGCTAAACACTATGCCACATGGTCCAGTGGATTTTATTCAAGACTTGCCAGAAACCCCAATGTAGATAATACATTTTCAAGTCAATAGATTGGGTATGAATAATCCAGTTTATTTTTTACTATCTATCCTATGTCCCTCATAATTTTGTCATGTGCTGGACAAGCCCAGAGGAGGAATGGGAGAAACTATGGCAAAGATGGAAATAAAAAGCAGTTCAGGTAGAATCTTTGGAGAAACAGATTTTACGTTTCAAGTTGATAACCATCTATCAGAACTGGGAAAAGACAGAAATGTAATAGGTTTTAAGCAAGTGAAAGAGGGAAGGGTGGAAAGAAACCAAAAGGGAAGTTCTGTGAGAGGGTGAAAGACAGCAGATATTAAATGACTTAAGAGCTGGTAGTGCAGGGCCAAAGGGAATGGTAATAAGACAAGTAAATAAACAACATTTATCTCTAGATGCGGTGTAAATGGCAGAATGAACCACTCCTGTCTGAAAGTAAAAACAAGGTGAAAATGAATGCAAAACCAAAATCTGCCAAGAGAATGGAAACAAAGTGGGGAGCAGATATGGTCTGAAATTGTCAGACTCAATGTTGTGTCCAGAAGGTTGTAGAGTGCTTAATTAAAAGTTGAGGTGCCGTTTCTCAAGCTTATGTTGAGCTTCATTGGAACACTGCAAGGGACAAAGAACAGAGAGGTCAGAGACAAGGTGGAGAATTTAAATGCCAGACCACTGAAGGTTTGGGAGCATGCTGTGGATTGAAAGGAGGTGTTCGACAAAGTAGTATTGCAATCGGTGTTTAGTCTCTCAATCGTAGAGCAGGCTGCATTTTGAGGAGTGAATACAGTATACCAAATTGAATGAAATACACATAAATCTCTTTCACCTGGAAGGAACGGTGGCGCTTTGGAGAGTGAGAAGAAAGGCTATAAAAAGGACAATGGCACCTTTTCCACACTTGCATGATAGCGTCCTAGGAAGGGAAGAGGAGTGTTAGAGTAATGAGGACAGGACCAAGATCCATTCGAAATGCTGAAAGGAGAGGGAAGGGAGATTGCTTTGATAATGTAATCAAGCTGGAAATGGTAGAAAATGATATCTGAACATGGAGGCTGGCAGAGTAGAAAGTGAGGACAAGGGAAACCTAACATCTTTCTGGGGAGCAGAAGGTTGAGAGCAGAAGGTTGAGAGCAGAAGTGTGGGAAATGGGATGTACACAGTTAATGACAATCATCGGTTGAGGAAAAGGAAGACACATCAGAACTATTGGTATGGAAGGTTGCACCTTCAGAACAGATGTTACAGAGATGGAGAAACAGAGAGAATGGAAGTGTCCTCAGAGGAACCATAATACGAGGAAAAGTAGTTGAGATAGTTGTGGGAGTCAATGGGCTTTATAATAAATACTGACGATATAATAAATAGAAGCGGTACGATGAAAAGAGTGGCTAAGAGATATGGTTCAGAGTTTTGGACAAAGGCACACAATGTGAAGTTGTGCTACCCCAAAATACATAACCCTGACATTGGATAACAAAACTATCTGACCTATTTTGCTGCCCATTAGCCCTTGATCAGCACACAATTCATACAAAAGGGAGAACAAAGTGAAATTTAAATGCATCCAGTAATTTTAGATTTGCTTCTTCATCAGAATCAAATGAAACCTGGAAAAAGTTTTTTTACCATTTAAAAAAAAATGTTTGAACCACCTACAAATGGCAACTCTTTGGTTTATTCTTTTGCTCCAACACCAAAAATGTAAATATCAATTGAGCCTCTGAAATAAGTGAGCTTTGTATTCTGCAACTCAAAACAATATTTAATTTTACCGGTGACATTTTCCGGATTACATCATGGGCAAGCACAAGAAGGTCACGATCTTCTGTTACTTTATGACGGAACTCCATGATGTCAGAAGGATGAAGCACCTCCAGATCTTCAGCTGCATTGATTACCGCTTCGATACAACTTCGCCATGAGCACAGTGCAGGTATATGTGGAGCAACAGCAGCACTTACTCCTGTTCCAATCACCAACAGCAATTCACAAGGCTCCTTTCGGGTCAGACTTTTCAGAAATTTCCTTCAGAGAGTAGGAAATAAACAATTTAAACTAAAAACAACTTCCATTGTATCCCTCATTCTCCGAAGCTCAAAATACAGAAATAAATATTCTGTCACCCTCTGCAAGAAACTATCTCAGCCTTTTAAAAATTTGACCTGCTGAAAATGGCAACCGCAACCTGACTGTTGCTTCAGTTATTTGTTAACATGAATAATAAACGGAAACCGACTTCCGGTTGTGGCATGTAGGTGGAGGTCGCATGTTTGGAGGTTCCTGCCAGAGCTGTAATTTTGGACTTTTTAAACCCAGTTTTTGGTGAAGGTTTGTTTGTGAGGAGCTGTGGGAAGGTTTGGGCATTTATAGAATGTCAAAAGCCAGAAAGAAGTATCCAGGGAAGAAGGCAGCGAGCGAAAGTCTGTCGCCGAGAGTGGTGAGGTGTGCAACAGGAGGAAAGACGGGGAAGTGAGTCCGTTGGGTGGGGTCATGCCCATCACGGTGGAGAAGATGATGGAGGTGATGGCTGGGGAGTTCAAACGGCTGTTTTCAAAGCATTTTGAAAAGCAACAGATGGTGATGATGGCTCGATTAAGTAGTGGGAGGGTGAGACCCTTGCCCCAGTGAAAGAGGAGTTGGTGAGAATTTTGACGATGGACAGGAGCAAGGGAGAAAACGAAAGGGATGGAGGAGGCCTTGTAACTGCATAATGACCATTTTACCTCGGTGGATGAGGAGCTGCGGAGGGTGGCAGAAATAAATAAAAAAAGAGGGCTGAGAGCAAAGGTAGAAGACATGGAGAACAGTTTACGAAGACATAACCTGAGGATTGTGGGTATGCCTGAAGGGGTGGAGGGCCAGAGGCCGAAAGACTACTTTGCCGGTGTGATAGCGAAGGTGATTTTGGGGGGGGGGAGATGGTCTGAATTTGGACTTTTGGCGGTTTTTGACTGGAGTTTGTCTTTGTTTCTTTGTGTTGGGTTCTTTTTCTTGCACAGGTGTTATGGATGACTTTGTTTTTTTTCGATGCAATGGCGGTTGAGGGGTTAGCAGGACATTGGGGGTGGTGTGTTTTTGTTTTATCAATGTTGGGAAGGGGGCTCTGGCAGGCGCCGCACACGTGCAAATATAGCATTGGCTAGTGAACGGGAGCAAGGAAGCAGGAGGGTCCGCGGCCTGTTTGGTAGGTTTTGATGGGGTCGATACTGGGTGAGGTGTTTTCGAGAGGAAGTAGTAGAGGGGTTGCTGTGGGAGGGAGAGGCGCGGCAGGGATTAGGACTGGGTTCTGCTTGTGAGGCAGTGCCTGGGAGGATGATCTTGGTGGGTGGGAGGGGTTGGTGAGAGACTCCAGTCAGAGTGGTGGCATGGAACGTGCAAGGGTTAGGGAGACTGGTCAAGAAAGCACAGGTTTTCTTGCATCTACAAGGGCTTGAAAGCGGATGTGGTGCTGTTACAGGAGACTACATCGGAGGGTAAAGGACCAAATGAGGTAGAGGAAGGGCTGGGTGAGTTAGCTGTTACATTCTGACTTCGACAGTAGGGCATGGGGGTTGGCTATACTGGTAGGTAAGCGGGTGAGGGTCCAAACGGAGAATGTGGTGGTGGACCAGGTACGTGTCAGTGACAGGTGCTTTGGACAGGAGGCTGCTGCTGTTTGTTTGCGTGTAAGCCTCAAGCTGGATGACGCTGGGTCTGTGAGGAGGATGTTACCATCCATACTGGACCTGTATACTGACCAGCTGATAATAGTGGAATTGGAATATGGTGCTGGACCAGAGGATGAATAGGCCTTGTTAGGGATGAAACTGGATGGGGTGGTGGTGGCTCCAGAGAAGGTAGATAGGGTGTTTGAGGACTTTTATACAGGGTTATGTAAGTCAGAGCTGCTGGAGGATGAATTGGAGATAAGGGAGGTTTTGGAGTTGCCAGAGGTGGATGAGGAGGAGATGGCTGGGTTACAGGAGCCATTGGGTTGGAGGAAGTGAGGGTAGCGATAGGAAAGATGCAGTCAGGTAAGGCACCGGGGCCAGATGGGTTCCCGGTGAAGTGTTATAAAATGTTTAAGGACACGTTGGCGCCGCTGATGGTGGAAACCATTTTGTTCGAAAAAAATCAAGGCAACTATGTTTAAAGTTTAGATGGGTTATGGTGCAAAAGAAAATGCTTGTCATTTAACTACACCTGATGTACTACTTCAATACAATACACAGCATTTCATTTTACTTTTATAAATCTGGATGTTGTGTTAATGGCAACAATTATGCACTAACTTAAACATTGACAGCATCCAAATAAGCTCATGATTGACAATTGGAAGCGAGGAGCAGAGAGGTAAGGAAATTGATATGTCTTTAAATATTTAAACAAAGATTGATGGGTTATGAGAGCATTTATTGCTCACCCCTAATTGCTAGAGGGCATTTTAAGAGTCAACCACATTGTGGATTTGGAGTCACAAGTAGGCCAGACCAGGCAAGAGTGACATTAGTGTACCAGATACGTTTTTACAACAATTGACAATAGTTTCATGATCATTAAACTTTGAATTTCAGACTTCTATTGAATTCACATCAAATTAAATTCAATGTTTAATAAATTCAAATTTCACCATCTGCTGTGATGGGATTCAATCCCAGGTCCCAGAGCATTAGCCCGGGTCACTGGATTATTGGTCCAGTGACAATACCACCACGTCAACACCTCTCCATAGTGGATGCTAATAAGGATGAGTAGGGAAGACAAATTGTTCTAAGGTAACTTATCCTGGAACACCTGGCTAAGGGGGACGTACGAGTCCAGAAGGCAATCTGCTTTGAAGCAAGAAGATGCTGCGGGACCTGGTGCATGACAAAGACCAAAATGGGCCACCTGATGTAGCAGTTGAAGAAATGCTTTGGCAGTTTCCTGATGCTTTTGTTGCTGGAGTGGTGAGTGCTGCATGTAATGGGAAAGTCACGTGTTAAACATGCTGGAAGTCATGGACGTTCATAGGCACCTTGAGAGTCAGTGGTACATGTGGATGCCAGGACTTTGTTCCAGTAAAATTGGGCACAGCTGCGGCTCCTGGGTGGAAAAAGTAACACGTTTCTACGACAAAGTTCTGGACATGGTGACATTGTCGCACTTCTCAGTTTCTGTTGAGGAATCTGCAAGGGGTGACACCATGTGTTTGGCTATTTTGTGAAAATGAGCTCATAGTTTTGTATTAGTACCATTATGGAATGGCGGTGTTTCCTGTTGTTGAATGGTTTGTGTACTACGTAGAATGTTAAGGTAGTTCATTTTCGAATCTCTGTTATTGTTGACCATTTAATAAACAAAATATTCTCAAGTGGCTTCTCATGGGCACACATGCCATGTCTCAGATGATTAGTGCACTGCATGTCCAGCAACCTGAGGTGCCTGAACACAAAAAGCGTCAGCACCATAGAGGTAGCAGCCAATCAAACACTCAAGAGTTGGGCTTCAGCACTGGCAATATCCTTGTGACTATAGGGTAAGTGATAGGGAGGGAGGGTGTATAGGGAGGGGAACCTAATACAGTCTCCCTAATATTCCTGGCAGGGTTCTAGGGGCTCCTGATGTGGCCAAAGGTGATAGTGCAAAGTGAGGCTCTCCAGCAGAACTGGCTCGGTGGATGGCACTCAGAGAGGCGGATCACGCAAGGGTGGGGGAGGCTTGAGAGATTGGAGGGTCCCCGGGTGAAAGCCCAAACTGATTATTGGTCTCTCTCTCTCCTTCCTCAATTCCTTACAGATGTAACAATATGGCTGGTGTCATTAGTCCTGCATAGACAGGCGGCCAGACCCAGAGAAGGTAACAGCATCAGCAGGCTGCAGGTGACACCCCATGTGCACACATGCATGATACCCTGAAGACCTGGTCACCCATCAGGCCAAGGAGAAACCCAGAGGGGGAGGCCAGCAATGGTCTAAGTTGAAAGTTGGCATCGTTGGTCTTTCAATGAGATGAAGGACAGCATGTGCCACAGGAGATTGCGTTGGCACCATGGAGGAGGACATCCGCTCCTGGTGGCAGTGAAGGTCACCACAGCACTCAACTTTATGCAATCAGATCATTCCATGGCAGTATATCACAAGCTACAGCCCACAATGCATCCGGAAGGTCACGGATGCCCTGTATGCCCAGGCATCCGACTATATCAACTTTGAACTGGACCAGGCCCACCAAGGTGCCTGGGCTGCAAGATTCACTTCCCTCGCCTGGATGCCACAGGTCCAGGCAGCAATAGATGGCATGCATGGCACCCTGCATGCACCGGGGCATCAGGGACAGCCCTTCATTAACAGGAAGGGGTTTCAT
Source organism: Scyliorhinus canicula (assembly GCF_902713615.1). NCBI lineage: Eukaryota > Metazoa > Chordata > Chondrichthyes > Carcharhiniformes > Scyliorhinidae > Scyliorhinus > Scyliorhinus canicula. Next base: position 56,081,621 of record NC_052165.1, on the reverse strand, counting down.
CCCTGAATGTTCAGATTGCGTGCGACCACCACCTCCATATCATGCATGTTTGCGCAGGCTTCCCAGGGACCATGCATGACAGGAGATCCCCGGCATCTTCGAGGACCACCCCAAAATGAAGAGTTGGCTCTTGGGGGACAAGGGGTACCCCGCTGGAGGTGCTGGCTGATGACGCCAATACGAAGGTCAGAAACCAAGGCAATATAACGAGGTCCATGCTGCCACCCATTCTGTCATTGAGCAGTGCATCGGACTGCTCATAATGCGGTTCCGATGCTTGGACCACTCTGGTGGTGCACAACCCAGATAGTCTCCCACTTTGTGGTGGTCTGCTGTGCCCTCTACAACAGCAGCGGGTCGACATGTTGGAGGAGGAGGACAGACATGCAGTCTCATCTGAAGAGGACTGCAGACCAGGCGAGGGTGCAGAACGAGCCTGGGGAGGACCCGCAGGAGGAGTGACAGCCAGGCATCAAGGATCCAGCATGGTTAGAACATAGAACATAACAGCACAGTACAGGCCCTTCGGTCCTCTATGTTGCACCGACCTGTGAAACCAATTTAAAGCCTATCTACACTATTCCCTTATCATCCATATGCCTATCCAATGACCATTTGAATGCGTTTAGTGTTGGCGAGTCCACTACTGTTGCAGGCAGGGCATTCCACGCCCTTACTACTCTCTGAGTAAAGAACCTACCTCTGACATCTGTCCTATATCTATCTACCCTCAATTTAAAGCTATGCCCCCTCGTGCTAGCCATCACGATCCGAGGAAAAAGGCTCTCACTGTCCACCCTATCTAATCTTCTGATCATCATATACACCACATCAACTGCTTTACCCTCATCCACCTGTTTGGTCACCTTCTCAAAGAACTCAATAAGGTTTGTGAGGCACAACCTACCCTTCACAAAACCATGTTGACTATCCCTAATCAAATTATTCCTTTCTAGATTATTATAAATCCTATCCCTTATAAACCTTTCCAAGACTTTTCCCACAACAGAAGCAAGGCTCACTGGTCTATAGTTACCGGGGTTGTCTCTACTCCCCTTCTTGAACAAGCGGACAACATTTGCTATCCTCCAGTCTTCTGGCACTATTCCTGCAGACAAAGACGACGTAAAAGATCAAAGCCAATGGCTCAGCAATCTCCTCCCTAGCTTCCCAGAGAATCCTAGGATAAATCCCATCCGGCGCAGGGGACTTATCTATTTTCACACTTTCCAGAATTGCAAACACCTCCTCCTTATGAACATGGGAGGACCTTATCCTCAATCGATTCTCATTGGACAAAGCCTGGTCAGTCAGCTCACCCCCTCCCCACCCACCCGCATCCCTCCTTCCCCCAATCCCCCTCTCCTATTCCCCACCTTCCCCCAATCCCACCCTCCCCTTCCCTATTTCCTTCATCCCATTCTCCACCCTCACCCCTTCCTGACTACCCTTTTCCACCCTCCAAGAGTCTGTGTAACATCACCCCAGCGTAACGGGCCTGTGTCAGCAATGTCAGCAGGTCAATATACAAAGCACAAAAGAGCTGATAACACCCAATAAGGTTAGCTCTGGTGCTCCTCAGTTTATGCCAAAGTCTGATTCCTGTCTAGCTGCTGACAGCATGGGGGATTCAAAGAACTGGACACCACCATTGTTCTCTTGATGGCAGGCTCCAGCGTTTCCTCCTCCCTAATGGTGCCCAAAGGGCCCCAGGGGTCTCCATGGGATCGAGAAGCAGCTGGAGTGAGCTCCAGAGGCGTCATCTGGCGCTGTCCTGGACTTGTGGTCAAATGAGAGGGATAGATCATTTTGACTAACTTGACATGAACTCACTTGAGGCAGGTCATTTGCGTGAAGGGACAGTAGATCCTCACCTCTGCGGCGCAGGCCAACCTCACCGTCAGTGCCTGCTCTCTTCTCATACAGCCTTGCAATCTCCAGGCCCGTTCTTCATAGGGGATGAGGACTCTAAACTCTGGTACTCCGCCAGCAGACTTGGCCCTTTCCCACATATTATGGGCCAACTTCTCCTACTCCTCAGGAAACAAAGAGAGGGCATAGTGAGCCACACACTTGATGGGACATGTGGTCTATAGCAGGTGAACATGAAGGGGTGTGCTGGTGGGTACCAATGGGTTCTGAGGAGCAAGCACGAAGCTCGGATGTGGGGGGTGCAAGATATCAGCTAATTGTGGTTTGGGGAATTTGAGGGGTGGCAGGCAGAATTTATGCCAGGAGATGTGGTAACTTACCCTTGCAGTCCGGTAGAAGTCATTGGTCTTCTTCCAACATTGACAGCTCTTGCCACTCACTCCCAGCTGCTGGTCTTCCGACCCCTTCAGGGAAACAGGGTGTCCCATCTCGCTCAACTGTATAGAGAAGCCTGGCCAGGTCGGCAGCCCCAAAACGAGGAGCAGGTCTGCTCGGTGCCATGCTTGTGCATTGACTGGAAGCGAGTAGTGAGGGAGTTTAAAAGCAGCTCCCTCTTGTTCACAGCGAGACACTGAAGCGGGAGTCTGGCGAATCAGACGTAGAGACAGCCAATAATGGCAAGAAGCGTGGGGTTCATTTCAGGCACTAAGTGTCGTTAGATACGGGCTGCAATTTTGCCAATGCAGTCGTCGAGAAACACCCCACCAGTCATGTCCAAAATGACACTTCAATATGTTTCCGTTAAAGCACGCCCTTAATGTAGGACAAAACATGAATGGTTGAGTTTTGTATAAAAGAAAGAATGCAGTGTACTTCTGTAGGGTACTGGCATCTCAAGCAGAACACATGACTAATTGGCGAGCACGTCCTGCAGTCAATGCTTTTATTTTTCACACCCAATTGCCAATCTGACCAAAACCCGAAGCCATCGTTTTCAGCTCTATGTGAACTCTGTTCCTTGGTCACTGATCTATTTCCTGTCCAGCTATCTGGCAAAGTGATAATTTTCAGCGCCCGCTATGAAAACTTGACACCGTCTTGGATCAATTTTTGAAACACTTGCTCAGGTCATCCCGTAGAGTGCAAAATGTTCAACCCAGTGCTGAGGTTCAAACTCCATTACCAAAGTCACATTTTTCCACCTTTGGAGGTTTACCTGATTCTACCACTACCCCTTTGCTGCAGTGATCCTTATCTAAGCTTTTCCACCTGTAGGTTCAATCTTGTTCAAATTCAATCATCCAAAAACATTTCAATACTGTTTGCTGTCCCACCATTCCAGTCATTGCCAACTTATGTTCGCTGCCTAAAACATTAAATTTAAGAACTTCATCCTCAAAATCACAAGATAACTATGGATGGGAAAGGCATTCAACTCATCTTAATGCATCTATCCTTAGTTCTCTTAATTCAAAATGACTTGAAATATGTACTTTCCTTTTTTGCCGCCCCAAGATCTCAGAGCATCCCAAAACATATTACAACCATTTAAGTGTTTTTGAACTATCCTAATACAGGAAATGTTGCACCTATTTGAACTAAGGTTCCACAAGCAGAAATTTGATAAGTAAATCATCTTTTTAGTAATATTGGTTGAAAGATAAACTTTGCCAAGACACTGGGAGGACAGACACCTCCTCACAAAGTAGCACCATGGGATCGTCTATGTTCATCTGAAAGGGCGAATGATGCCTCAGTCTTACATCACATCTGAAACATGGTGCAGTACTCCCTCAGTACGGCGCTGGAGTGCGAGCCTGGATTATGTGTTCAGGTCTGTGTTTTGAACTCACAACTAGCATTTAGAGAGAACCTTTAATGTTGTAAAACATCCCAAGATGCAGCACAGTGGCATTATCAGAAAAAACGTGGCACTAAGAATGGGAAGGTTGTCGGGCAAGAGATGACAGATATACGTATGGCCACAGAGAAATTTGAAAACAGGGATTGGAAACAGGTATTGAAAACAGAATTTTCAAATCTAGACATTGCCTTAGCAAGAATGAAAGTAGGTTATCAGCACATGGGTCATGGGTGAACTGAACTTGGTGCAGGCTGAGGCATGGGCAGGAGCGGTTTTAAAAGGCTTTAGGACTACAGTAGGTTAAAAATAGGATGCTGATCAGCAGTGTGTTAGATGACTCTGGGTTGGGAGTGCTATCATATATGACTGAGAACTCATATTTTTAGCACCAAATTCTTATGTTGTTTATCGCGCTTAATTTAAATAATTGGATCTCATCTGGGCTGCATATTAACTGGGCAATCTCAAAATAGCAAGAAATAGGTTTGTAAGCCACTTAACATAATCAATGTCATTGCTCAAAATGATTTTCAATAACCTTGTAACTAATGTCAGAAATAACAACAGTGATGGGAGATTGTGTTCTCCCACTCTCAAACCCAGCATCTGCTTTGGGTCAAACCACTTAAAAGCCCAGTCTAAAATTGACATTCATAAGACAATTTTAACAATTTCTCCCACTTACTGCTGGAGATAGGAATCATTTTTCAACGTCATGAAACTGATAAGCATCCTCATTAATCACAAATTTAGCATGTATTGCGCATAATATTTGGTGCATTTGAAGTGAATAGTCAGAAAAGTTATGGACAGTGCATACCAATATTTCAGCAAGGGCAGAAGGTCATTTACAATAAATAACATTGGATGTGTACCAAACTTGTTATGCTTATCCCAATGACATTGTGGCATCTTTCAAAAGAATAAATCTACCTACTGAGCCAAAACTTATTATTTTTCCAATTACTTTTATTCAGATTTTTGTCAAAAACAAATTTTTTGCATAACAGTACGCAACAATTAACATAACAAAATAAATGTTAACCGTATATACAAAGAAAAGGCCAATAACAATTCCACCCCCCGGGGATGCTGCTGCTGCTGACCTTTACTGCTCTCCTAGAAAGTCGAGGAGCGGCTGCCACCGAGAGAACCCCGCCATGGACCTCTCACGGCAAACTTTATTTTCTTGAGACTGAGAAACCCAGCCATGTCATTAACCCAGGTCTCTACACTCGGGGGTTTCGAGCCCCTCCACATTAAAAGGATCCGTCTCCGGGCTACCAGGGAGGCAAAGGCCAAGACGTCAGCCTCTTTCACTTCCTGAACTCCCGGATCGTCTGACACACCAAAGATCGCTATCTCTGGACTCGGCACCACCCGCGTGCCTAAAATCTTGGACATTGCCTTTGAGGCCAATGTCCCACGTGCTTAAGGGATTCTGGCAAAACCCCGCCAGAATCCCTTAAGCACCAGGCATGCCCCGAACACGTGGACATGATCTGCAGGGCTTCCCGCACACCTCGCACATTTATCGTCAACCCCAAAGAGCTTGCTCATCCTGGTTGCCGTCATATGCGCCCAGTGGACCACTTTAAACTGGATTAAGCTCAGCCTGGCACATGAAGAGGAATTGACGCTATTTAAGGCGTCCGCTCACAGGCCCGCATCCATCTCCCCATCTAGCTCCACCTCCCATTTGCCCTTAAGCTCCTCTACTGGGGCTTCCTCCACCTCCTGAAGTTCCCGGTAGATGTCCGAAACCTTCCCCTCCCCTACCCAGGTGCCGGAGACCACCCTATCCTGTATCCTGCGTGGGGGTAGCAGCGGGAATGTTTTTTCAGAAAGGCGCATATCTGAAGGTATCTGAAAGCGTTTCCAGGGGACAGCCGCTCCCACGTCGACCCCTCCCCCAATACCCATTTCCTAATCATGGCCCAATAGTAGCTGCAAAAGTTCGGCAGCGCCCACCCCCCCCCCCCCCCCCCCCACCACTCCCCCCTCGCCTCCACTGCGCTCTAGGTACAGTTTCTTTACTCGCGGGGTCTTATTTGCCCTTACGAATCCCGAGATGATCTTGTTCACTCGCTTAAAGGAGGACTTAGGGATGAAGATGGGAAGGCACTGGAAGACGAACAGAAATCTGGGGAGGATCGTCATCTTAATGGTCTGCACCCTCCCCGCTAGAGATAGCGGGAGCACGTCCCACCTTTTGAAGTCCCCCTCCATCTGCTCTACCAGCCGAGATAGATTAAGCTTGTGGAGGGCATCCCACTTTCGAACTACCTGTATCTCTAGGTACCGAAAGCTCTTCTCGACCAACTTCAGCGGAAGCCCTCCCAGTCCCTTTTCCTGCCCCTTAGCTTGGATCACAAACATCTCGCTTTTCTTCTCGTTTAGTTTGTACCCAGAGAAATTGCCAAAGTCCCTTAGAATCTGCATGACCTCCCCAACCCCTCTAGTGGGTCCGAAATGTACAGGAGCAGATCATCCGCATAAAGCGAGACCCGATGCTCCTGCCCCACCGAACCAACCCCTGCCAGTTCTTTGAAGTCCGCAGCGCTATGGCCAACGGCTCTATCGCAAGGGCGAATAATAACGGGGAGAGGGGACACCCCTGCCTCGTCCCCTGGTGGAGCCTAAAGTAGTCTGACCTCACCCTGTTCGTGCACACACACATGCCACGGGGGGCCTGGTAAAGTAGCTGGACCCAACCTATGAACCCCTCACCGAATCTTCTTAGCGCTTCCCACAGGTACTCCTATTCCACCCAGTCAAAGGCTTTCGCTGCGCCCATCGCCGCCACTTCTTCTGCCTCCCCTCCCTCTGAGGGCATCATGACGATGCTTAGGAGCCTCCATACATTGGAGCTCAATTGCCTGCCCTTGAAGCCTGTCTGATCCACCCCTATCACCCCAGGGACACAGTCCTCAATCCTAGCAACTAAGATCTTGGCCAGCAGTTTGGCGTCTACGTTCAGGAGCGATATCGGTCTACAAGATCCACACTGTAGCAGATCTTTCTCTCGCTTGAGGATGAGTGAAATTGAAGCCTGTGACTTTGTTGGGGGAAGGGTCTTTGGCCTCATTAAAGGTCCTTAGTAGGAGTGGGCACAGCAGTTCCGAAAATGTCTTGTAGAATTCTCAGGGGAGCCGTCCGGCCCCAGGGCTTTGCCCGACTGCATGTTCCCTAAACCCTTTACCATTTCCTCCTGCATTATTGGGGCCCCCAGTCCCTCCACCAGATCCTCTTCCACCTTTGGGAACCTTAGTTGGTCCATGAATTGCTTCATCCTCTCCTCCTCCTCCCCCGACGGGGGCTCTGACTCATACAATTTCACCCCCTCTGGGTCTATGACCGTGTTGCCCTCCTTCTTGCGAAGTTGGCACGCCAGCATTCTACTCGCTTTCTCCTCTTATTCATAGACTGCCCCTTTGGCATTCCTCGGCTGTGCTACCACTTTCCCAGTGGTCAGCAGGTCGAATTCCGCCTGCAGCCTCCGGCGCTCTTTCAGTAGCCCCATCTCGGGGGTCTCCGCATAGCTCCTGTCTATTCTGAGTATCTCCCCGACTATCCTTTCTCCCTCCACTCTTTCTTTCTTCTCTCTATGGGACCTGATAGAGATCAACTCCTCTCTGATAACGGCCTCCCACACCGTGAACGCCACTACCTCCCCCGTATCATTAGTTTCCAGGAAATTCTTGATGTTCCTCCTTATCCACCTACAAACCTCGTCATCTATGAGCCAAAACTTCTGCATCAAGAATTTAAATTTCAACTTTATGCCATTATAAACAAGCAAAATTGTCAACTAGCCAACTGATACAAAACTCAATACATTTTCCACATCTCTCTCATCTGACGCTGCATCAGTTCAATTCCATTTTTCATGCTAAAAATTTGCCTTAAACATTATCTCTTACCAAGTCCCAGGTCAACAACTTGAACTCTACATCAGGGAAGGTGCATGTAACTTCCCTCACACACTTCAGCACCTGATGCAACAAATGGCTGCCATCTGAAAAATTATCCTTTTTTTATATTTAGCTTTCAGCTTGTTATAACTTCTTAGAGGGACAAGTGGCGTACAGCCACACGAGATTGCCACAATCAGCACTCTGCCATTTTTGCATGTTCTTCCCAAACTGCAAACACAATGTATGTTCATTCTGAGTGCTTTATCATCCTCCTGCACCCTCAATGCGTTGCAATCAAGTCTTAGTTTGAGGTTTCTTAATTAACCTCATTATTTCCTGCACCTAAAACAATGCAATCTAAATGTAAAATCTAAATTTGACATTGTCCAATCATCACATCCTTGTTTTTACCTTTATCCTTAAAACTTTAGTAATGCCATGAATTCATCTAAGCATATGATTTTTTTTAAAAACCCTCTTTTGGATCAGCCACATCAGTCCTTACACCATGGATTATTTACATTGTCGGATATTTACCTGGACTTCTGCTCAAGTGTTCGAGAAGGATTCACTAAATCCATGTGCACCTGAAAAATAAAAACATGCCTTTGTTCTCAAATCAACGTCAGATCACAACCAGTCTTAAAAAAGCTAAGTACTGTGGGTGCTTGAAATCAAATAAAAACAAAAGCGCTGGATATACTGAACAGGTCTGCGGGGAGAGACAAAGTCAGCATTTGAGGTACATGACCATTCATGAGAAATGGGAGAAGTTAGAAACTGGGAACACGTAAGACAGAAGCCAATAAAATGTAAAAGTGCATAAAGGAAACACAAGTTTTGTTGTTTCTGAATAATTCAATAAAGCTTATACACATTTTAATGTAGAAAGTATAGTCAATGCTGTTCTACAAGTACATTGTGTTTTTGCCCTTATAATATAGAGCTGAACAGTTCCAATGTTGGGAAGAGACACAGTCCTGCCTTTATACTCCTTGGACTAATCATCTAGCAAGACAGATCAGTACAGAAAGATTAACTTTCCATCTACAACATAAAAGGATTATATTGAATTATGGAGATCTGAAGATTTAAAAAAGTAAGCGCAGGAATAGGCCATTTGGCCCCTCGAGCCAGCATCGCAATTCAATAAGGCTGACATCATGGCTTATCGTATTCTGGCCTTAATTCCACTTTGCTACCTGCCCCCCAAAACCCTCGGCATCCATGTCTATCAAAAATCCGTCCAGCTCAGCCTTGAATATATTCAATGACCCAACCTCCACTGCTCTTTGGGAAAGACAATTTCAAAGACTCCCTGGGAGAAGAAATTCCTGTTCATCACAGTCTTAAAATGGGACACCCCTTACGTTTATAATGTGCCCCCTAGATCTGGATTCCCAACAAGGAATTATCTCAGCATCTACCCTGTCAAACCCACTCAGAATGTTACACTTTTCAACAAGATCAAATTTTTCCAAACTTTAATTAGTATAGACCCAACATGCTGAATCTCCTCATTGAGACAATCCCTTCACCTTAGGAATCAATCGAGTGAACCTTTCTGAACAGCATCCACGCAAGAACATATCTCTTTAAACGTGGACGGCACGGTGGCAGTGGTTAACACTGTTGCTTTACACACCAGGAACCCAGGTTCGATTTCTGACTTGGGTCACTGTATGTGCAGAGTCTGCACGTTCTCCCTTTTGTCTGCCTGGGTTTCCTCCAGGTGCTCCGGTTTCCTCCCACAAGACCCGAAAGATGTGATTGTTAAGTGAATTGGACATTCAGAATTCTCCCTCAGTGTACACGAACAGGCGCTGTAGTGTGGCAACTAGGGGATTTTCACAGTAACTTCATTGCAGTGTTTTTTTTTATAAATATATTTATTCGCTCCAGCTTGGCAGCCCTGGTCACGGCTCCTCTACCGCTGCCGCCGGCCAAGTACACCACCAGCCCGGTAGCGGTGGCGACCCTGCGGATATGGGGCCAGTGGAGGAGGCATGTGGGGGAGATGGGGGCGTCTGTCTGGGCGCCAATCTGCGACAACCATCGGTTTGCCCCCGGGAGTATGGATGGGGGGTTCCGAGTATGGCGGCGGGCGGGGGCGGGAAGGGTGGGTGATATGTTCCTGGAAGGGAGCTTTGCGAGTTTGAGGAGCTTGGAGGAGAAATTTGGATTGGTAAGGGGAAATAATTTAGATACCTACAGTTGCGGGACTTTGTTCATAGACAGGTCCCATCTTTCCCACGCCTCCCGCCAATGGAGATCCTTGACAGAATAGTCTCTAGGAGGGAAGAAGGGGAGGGTAGAGTCTCAGGTATATATAAAGGTGCTCATGAGGGAGGAAGGGTCCCAGACAGAGGAACTGAAACTTAAATGGGAGGAGGAGCTAGGCAGAGAAATGGAGGATGGGCTGTGGGCAGAGGCCCTGAGTAGGGTAAATTCGACCGCGACATGTGCTAGGCTCGGGCTGATTCAATTTAAGGTCGTTCACCGGGCCCATATGACGGTGGCTCGGATGAGCAAATTCTTCGGGATAGAGGACAAATGCGCTAGGTGCACTGGAGGACCAGCGAACCACGTGCACATGTTTTGGGCATGCCCTAAGCTGAGGGGGTACTGGGAGGGATTTGCGGGGGTCATGTCCCGGGTGCTAAAAACAAGGGTGGTGATGAGTCCAGGGGTGGCAATTTTTGGGGTTTCGGAGGACCCGGGGGTCCAGGGGGAGAAAGAGGCCGATGTTTTGGCCTATGCTTCCCTGATAGCCCGGCGACGAATACTATTGGCGTAGAGGGACTCAAAGCCCCCGAAGACTGAGTTGTGGCTTGCGGACATGTCGAGTTTCCTGGGTATGGAGAAAATTAAGTTCGTCTTGAGGGGATCTGTGCAGGGGTTCGCCCGGAGGTGGCAACCATTTATTGACTTCTTTGCGGGAGAGTGAGCGTCAGCAGAAGGTGGGTAAGAGTACAGTAGGAGGGAAAATATGGCGGGTAGTACCGGTGGGAGAGGAGCGGGCTTGTGCAATATGTTATGATTGAAGTATTGAAAGTACATGGATGTTTGCACATTTTTGCCTTTTTTGCTTTCTTTCTGATGATGTCTGTAACTGTTTATAAAGCCAAAAACTACCTCAATAAAATTGTTTATTAAAAAAATATATATATATTTATTCAAGTTTTCAGTCGATTTTCAACAACCACCCCCCCTACAGAAGAAAGAAATAAGAACACAACGCGCAAGAATTATACATCGGGCTTTCCCCAAAATACAATAGCCCCCCCATATAACAATACAAACACCGATCAGGAAACACCCCACCCTAACCCCAACGCCACCCCAAGAAGAAACCCGCTCCCCCCTCACCCCCGCTCTCTTCCCCCCCCCCCCCACCCAGCCCTGGGTTGCTGCTGCTGCTGACCTCCGCCTAACGCTCCGCGAGAAAGTCTAGGAACGGTTGCCACCGCCTGAAGAACCCCTGCACAGACCCTCGCAAGGCAAACTTTATCCTCTCCAACTTGATGAATCCAGCCATGTCATTAATCCAAGCTTCCATGCTAGGGGGCTTCGCATCCTTCCACAGTAGCAAAATCCTCCGTCGGGCTACCAGGGACGCAAAGGCCAGAATACCGGCCTCTTTCGCCTCCTGCACTCCCGGTTCGTCCAATACCCCAAAATATCAGGCTGAGCCTGGCGCAAGAGGAAGAATTGACCTTGCTCAGGGCATCAGCCCACAACCCCTCACCAATCTCCTCCCCGAGCTCCTCCTCCCACTTGCCCTTCAGCCCCTCCACCGAGGCCTCCTCCTCCTCTTGCAGCTCCTGGTAAATTGCCGAGACCTTGCCCTCTCCAACGCATACCCCCGAGATCACCCTGTCCAGAATCCTGCGTGCTGGAAGCAGCTGGAATTCCCTCACCTGTCGTTTCACAACGCCCTCACCTGCATATACCTGAAAGCATTCCCCAGGGCCAGCCCAAATTTCTCCTCCAGCACCCCTAGGCTCGCAAAGCCCCATCAATGAACAGGTCCCCCATTCTTTTGATCCCTGCCCGATGCCAGCTCAGAAACCCCCCATTCATCCTTCCCGAAACAAACTGATGGTTTTCATTGCAATGTGAATGTCAGCCTACTTATGACACTAATAAAGATTATTATAAACACGGAAACAAAACAAACTTCACAGGCATGACCACACCTATAGTTGCAGCCAGACTTGCCTACTTTTATACTCCACCTCTTGCAATGAATGTCAACATTCCCTTTGCCTTCAGAACCTCCTTAAACAAGGAGACCAAAACAATCTCCACAGGCATGACCGCACCTATAGTTGTATCATGACTTCCCTACTCTTATATTCCACCTCCTTGCAATGAATGTCAACATTCCTTTTGCCTTCAGAATGACTCACTTTACCTGTATGCTAACACTTTGTGATTCATGTACAAAGATGCCTCTTTCCTCTGGAATTGCCACATTCTGCATGTCCCTCACCATTTCAGTAATATTCTGCTTATCTATTCTTCCTCATTATGCGGCATCTGCCAAATCTTTGTTCACTCATTAGCATATCAAAAGTCCTTTGCAGATCCTGTATACTCTTCACAATATGCTTTTTTATCTTTATATCAATAAATTTAGCTAAAATACATGGTCCTTTATTTCAAGTCATGAAAATAGATTCTAAATAGGCCTAAGCACTAATCCACGAGGAATCCCATTAGTTAGAGTTTGCCATCCTGAAATGACACATTTATCCAGACAGTTTCCTGTTAGTTAGCCAACCCTCTATCCATGCTCATATACCATCCCCAGCACCATGAGCTTTTATCTTGTGGAGTATCCTTTTATGCAGCACCTTATGGAATGACTTTTGGAAATCCAAATAAACTGTATCTCGTCATGCCCCTTTATCAACCCTGTATTTTACATTCTTAAATAATTCTAATAAATGTGAAATAGGATTTTCCTTCCATGAAAAATATTGGCTTTGCCTGATTATATGATTTATTAAATGCACAACTATTACCTTCTTTTTTTTTGTAAATTTAGAGTACCCAATTAATTTTTTCCAATTAAGGGGTAATTTAGTGTGCCAATCCTCCTACCCTGCACATCTTTGTGTTGTGGGGGCGAAACCCACGCAAACACAGGGATAATGTGCAAACTCCACACAGAAAACTATTACCTTCTTAATAATGGATTCTAGTATCTTGGCAATGACAGACTTAGACTTATAATTTCCTGCTTTGTCTCCCTTCTTTCCTGAATAGGACATTTGCAGTTTCCCATTCTACTAGGGCCTTTCAAGAATGCATGGAAGTTTGGAAGATTACAACCATTGCATCCACTACCATTGTCACCACTTCTTTTAAGAAGCTCGGAGGCAGGCCAACAGGCCTATGGGACTGGTCAGCCTTCAGTCCCATTCCATTAATTTTCCATTACTTTTTCTCATGTGATTGAGATAGTTTTAGGTTTCCCTCCTTTTTACCTCTCAATTTCTTACTATTCTTGGAATGTATTTTATGTCTTCTACTGTGAGGTCATACTAAATATTTGTTCAGTTTCCATTTTCTTGTTGTCCATTATTCATACTTAGTCACTTTTAGCTGCTCTTTTACTTTTTTATTTACTTGTATAAGCTTTTACTGACTTTCTTCTTCATTTCGTTTTTTAAGGAAGCAATTTCTCCAGTTTCTTTCCTTTTTAAAAAAAAAATATTTTCTTCTTTTCCAGCAACTATACAGACGCTCCTTTTCTCTACACAAATAATATCAGTGGGCATATGGACATTATTGCCCTTGTTGATTTTTCATTTTTTTAATTCTTGGGATAACGGCTTCGCTGGCGAGCCCAGCATTTATTATCCATCCCGCAGCGCACTTGAGAAGGTGGTGGTGAGCTGCCTTCATGACTTCAGCAGTCCATGTGATGTCGTACAACCCACAGTGCTGTTAGGGACGGGCATTCTTGACTTTTGACCCAGCAACAGTGAAGGAACACCAATATTTCCATGTCAGGACGGTGGATGGCTTGGAAGAGAACATCCAAACGGCCTTGTTCCCATGTGTCTGCTGCTTTTGTCCTTCTAAACCAGGTGTTTGCAACCTGGGGTCTGCGGCAGTCACCCAGGGAGTCCACTACTGGGCATGCTAATTTGTTAAATCTGAGAACTGCTGCAGATCTGCTTGTTCAATCAAGTCAGCCTCTTACTGGACGAGCTGGGAACAGCACAAAACTGAAACCTCCATACCAGGTTTGGTGTGGACATTGGTATGATGCGAAAGTTGTGCCTTTGGAGCGTGACTGCGATGCAGTGGGAGAGGTGGCTGTGAGGCAACGGGTGCAATTCAACCAAAACATTTCTAAAAACCATGTCAGGTGACTTCGACGGGGTGTTCTCCGCCAGCTTTTTGGGTGAGAACCAGACTACACTTGGTGGCGAGGAGTGGGAGCCCGCAGGGGAGGGGGTGGTGGTATACCAGGGGCAATGAGAGTTTGGGGGGGGGGGGGGGGGGGGGGGGGGTCGTCGGTTGGCACCAAGAGAGTGGAAGTAGGGGGCGCAATGTGGGGCGGGGGGGGGGCACAAGGACGCACCAGGGGTGGGGGAGCGGCAGGCGAAGGCATGCGCAAGAGAGAGGATGGCAAGGGCGAGGGAGTGGAAGGCAAAGAAACGCACAAGGGAGAGGAAGGCACGGGCATGCATGGGGGAGATGCATGTGTCCAATATGAGTGTTAACTTTTCAGCATCATTCATTCCATTAAAAATGACAAACGGTCATCTTTTATTGCGAGAACTTTTTAGATTATCCACTCCTAAAGTGGGTGCTACTTCCAGGCATTAAAGATCAGGGTCGTGAGAGGGTGGCTTGGCCAGGGTATGCAAGGAGGCCACATAGCTGAGCAAATGTACTTTGGATCCTGTGTCTCTTCCCAATTCCTATCTATGCAGATATGAAAGGGGCATCAACATTATGAGAATGCCTGGGATTCCCTGATTGTCTTAGTCGGGGCTCAAAAGTTTGGGAAACCCTGTTCCAGATAGTCGGGGTCATGGTTTTGGAATGTGCTGTCAAAGAGGGTTGCTGAGTTCCTGCAGCGCATTATGTAGATGGTGCACACTGTTCTGTGCTGTACTGTTCTATGTTCTATGCTACCACTGTGCAGTGGCAAAGAGAGTGAATGGTTGTGAAAGGGGTGCCAATCAAGCAGGCTGCTTTGTCCTGGATGGTGTTCAGCTTCTTCAGTGTTGTTGTGGAAAGTGGAGAATATTCTATCAACACCTGACTTGTGCCCTGTAGGTGGGGGACAGGCTTTTGGAGTCAGGAGGAGAGTTATTCACCGCAGGATTTCTCAGCTCTGACCTGCTCTTTAATGTGGATAAATGTTATCCACTTTGGTAGCAAAAACAGGAAGACAGATATTATCTGAAAGGCTATAAATTGGGATTCAGGAATGAGCAATGAGACCACTGTCCTTGTGTACCAGTCACTGAAAATAAGTATGCAGGGGCAGCAGGCAGTAAAGGCGGCAAATGGATTGTTGCCCACAGCAAGTGAAGGAGTACAAAAGCAGGGATGTCCTGCTGCAATTATACAGGGCCTCGGTGATACTACACCTGGAATATTGTGTGCAGTTTTGGTCTCCTTATCTACAGGAGAATGTTCTTGCTGTAGAGGGAGTGCAGCCAAAGTTTACCAGACTGATTCTTGGGATGGCAGGACTGATGAATGAAGAGAGATTCAGTTGGTTAGGATTATATTCGGTGGACTTCAGAGCGGGAGGGGGGGATTCTCATAGAAACCTATGAAATTCTAACAAGACTAGACAGGGTAGATGCAGGAAAGAGGTTTCCAATGGTGGTGAAGTCCAGAACCTAGGATCACAATTTAAAGATACGGAGTAAACCATTTACACTGAGATGCGGAGAAATTTCTTCCAGAGTGATGAATCTGTGGAATTTGCTGCCACAGAAAGCAGTTGAGGCCAAAACATTGTTTTCAAGAAGGATTTAGATGTAGCTCGAGGCTAAAGGGATCAAAGGTTATGGGGAAAAGTTACTGCGTTGGGTGATCGGACATGATCATAATGTCTCTGAGATGCAAATAGTGAACATTATGCAATCATCAGAGAACAGTGACGACTTCAGGTGGCGTGTGCGCGCAGGGCGGCCGCAGCGCGAAGAGCTCCTGCCGGTGGCCACGAGTCGCGGCGTTTTCGGGGATTTCCCCAAACTTTAACGCACCTCCCAACTATAGTCGGCCTTTGGGGCCGTCGGAAGCAGCCAGCGGGGCCGGTTATAAACCGGTGAAGAACCCCACGCAGATGTTGGGCGGCGGGGGCCGGGAGCTGGACTCAGCGCGGCGTCGAGGTCAGAGCAGCGGGGGCGGAGCTACGAGGAGGCAGGCCCGAGTCCAGGGCACCCACGTACGTGGGGTGTCTCACATCGGATGGCTCCCACCTAGAAGGGAAGAAAGAAGGCTGAAACCTGGTCCCAGGGGAGTTCTGGATGAGTACAGAGGAGAAAGAAAGAAAGCTGGAAGATTTAAAGAAATTTAAAGAAGTTTGGTGAAGTTTTTTTTCCTCCCCTTTTTTTAATAAAAGAAAAAGAATAATTCAGATTGATGAAGGACAGAAGGGTGGAGGGAGAGAGAGAAGAGAAGAAAGTGAAAAACAATATGCCGCTAAACGATGCGAAAAGCAGCATCGAAGAAAGGAGGAAATGCGGGGTCGCCGCAGAAGGAGAAGACGAATAAAAGTGGTGATAGGATGGCGGAAGCCGAACTGCAAAGCGGGGCCGCACTATTTATCGGTGGAGAAGAACACCGAGGTGATGGCAATGGAGCTGGAAAAACAGTTTGCGAGGCACATGGAGGCCTGGAAAAAGGAGACAGCGGTCGCATTAAAGTTACTGGTGTGGAGGCAATCGCCCCGATAGTCGCCCGATGAAGGTGGCGGTGGCAAAGGCTTTGGCCGAGGTGAGGGAGCAGGGCGAGAAGATGAAGAAGTGGAGGAAGCCATGTCACGACACAGCAACCAGGTCACCTCGATGGGAGATGAGTTGCGGAGGGTTGTGGAGATTAATAGAGGTCTCCGTGCAAAGCTGGAAGACTTGGAAAATCTCTCAAGGCGGCATAATTTGAGAATTGTGGGCTTGCCCGAAGGGACAGAGAGCCCAAGGCCAAAACAATACTTTGCTAAGAAGTTGGAGGAGCTGATGGGGGAGGGTTGAGAGCCCCTCCCAGTATGAGCTAGACCGAGCCCATCGGTCATTATGGCCGAAGCCCAAAGTGAACGAGTCGCCAAGGGCAGTAATTATCTGCTTCCAGAAGTTTTGCATGAAGGAGAAGGTGTTAAACTGGGCGAAGCAGAAGCAGGAGGTGCTATGGGATGGTACTACAGTCCCGATCTACCAGGACTTGACGGCGGAGTTGGCAAAAAGACGAGCGGCGTTTGGGCGAGTGAAGGCGACGTTGTACAAGAAGGGGAGATGATTTGCTATGGTGTACCCAGTGTGGTTGAGGGTAACGTATAATGGCAAAGACTTTTATTTTGAGACAGCGGATGCAGCTTCTCTTTGCATTGTTATAGAGTTTAAGTTAATGGTGGGTTGATGGGCGCTCTGTGTTGCGACAGTTAAATGTTATGTTAGTGAATTGTATGGGTTGATTATTGGGTTTGGTTTTTTTTTTCTCTGGGACTGGGTGGAAGGGGATGATATGTCCTCGGGGTGGGCCACCCGCACTAGCTAGCTAAAGTCAGCTAGTGAACGGAGGTGAGAGGAGGGCTGCGGACATTGGAGCCTGGATAGCAGGCGTCAATGGGCCTACGAGGCGAGCGAGGGGGGGTGTTGGATGTTGGGGGAAGTTGGTTCAGGGGGAAAGGTAGTGGGGGTTTTTGGGAGGGCGGGGAAGGGGTTCAATGTTAACAATGGACAGGGGCGGGTCAGGCTTATGGGGCAGGGCCCAGCGATATGTTGATGGTGGATGAGAAAGGTTTGGGGGGGGGGAGAAAGAGACCCCTAGTAAGGATAGTCACGTGGAACGTGAGAGGCTAGGAAGTCCGGTCGAGGTCAAGGGTACTTGCGCATCTTAAAAGTCTGAAAACCGATGTGGCAATGCTGCAGGAGACTCACTTGAGGGTGAAGGACCAGGTGAGACTTAAAAAGGGTTGGGTTAGCCAAGTGTTTCACTCTGGATTTGATGGAAGGGCTCAAGGGGTAGCAGTGTTGGTCAGCAAAAGGGTACGCTTCCAGATGGAGAAGGTAGTGGCAGATTAGGGGGGGTAGATATGTGATTGTGGCAGGAGCGCTGGACGGGAGATTAGTGGCGCTGTTAAGTGTATACGATCCCAACTGGGACGATGCAGGATTTGTGAGGAAGGTGTTTGGAGCCATTCCTGACTTGGACACTCACGAGCTGATTGTGGGGGGGGACTGGAACTTGGTGCAGGAGCCAAGATTGGACAGATCACGGCCGCGCTCGCTGATCCTATCGGGGGGGGCAAGGCGCTAGCTGGCTGATGGTGGAAATGGGAGGGATGGACCCTTGGAGGTTCCTGCACCCAGGGAAACAGGAGTACTCTTTTTTCTCAGCAGTCCATAGGGTATACTCACGGATCGACTTTTTTGTGGTGGAAAAGGCTTTGCTGGCTGGAATCAAGGGGTTGGGAATACTCTGCAATTGCTGTGTCAGATCACGCGCCACATTTTGTGGATATGGTGCGGGAGAAGGGTAGTGCAGAGGCCGGGGTGGAAACTGGATGCGGGGCTTTTGGGGAACCAAGTATTCTGTGAAAAATTGAAAAGGTAATTAAGGAGTATGCAAGATTCAACTGTATGGGTGAGGTGTCAATAGCAGTCGTCTGGGACGCTCTGAAGGCGGAGGTGAGGGGTGAGGTAATTTTTTTTAAGGCCAGGGTGACAAAGAGGAGAGGTTGGAGCGGCAGAGGCTAATAGATGGGATGTTGGAGGCAGATAGGAGTTATGCAGAGGTTGGAGACCCAGCGATGCTGGGAAAGAGGAAGGAACTACAGGCGAGCTTCGACCGACTATCCACCAGGAGGCGGTGCACCAACTGAGACAAGCGAGGGGTGCAGTTATGAAGATGGAGATACGCAGCAGGAAGGGAATTCTTCAGGTAAGGGATAGGGCCGGGAAGTTGGTGGTGGCTCCGGAGCTGATTAACAAGGTTTTTGAGGAATTCTACCATGGGTTGTTAGGTCAGAGCCACCCGGGGGAGACCATGAGATGCTGGAATTTCTAGATGGGTTGGAGTACCCGAGGCTAGGGGAGGGAGACAGGACTACACTAGAAGGAGCAATACTGGAGCAGGAGATAAAAGACGCGATTGGGACGATGCAGTCGGGGAAGGTGGCAGGGCCGGATGGGTTTCCGGTGGAATATTATAAAAAATTTAAGGATAAGTTGGCACCCCTGATGATAGGGATGTTTGAAGAGGCGATAGGGAAGGGAGTGCTGCCGCAAACCTTGAGGCAGGCATCGATTTCACTGTTGCTTAAAAAGGATAAGGATCCGACGGAGTGTGGGGTCGTATAGGCCCATATCACTTCTTAATGTGGACGCAAAGATATTGGCGAAGGTACTGGCGGGTAAGCTGGAAGGGTGCCTCCCGAAGATGATAGGCGAGGATCAGACAGGGTTCGTGAAAGGGAGGCAGCTGTTTTCGAATATTAGGAGGGTTTGAACGTCGTTATGGCACCGGCGGAAGGGAAGGAAACAGAGGTGGTGGTGGCACTGGATGCTGAGAAGGCGTTTGATCGGGTGCAATGGGGGTACCTGATGGCAGTGCTGGAGCGGTTTGAGATTGGACCAAGATTTGTGAACTGGGTAAAGTTATTATATAAGGAAGCCGAAGGCGAGTGTCCGCGACGAACAATATCAGTCCGAGATACTTTTCTCTCCACCATGGGACGAGGCAGGGATGTCTATGTCCCCCCCCCTGCTGTTTGCGCTTGCGATTGAGCCGTTAGCCATCGCATTAAGAAGTTCGGGAGCATGGAAAGGAATAGTGAGGGGGGGGGTTAGAGCAGAGGGTGTCCTTGTATGCCGACAACTTGCTGCTGTATGTGTCGGAGCCGAGTGCGTCGATAGGAGGAATATTGGATTTGCTGCAGGTATTGGGTCTTTCTCTGGATACAAGCTGAACTTGGACAAGAGTGAGTATTTTGTGGTGTTCTCAGCTGGGGGCGGGGGCAGGGGTGGGGGGGGCTGCCATTCCGTAGGGCAGGGACCCACTTTAGGTATTTGGGGGTGCAGGTTGCCCGGGTGTGGGAAGGCTTCGCAGATACAACATCACTAGTTTGGTGGGGAGAGTGAAAGCCAACCTGGCGAGGTGGAATGGTCTCCCTCTGTCACTGACGGTGTCAGGTGCAGGCGGTTAAAATGAATGTGTTGCTGCGATTTCTGTTTATTTTTCAGTGCCTACCGATATTTTTCAGGAAGATTGAGGGAAGAATTACCTCGTTTATATGGGGAGGGAAGGTGGCCAGAGTGAGGAAGATGCTGCTTACAGATGGGAAGGCAGGCAGGGGGTTTGGGGTCTCCCAAATCTGATGTACTACTACTGGGCGGCGAATGTGGAGAAGGTGCGGAGCTGGGTCAGAGGGGTTGATTCCCCAGTGGGGTCAGAATGGATGGAGAGCTTGTGCAGGGAGTCGGGACTGAAGGCACTAGCAACGGCCCTGCTCCCGATAGCTCCGGAGAAATACTCAGGGAGTCCGGTAGTAATAGCTTCATTGAAAATCTGGAGGCAGTTTCGCCAACACTTCGGGTTAGGGGCAGGATCGAGTGAAATGCCGATCCGGGAGAACACAGATTTGAAGCCAGGGAGGTGGGACGGAAGCTTTCGGAAATGGGAAGAGAAGGGGATTAAGACTCTAAAAGATTTGTTTCTTCGGGGTCGATTGCAGGATTGAGGGAGCTGGAAGCGAAGTATGGGCTGGAGAAGGGAGAAGTGTTTAGGTCTATGCAGGTTCGGGACTTTGCAGGAAGGAGATACAGAGCTTCCCAGAGGAACCGGCCTCCACGTGTTGGAGGAGGTGCTGGCGCAAGGGGACTGGAGACGGGGACAGTGTCAGTGGTATACGGAGCTATGTTGGAAAAGGATAAGGCACCACTGGAGGGGATCAAAGCGAAGTGGCAGGAAGAGTTGGGAGAGGTGAAAGAGGACGGGGTCTGGTGTGAGGTGCTCCGGAGAGTGAATGCCTCCCACCTCGTGTGCGAGGTTGGGCTGATACAGCTTAAGGTGGTGTACAGGGCGCACCTCACGAGGGCGAGGAAGAGCCGATGGAGAGCGGCCTCTCCACCCTGTGCCCTAGCTTGGCAAGGGGACCTGTTGGAATACTTGACAGTTGAGAAGGTTAAGTTCGAACTGAGGGGAAGCTCGGAGGGGTTCTACAAGTCATGGGCACTATTTATTATGCACTTTCAAGAACTGGATAACATCGAACATTAGTTGGGGGGGGGGGGGGATGGGTGGGAGGGGGGCTATGTATGTTAAAGATGGCTATGGGTAATCCCTGTTTCCTTTTTTTCTTTGTCATTTGTTTATGTTAACATGCAGGCTGATGTCTGGGCATGGTGGAAGGATGGGATCGTTGTTCCTGTTATGAGGTTTGAGAGATTTGTTGTTGGTTATTGATTGTTGTTGGGTGTAAATTCGGGAGAAAAATGAGAATAAATTTTATTTATTTATTTATTTTAAATCATCAGAGAACAGTCCCACTTCTGATCCAACGATGGAAGATCATTGATTAAGTATTTTAACCCAAGTGGTCAGCACTACTTCCCCACAGCCACCCACACCCCAATTTAACTATCAGTCATCTATTTGATACATCGAGTGAGCTGGAACAACAGGGCGGCAGGCTGGCAGTGGTTTAGCACTGCTGCCTCACAGCCGCCAGGGACCCGGCACAATTTTACCCCGCAGTTAGGAGTTTGTACATTCTCCCAGTGTCTACGTGGGTTTCCGCTACAGTCCAATATGTACAGGTTAGGTTGATGGTCATGGTAAATTGCCTCTTAGTGTCCAAAAGGTTGCATTAGGTTACGGGGATGTGGGTGGGGTGTGGACTCAGTGTGCTGAGATTCTATGATTACTTTGAATACAATGCTCCACAGTGAACCTGCTTGTGCCCTCATCTCCACACAGCCATTAATCCAGGGGTGAACATATATGCAAAATCCTTAAGTTCTGGAGAAAATGGTTGGTCAAACATTTTTAAAAGTCCACTTTCACGTGCTCTACACGTATTAGAAAGAGACCATACCTGGCCGTAATAAACACAACTTACTTTGTCCTTGGACATTGTCGGTGGCTCTTCGTTTGACTCTATTGACTTCTACCTCCCTGTGTGAAATTCAAAATCATAACTGGAGTGGAGGGTCATTTTTTAAAATATTTATGAGACTTTTAAAATTTTATACATAAACAATAATCAAACAATAAAACATGTATCAACAACCACAGAAAACAAATATAAACTGCCCCCCCCCCCCCCCGCCCGGCAGACAATTAAACCACCCCCTTCTTGATAGGACACCTTCTTCTTCTCCTCCTCTCCCCCCCCCCCCCCCCCCCCCTCCCCCCACAATGGTCTTCTTTACTAACTACGTGTCGTCCCAGTTCGGAGCATTCATATTAACCAGGAATACCGGTGCCCCATCCAGGACACCGCTTGACAATGACGTGCCATCCCCCTGGATCCGTAACCGTCCTTGTCACTGTAATCATCATCCTCTTATTTAGCAGTGTTAGCTGCACTTCCCCCCCCCCCGGTCCCGTAGCATGAACGGTAGGTCTGTCCCCACCCAGCCCTTCCTTACCCGCAGTCCGGTCCTTCTCCCTCAGGTTTATCTCTTGAAGGAAGACATCTCTTGGAGGAAGATTATGTCGGCTTTCAAACTTTCTCAGGTGGGCAAAGACGCTGGATCTCTTCACTGACCATTAAGTCCCGTGACATTCCAGGTGTCCATCCTATGCTCTGCTGTCCTCGTTCATACCTCGCTCTCTTTCCTCCCTCGTCCCCAGAACGAGGCAGTACATCTGGTGACGGTTCACAGTTGGTTGTACAAAATGTAAAAAAATAAATACGGAGCATTAAGAGTCTCTTCCTGTGGGTTCTTCATCGCTGTCCCTGTTGCCACTTATCCAGTCCTTTCTCCACGACAACCTTGTCCGCGTCCGCAGGGGCCGTGAAGTGCTCCCTGCCTTGGAACATAGCATCATTGAATTTACAGTGCAGGAGGCTGCTATTCGGCACATCGAGTCTGCACCAGCCTTTTGAAAGAGCACCCCATTTAAGCCCACACTTTCAACCTATTCCCATAACCCAGTAATCCCACTCAATCTTTTTGGACACGAAGGGCAATTTAGCATAGCCAATCCACCTAACCTGCACATCTTTCGACTGTGGGACGAAACTGGAGCACCTGGAAGAAACCCACGCAGACACGGAGAGAACGCGCAGACTCCACACAGACAGCGACCCAAGCCAGGAACTGAACTTGGGACCCTGGAGCTGTGAAGCACTTTGCTACCATACTGCCCAGAGTTTGGCTGGTTACAGCATCCCAACCTTACGCCGTTTTTGTACAGTGTGGCTCACCAAAGATAAATGAATCAGCACCTTTCCCAGTTAGTTTTTAATTTCATTCCCGGTCCGGGTACGGGTGCAAGTTGGCAATTATTATCTTCGGCAGTTCCCCGGTTTTTGGGCTATGAGCGAAGCGACCGGTGGGCTTGGTCAATTTCTGGTGGGTGTGGAGGCTATCCTTTCCACTAGGTTGCCCAGCATTTGCGTCACATCGTCTGTGGGTTTCTACCTTCAATCCCGTCTATTGGCCCATGATTCGTAGGTTCTCCTGGTCCTCAATTTTCCCTTTTAAATTCCCTGAGATGGGATCAGCCTTGCCACCTCCTTTTCCAGGGCGAATCTAGTTGGCCCTGATCTGTTGCAGACCTTTCCAGCTCCTTGATGGTTTCCTCCTGGACTTCGTCGCCTTTCTGCCTTTTCTAGGGCCACCTGCATGGTCGCCATCGTTTCAGCAATCGCACCCTTCACCGCAGTTTGGACGTCCAATTTTATTTCCTCCCGATGCTGTCTCAATTCTCTTGAGAGAAAACAAGGACTTAACCGGAGCCACTGTTATCATCTTACATGACGTCACCAGAAGTCATTTACCTCATTTCAATCATCTATCCAAAGTGACACAAAGACCATGCACATGTAGCATTCAACTGCTTATCAATTATTTCCCTACTCCATCACACAACTTTTTACATATGATCACTTTTTGTGCAAAGAATAATCTCCTAATCATAAAAGTATACTTCTTTAATTTAAACCATTTATTGAGTTTATGAATCCATGTAAATTAGAAACCAGAGTGGTTTAGTTTGCAGCTACCCCATTCAATACTTCACCCCTCCAATTCTCTCATGTTGACATAATTTCTCTAATGAATATTTGTTCTTTCCTACTCTTGGACTAGCATTTTATCCATTCCCAGGGTATTTAATGAACCCCTACGTCTCTGCAATCTCCATCCAGTTTTGCTTCATCAGCCCTCTCCTCCTCCCATTCTTTATGAAGAGGACGTCTGGCCTTGCAGCATGGAGGACCTGGGGAGTCCTTCTAAGTCTTCCTACTGTCAAGGTGCTGTGGCCTTCCAGTGAACTCCTTGGTTCGTTGAGAATTCAGGAAAGGAGGCAAGAGCAGAACCACTCAAGTCAGCAGGAACACAAGGAAGTCCTTGACTCAGGCAGCAACTTAATGCAGGGCTGGCAGCCCTTTAATGTGCACCAGCCAGAGCATCATCTGACACTAAACTCGCCACCACGTTGTGCAGCCTCAGACCAGGATTGGACACACCTCTCCCTCCTTAATTGGATAGCCTCTGTGCCTCAGGTTCTTAACCTGCTGGCCGCCACAAGATGCATGCAGACAGCCGATCAACTGAACAGAAAATGCACCATTTCCCTCAGGAAAAATTCAGCTCATCACTTTCAAATTCCCTTTGAAGTCATACATCAGTCTGACTTGGTCTTCCTTAATCATCACTGAGGCAAAATTCCTGAAATTCATTTAGCACAGGGCTAAATCGCTGGCTTTGAAAGCAGACCAAAAGCACGGTTCAATTCCCGTACCAGCCTCCCCGAACAGGCGCCGGTGAGAGTTTGGCTCAAGTTAGAATCAGAGCATGATGGGAAATGGAATGAGAGTTTGGTCAAGTTAAATCAGAGCTTGATGGGTAATGGAATGTCAGGTTGTATACCAGCTTTGTGAAATGAATTGTTCCTGTGAGAAGGCGTTATCACAAACCTTGACTGTCTGTGAGATCTGTGGTGGGAACGAAACACAGCCGGGGGAAGATTCACTCCTTAGGACTTTTTGATAAGAATTACTATGCTATGAAACTAACTGTATTACTAATCATGGGAAGAAAATAATTACTTAAAGGAGGGGCGTAATGTGCTAATCACTAATGACTGAAAGCTTGATGGGTTTTGTAAGAATATATAGTCAACTGTAACTGAGAGAAGTTTGCTTTTTCACTTGCTGTAACTCAGTTAAACTTGTGCTACAGCCCCGCGGTAAATAAACGGCTCTTTGAACTTATCTGGTGTTCGACTGCTGATTACCTCTGGACTGCAAAATTTAGTATTATCACCAGAATGTGGCGACTGGGGGCTTTTCACAGTAACTTCATTTGAAGCCGACTTGTGACAATAAGCGATTTTCATTCATTTCATCATCACAAGGTCTGCAGCCGTCCTCAGGTGAACAAAGGATGCCAACACCTTGAAAAAAATAACGGAAACAATCCAGAACCTGATCTTAGATACAAAGGTATGAGGGGAAAGGGGGCATCTGGTACTACAGGGGGCTGTTTAGCACAGAGCTAAATCGCTGGCTTTGAAAGCAGACCAAGCAGGCCAGCAGCACGGTTCGATTCCCGTAACAGCCTCCCCAAACAGGCGCCGGAATGTCACCCAATAGACAGGTACACATTATAAAGCTGAATATACCATCGTCAGAACATTCAGTCATTTATCAACTGACAGTCAGTTATCAACATTACTGACATGCTTCAGCATATTCCCATGTACAGCAATCCACATCTGCCACACAGTGTGATGATTGTAAGATGTTAGGGAAATTGGATTATAGAACATTGCAGCGCAGTATAGGCCCTTCGGCCCTCGATGTTGCGCCGACCTGTGAAACCACTCTGAAGCCCATCTACACTATTGCCTTATCATCCATATGTCTATCCAATGACCATTTGAATGCCCTTAATGTTGGCGAGTCCACTACTGTTGCAGGCAGGGCATTCCACGCCCTTACTACTCTCTGAGTAAAGAACCTACCTCTGACATCTGTCCTATATCTATCTCCCCTCAATTTAAAGCTATGCCCCCTCGTGCTAGCCATCGCCATCTGAGGAAAAAGGCTCTCACTGTCCACCCTATCTAATCTTCTGATCATCTTGTATGCCTCAATTAAGTCACCTCTTAACCACCTTCTCTCTAACGAAACAGCCTCAAGTCCCTCAGCCTTCCCTCATAAGATCTTCCCTCCATACCAGGCAACATTCTGGTAAATCTCCTCTGCACCCTTTCCAATGCTTCCACATCCTTCCTATAATGCGGCGACCAGAATTGCACGCAATACTCCAAATGCGGCCGCACCAGAGTTTGTACAGCTGCAACATGACCTCATGTCTCCAAAACTCAATCCCTCTACCAATAAAAGCCAAGTAAGACGTCTTACAACACCAGGTTAAAGTCCAACAGGTTTGTTTCAAACACGAGCTTTCGGAGCGCAGCTCCTTCCTCAGGTGAACAATCACCAGGCAGGAATGTTCCCTTCCAGTCGGGGAACACTTCAGCAGTCAAGGGCATTCAGCCTCTGATCTCCGGGTAAGCGTTCTCCAAGGCAGTCTTCAGGACACGCGACAACGCAGAATTGCCGAGCAAAAAACTTATAGCTAAGTTCCGCACGCATGAGTGCGGCTTCAACAGGGATCTTGGATTCATGTCGCATTACATCCACCCCCCACCATCTGGCCTGGACTTGCAAAATCCCACCAACTGTTCTGGCTTGAGACAATTCACACCTCTTTAACCTGCGATTATCCCTCTCCCTGGATCTGTAATGATTTGATTACCTGCAAATGCTCACATTCCAAGCATTGTCCAGCATCTCTGACTTTGTCTATATAAATGTTTCTGGAACATACCTCGCCATTCACCTGAGGAAGGAGCTGCGCTCCAAAAGCTCGTGTTTGAAACAAACCTGTTGGACTTTAACCTGGTGTTGTAAGACTTCTTAATGTAACAACCCTCTCAACCTGGGTGGCAACTTTCAGGGATCTATGTACATGGACACCGAGATCTCTCTGCTCATCCACACTACCAAGAATCTTACCATTAGCCCAGTACTCTGTCTTCCTGTTATTCCTTCCAAAATGAATCACCTCACCACTTTTCTGCATTAAACTCCATTTGCCACCTCTCAGCCCAGCTCTGCAGCTTATCTATGTCCCTCTGTAACTTGTAACATCTTTCCGCACTGTTCACAAATCCACCGACTTTAGTGTCATCTGCAAATTTACTCACCCATCCTTCTACGCCCTCCTCCAGGTCATTTATAAAAATGACAAACAGTTGTGGCTCCAAAAACAGATCCTTGCGGTACACCACTAGTAACTGGACTCCAGTCTGAACATTTCCTATCAACCACCACCCTTTGTCTTCTTCCAGCTAGCCAATTTCTGATCCAACTGCTAAATCACCCTGAATCCCCATGCCTCCGTATTTTCTGCAATAGCCTACCATGGGGAACCTTATCAAAACGCTTTACTGAAATCCATATACACCACATCAACTGCTTTAACCCTCATCCACCTGTTTGGTCACCTTCTCAAAGAACGCAATAAGGGTTGTGAGGCACGACCTACCCTTCACAAAAACCGTCTTGGCTATCTCTAATCAATTATTTCTTTGCAGATGATTATACATCCAATCTCTTATAAACCTTTCCAAGACTTTGCCCACAACAGAAGTAAGGCTCACTGGTCTATAGTTACCGGGGTTGTCACTACTCCCCTTCTTGAACAAGGGGACAACATTTGATATCCTCCAGTCTACTGGCACTATTCCTGTAGACAAAGATGACTTAAAGATCAAAGCCAAAGGCTCAGCAATCTCCTCCCTAGCTTCCCAAAGAATCCTAGGATAAATCCCATCCGGCCCAGGGGATTTATCTACTTTCACACTTTCCAGAATTGCTAACAGCTCCTCCTTATGAACCTCAAGCCCTTCTAGTCTAGTAGCCTGAATCTCAGTATTCTCCTCGACAACATTGTCTTTTCCTGTGTGAATACTGATGAAAAATATTCATTTAGCACCTCTCCTATCTCCTCGGACTCCACGCACAACTTCCCACTACTGTCCTTGACTGGCCCTACTCTTACCCTAGTCATTCTCATATTCCTGACGTAACTGTAGAAAGCTTTAGGGTTATCCTTGATCCTACCTGCCAAAGGCTTCTCATGTCCCCTCCTGGCTCTTCTTAAGCTCTCTCTTTAGATCCTTCCTAGCTAACTTGTAACTCTCGAGCGCCCTAACTGAACCTTCACGTCTCATCTTTACATAAGCTTCCTTCTTCCTCTTGACAAGTGTTTCAACTGCTTTAGCAAACCACGGTTCCCTCACTCGACCACTTCCTGCCTGACAGGTACATACTTATCAAGGACACGCAGTAGCTGTTCCTTGAACAAGCTCCACATTTCCATTGTGCCCATCCCCTGCAGTTTTCCTCTCCGTCCCATGCATCCGAAGTCTTGCCTCATTGCATCATAATTGCCTTTCTCCCAGATATAACTCTTGCCCTGTGGTATATACCTACCCCTTTCCATCACTAAGTAAACGTAATCGAATTGGTGGTCACTATCACCAAAAGTGCTCACCTACCCCCAAATCTAACACCTTGTCCTGGTTCATTACCCAGTACCAAATCCAATATGGCCTCGCCTCTCGTTGGCCTATTACATACGGTGTCAGGAAACCCTCCTGCACACATTGGACAAAAACGGACCCATCTAAAGTACTCGAACTATAGCGTTTCCAGTCAATATTGGAAAGTTAAAGACCCCCATAACAACTACCCTGTTGCTTTCGCTCCTATCCAGAATCACTCTTGCAATCCTTTCCGCTACATCTCTGGAACTTTTCGGAGGCCTATAGAAAACCCCAAACAGGGTTGTCCCCTTCCCTGTTTCTAACCTCAGCCCATACTACCTCAGTAGACGAGTCCTCATCAAAACTTCCTTTCTGCCACCGTAATACTGTCCTTGACTAAAAATGCCACCCCTCCCCTCTTTTACCACCTTCCCTGAGTTTACTGAAAATATCTAACCCAGGCACCTGCAGAAGGAGGCAGTCACCCTGAAGTTAGAATCCTTTAATTCTCAGACAAATCAGGATTTCACAAAAATCACCACTGTCAGTACAGACGGAAATTCAGAATGGACAATTCTAGTTTTCTATGGACCATTTCTTCCTCACTTGTTTCAGCAAAGTTTTAAATCCCATCCTGCATTTTTTGGTTTCTCCTGCGCTGAAATCATAGAGTTTTACACAAAAAGACGCCCATTGTGTCTGTGCTGACCATCAAAACACCCATCTATTCTCATGCCAGTTTTTAAGACTTGGTCCAAAGTCATGCATGCTATTCCATATCAAGACCACAAGCCATAGGAGCAGGATTAGGCTACTCGACCCATCAAATCTGCTCCTGCCATTCAATCATGGCTGATATTTTTCTCATCCCCCATTCTCCTGTCTTCTCCCCATAACGCAAAATCCCCTTATTAATCAAGAACCTATCTATCTCTGTCTTAAAGACACTCAGTGATTTGACCTCCACAGCCCTCTGCGGCAAAGAGTTCCACAGATTCCACTCCATCAAGTGCTCAGCTAAACGCATTCTTAAATGTTGTGGGTGTCCTGCCTCGAGCACCCTTTCAGGTAGCGAGTTCCAGATTCCCACCAGCCTGTGGGTGAAAAAACATTTTCCCTCAAAATCCCCTAACCTAAATCTACATCCCCTGGCTATTGATCTCTATACTACAGGGACAAGTACTTCCCTATCTATGTCCCTCATAAGTATTGTACACCTCGATTATGCCACACTCCGCTTTCTCTCCTCCTCTGGGGAAAATAACCCCCAATTTAGCCAGACTCTCTTCATAACTTAAATATTCCAGCTCAGGCAACACACTAGTGAATCTCTGTACCCTTTCTGGTGCAATCACATCCTTCCTATAGTGTGGCAACCAGAACTGCACACAATATTCCAGCTGTGACTGAACAAGTGTTTCAAACAGATCGATCAGATGCTCTTATATTATATGCTCGGCTACTCGGGAATCACCTGATGAAGGAGCTGTGCTCTGAAAGCTAGTGATTCAAAACAAACCTGTTGGACTTAAACCTGGTGTTGTGAGACTTTTCACGGTACCCACCCCAGTCCAACGCCGGCATCTCCACATCTCGGCTAATAAAGACAAGTGTCCCATCTGCCTTCTGAACCAGCTGAGTCCCTGTGCAGCAGGAAATTTAAGGATTAAAGCCTGAGGTTAGAACATGATTGCTGTTTTAGCAGCCAGCAAATTAAATTGATGAAGGAATGTGTTTTTCAGTCTGGGTTTAATGCATATCTCTGCAGGCTGCAAAGCACATTAACTCCCTGGGATTTAATGTGCTTTGCAGCCCGCAGAGAGATGTTGTTGTTTCAGCTAGGGAGATGAGGACATTGCTGGGTGGAGCCATAAAAGACAGAGAGGCATTTTGAAAGCATTGGAGAGGCAGTTGGTGGAGAAACTTTGGAGGAGTTGAATTCTGACCTGCCTTGATGCGGAGTCCATAATTCCCCCACAGTAAAATAGATCGAGATCTGTGTGTTTCTTGTCAAACTGAGTAGAAGTGTTTAAGATGTAAATTGTAAACTGTTCTTTTTAGATGCAAAGTTAAAAGTTAATATTGTTTTAAAAATAACTTGGCCCTATTTCTTCATGCAATCACTCCTGGAGCGAATCATTCTTCCCGCAGTCTTTCAAATAAACTAGAACATTGGAATTTCAGTTCAGTATCCGAGCCACTGTTGGGGTCTGGTCTGGGATCGTAATATAGTGCTTGACCATGCCCTATTTATTCATGCAATCACTCCTGGAGCAAATCATTCTTTCCGCAGTCTTTCAAATAAACTAGAATATTGGAATTTTGGTTCAGTATCCTAGCCAATGTTGGGGTCTGGTCTGGGATTGTATATTAGTTGCTTGCAAAAATAATGCATTTTTATATTTACAGATCCCAGTGCAATTTGGTATTTCTGGTAAATCTGAAATTTACAAGTGTACAAGATGCTACTGTACGATGGAGCACACAATATGGGCAGTGAGGTCTTAGACTAAAGCTTCTTCTCTGTAGCATTTCTCCAAGGTGATGTCAACTTTTCATAAAGGAAGAATGCTTGGTAATAACTAGAAAAATACTCCCTTGGCTAAAATGGTCCTTCCCCAACAGCAAGAGATTTGGCAACTTATCCAGAAATCACAACTCCATTTTCCTTATATGCTGGCATTGTCATATGTTGTCACTTGGAAACTATGCTCCAGTTATTACCACTCACCACAGCAGTGAAGGGTTCTAGGGCAGGTTCTATCACGTACCTAATTTCCATCAACATAAATCGGTGCCATTGGGATAATCATCAGGCTGCCCCAAACTCCCACCATTGATTCAATATCTCCTCTCAAGAGTTCCCAGATGTTCCGGATATCATGGGGTTATGTCTAAAGATTGATTTATATCCCCCTTCCTCACTATCATCCTGTTAATGCCAAAATGAACAATAGCTAAAATATCACCAACAAATGTAATTTTGCACAAAAAGCACTTCTTTCCAATTTCAGTTTCAGCTGTGTGCAGTGGCATTGAAGCTATTCCCACAGCGACACTTATCAAACACCTGAAATTCAAAACATCTTTCAGGGTGATAATTCCTCTGACTTGGCCTTGTCTCAGAGACTCTTCAATAAAAGGAACAGAATCTTACAAACAGGCAGCGGAGTATGAAACTCCATATCAATATAATCAGCACAATTGAGATTTTCCCACCCTGCTCCCAACAAACCACCGTCTATTATAAAGCTGCCAGACACTTTGGGGCACAGTTGGCAATTGAAAAAAACTCTTGAACTTTGCTTGGCAATCCATTACAACTCGACCATACAAGGGGCTGCTGTTTCAACCTGTGCTAAAACACTGAGCTGTCTTAAACTATTACAGACAGAAATATGAAGGTGGAAGCTTAAACTGTAAAATAAATTCCCTCTAAAATATTGTGCATGACATATCAATGCAATGCTCACTGAAACAATTATCACTATTAAAATTGCTATATCCTTACAAACATGGATTGTATCTGGAAAGACAGGCAGTGTCTCCACTGGAGGAAGGGAAATATGAATTTCAGATCACAAATCACCACACACAAGAACAGTGGCAGGGTGATTAATATAATGGCAATTGTCATCCAGAAGTTGGATTAATGAACCAAAAGCAAGTCCAAAATCACCTCTGCGCCACCTCCTCCCCTCATCTCACCCCATGGCAGCTGAGGAATTTCAATTCAATTAATTAATCTAGAATAAACACATAGTTGTTTGTATCTGTAATTGACCATATAACTCCAGAGTGTCATTAAAAAAACATCTGGTTCACCAAGGTCCCTTTAGGGCAGATTTGTCCAAGATGCCCATCACGTGGCGAATCAGTCACAAATGTGTGGTGAATTGACACTGTTCATTTTTAGAGCCACACAATACAGATCTGTACTAAAATTGCAGTGGTGATGATGAGTGTGGGTGGCTGGACCGCTATGTCATCTGTCCTTAATTGAGTAATGTAAATGTTGCCACAGTCCCAGAGGACCATCGGTTGCTCTCCCCTTTGAGAGCTGACTGGTGATGACCATGTTTCTCAGAGTACAGTTCATCTGTTGGGTTCAAAATTACCTAGAAGCTAAAGGGCCTCTTGTTCAAAAAACAAGTAGCCTGCTGTTTGTTACCTTCCCTGTTCCTACTCTCCATCACAGTCTCAAATTGCAGAAACATCGAGATCTATAGGACGGTTATGTGAAGAGCTTTGAAAGCAGGGTGGGCCTTCAGAAGAGTAACAGTCCAATTACTTGAAATTTTCTTATGGAATCTTGTGACATAGGAAATGCCAACTGAAGATCTGGTTTAGCTGGTAGAGGCTTTCACAAAACAGCTGAGGTGTCTGGTGGCCATTGAGGGTTGACAGGTGCAATTTTGACAAGCTGAGATGGTGCAACATCATGCAAATGTATTCATCTTAATAGATCTGTCAAATGAGTGATTTAAAGGAATACGGCACTAATGCTGCAAAAGAAAAGATTACAGGAGGTTGGCCCATGAGTTGAAGGTCCATTAAATGTCTGGACACAGAAATAGCAAGCAAGGCAGTAGTCGGAGTGCAGAAGCCAACAGGTAGAGAGATTGGTTGCTTTTTCTCCCTCCCCTGGTTGAATACATAATTTTTTAATAGAGACAGTTTACTCTTCGATTTTAAAAAATCTGTTACACACTGAAACAGAACACTTCAGTTAATAAAATTGTCACCTTCCTTTGGGAGTGGAGCCCACAGGCTTGCTTTGCAGGACAGCTGGATTTCTAAAGAATCTTTTTCGTATAGAGGGTCGTATGTCTTTGGAATTCTCTTCCTGGAGTGAGCAGTGAAGTTTGGGTCATTGAATATTTTTAATCAGAGGCAGATAAATTCTTGACTAACATGGGAGTCAAGGGTTATCTGGGTAGGCAGGATGTGGAGTTGAGGTCACAATCAGTTCAGCCCTCATCTTGTTGAATGATGGAGCAAGCTTGAGGGGCTGAATGACCTCCTCCAAGTTTGTATGTTTGCATGTATGTTAGTTTTGCAAAGTTATTTTGAACCTGATTCGCAGGGGAGGATATCCATTTTTATTGATGATAGTTTAAAATCTCAAACACATTTGTGCTTTATTAATGTTGCATCGTTTTGTATCATGTGACAAATATGGTGACCAGATTTTTACCAATTTCACGGTTGCCATATAGGAAATGGAGCGGAGGTTCATTAGATTGATACCGGCCATGGCGGGACTGTCCTATGAGGAGAAATTGGTTCAACCTATCCTGTATTGAGCAGAGTTAGAAGGGGGAGAGGAGATCCAAGTGAAACATATAGAATTCTAACAGGGTTGGACAGACTATATGCAAGGGGATGTTTTCCCTGGTTGGGGAATCTAGAACCCTGGGGCACAGTCTCAGTACACGGGATAGACCATTTAGTACCAAGATGAGGAAACACTTCTTCACTAAAAGGATAGTGAGCCTGTGGAATTCTCTATCACAGAAGACTGTGAAGGGCAAGTCATTGAATGTATTCAAGTTTTTTTTAGATTTTAAGGGGCATCAAGGGGTATGGGGTGAAAGTAGGAACATGGCATTGAGGTGGAGGATCGGCCACAGACCTGAAGGGCTGAATGGCCTACTCCTGTTCTTACTTTGTGTTTCCCAAGAATCAAAATCCTATTGAGCAACACTGCTTCAGGGATGGAAATATGCCATCTTAATAAATCTGGTCTAATGTGACTCCAGACCCACAGCAATGTGGTTGACTCTCAACTGCTCTCTGAACTGACCAAGCAAGTCTCTCAGTTGCCAAAAAAAATGAACCTTCAAGGGCAATTAGGGACAGGCAATGAATATTTTCAGTAAAGCCCACAAATAATTTTTTTAAATGAAAGCTATTTATGCATCATAGGTATATATTTTAGATATTTTAAGCAGTCTATGGAAGCATAGACACATACATTAATCCCCCTTACAAAACTTTGGAACATTTAATTCATTAGGGGTACAGAAGGGGAATATAGTCATGGGAACATGGACTGCCAAGAACCTTCTGAAGACTTATGTTCACCTGCAGAAAAGCAAAAAGATAGAAATAATCTGGGGGGGGGGGGGGGGGGGGGAGTTAGGTTTGTTTATATTGAACTCGGCTTAAAAGTTTAAGAAAGAAAATACCATCCAGCTCAAAACATTGAAAAATACGTATTTTGCAGTTACTGGGGCCAAAGCCGTTCACAATTAGGGGGGAACGATTCAAAAGCGATTTAATCATCGGCAAATTAGAGATTTTTCGCATGCCAAAAGTATAATTACCTGCATTTGTTTCCTTCCTCTCGGAAGGAATGATCTAGCGTAAACTCAGACGGCAGGAGGGAGCGGGCGGAAGCTAGGAGAGGATGTTGAGACAACAGTTGCAAAATGCCCCACGCGTCCTTCCCTTTCCCTATTTCTCCGCAAGATAAAGTACTAAGTGTATTGCCAGCAAAAACACGTGTGAGAAGGGAAATTAAATGGGCGTTCAGGGTCTTTGTTCTGAAGCCGGTGTGAGTGTCCAGGGCCGGCTCTGCGTTTGGCTTGGGCATCCAGCTGTTGACCCCTTCGCGGCTCCGCCCTCCTGCCGCGCTCGAGCGCCAGCGGTTGCTTCGCTTCCCTTCGCCTCGCCTGGCCTGGCCACGAGAGGATCAACGTCACTCGTCGCGCGCGGGACTAATTTCAAATCTCTCCCGAGTCTTTTCAGTTGAATCGCCACACGGACCCAGAATGCCGGCCCAACACCCTGTCCGCCTAAAGTCCTCCTCGACGCGCGCGCAGTAGTAGACGGAACCAAAAGAAAGGTTCCGCCGCTCCTCCACCAGCCTTCCAGAGAAGGCTTGAGTGAAAGGTCGAGAGGATGCTGCGATCGTGACTGTTCTTCTTCGCGACATCATTTAATCGATTCCCAAACCTTAATCCCTTTATTTTAACCACGAGTATGAAATTGGCACCACTGCCAGGCTTTATCTTCCTATTTGCATGTAGCTGGATCACGAGAAAATATTTTTGGTTGTCATCATTACAAAATGCTGCACATAAAATATCAAAATTCAGACAGGGCCATATTCAGGTGTCCCTGGAAAACAAATCTGATGGCTTAAGCATTCGCGTCGATCTTCATTAGTCAGCATGATATATAAATGACAACGTGAAAGCTTGCCATTCAGCCCAGCTCGTGCTGCTGACGCCATCAGCGAACCAAATCTTTGTTCCGATATCCCTTTTTTCCATTTCTTGTATTAACATTGATTTTGTTTCAATCAACTCCACAGCCTCTGTGCAAAGTTGCTCCTGCCTTCAAATTGCACTTTTTGCATACTCAAAAAAAGCCTTTCAAGAACCCAAGATATCCCAAAGCACTTTGCAGCCAATGAAGTACATCTAAAGTGCAGTCACTTGGAATGTAGGAAACATGACAGCCTATGTGTGCACAGTGTGGTGAATGTGATTCACACTATATATAGTTGCCAATATCACTCCATGTATATATGTTCATTATCTACCCGTTGTAAGATCAATGCTGTATATAGTTGCCAATATAACTCTGTGTATATATGTTCACTATCCACCATTGTAAGTGCAGTTGCACTATCCGACCACCAGGGGGGAGTCGCTCTGGGAGTACGCGAGAGTTTTGTACTGGGCTCCTCCCTTGGCTCCGCCCAGGACTCCTCCCCCTGGGACCGATGTATAAAGATCAGTGCCTTAGAGCCAGCCTGCAGTCAACTGGAGTTCAACGTCGAATAGGCTGGCTCTGTTGTAAGTGTATTAAAGCCTCTGTTCAGATCCAACTACACGTGTTCGCTAAATTGATGATTCCATCAATTTAATACACTTAAGAAGCTGCAGAAGTAAAGCATGGAATCCGTTCTAAAACCAGGACGTCTAGAACTCGATCCGCAGGATGCAGAGGCGAAAGAAACCTTCTGCCACTGGCTGAAATGGTTTAAGGCCTACCTGGCCGAGATCAGCACCGCTGAAACTACGGCGGAACAAAAGCTCAGCCTACTGCACGCGAGGGTAAGCCACAGAATTTCGACACAACTAAATCCAGCCGGTTCCTACACCGCAGCGCTGGCGATTTTGGACAAAATGTATATTAGGCCCATGAACGAGGTTTTTGCCCGCCATGTGTTCACGACTCGCCGACAACGGTCTACTGAAACGTTAGCTGAATTTGCACGCGAGTTGAACAATCTCTCAAATGACTGCAATTACCAGGCTCTAACCGCGGCCGAACATGGGGAGCTTGCTGTGCGGGACGTTTTTGTAGCGGGCCTTCGATCTAACTATGTACGCCAGAGACTATTAGAAAATGGGACCCAGGGCTTAGAGACTACCGTAGAGGCTGCTATCACAATGGATGTTTCCTTCCGCAGCCTCAACTTATTTCCCGTGGACCCCGCTAACCCCGCATGGGCCCCTGACCTGAGGACCCCCCAAGCCTGTGCCACAAGGCCCCCCAGCTATCACGCTGCCACAGCCGGTTGCCCTACTGTCCCAGTCAACTACTCAAGCTATCCAGCTGCTCCAGATAATTACTCAGCTCCCCCAGCCAGCTACTCAGCTCGCCAAACCAGTTATTCCACTGCTCCAGCCTGCCACTATTCAGCTCCCCAAACCAGTTATTCAACTGCTCCAGCCTGCCACTTCTGTGGACAAAGCCAGCACCCGCGGCAGCACTGCTCAGCCCGCGACCTGCAGCAGCTGCAGGAAGAAAGGCCACTATGCTAGAGTGTGCCTCGGCAGAAGGGCCCCAGCCCTCAACACCCCAACAGTCCAAAAACATCTCCCCCCGGTACCAGCAGGCCCGCGGGGTCCGAAACGCTGCGGCCTACGCTCAGGCTCCGCCCCCTCCCGCCACGTGCGATCCATGGGGGCCGCCATCTTGGCAAACCTCCACCATGCGGCCGGCCACGTGCGATTCATGGGGGCCTCCATCTTGGACGCCATCTTCATCAACACCCTCCACGTGCAATCCACGGGCCCTAGCTGCATCCCCAGACTCAAACAGCTCATCGGAGGAGTACGACCTCCCCGGGCAGTCACCACATGGCCCGCAACTCAGCGCAGTGTTCCTGCATCAAGCTCGCCAGAATGCAGCGGCATCTACTCGACAGGATGCCCGATCGGAAGAATTCGACTCCCCCGGGCACCCACCACGCGGTCCGCAACTCAACACGGTCACCCTCGACCAATCTCGCCCCAAGCATCTGAGAAATTCGATGACGGAGGTCCAGATCAACGGGTACAACACGTCGTCCCTCTTCGACTCCGGGTGCACAGAGAGTTTCATACACCCAGAGCTGGTAAGACGCTGTTCCCTCCCTATTTATCCCGTCAACCAAACTATCGCCCTCGCTTCGGGCTCCCATTCCATCCAAATCCAAGGCCGCACTACAGCAACGCTAATGATTCGAGGCGCTAGCTATTCCAAATTTAAACTGTATGTCTTGCCCGACCTCTGCGCGCCACTCCTCTTAGGCTTGGATTTCCAATGTAATCTCAAGAGTCTCACCCTCAGCTTCGGCGGGCCCCTGCCCCCACTCACTATCTGCGGCCTCGCCACGCTGCGCATCGCCCCCCCCTCCTCTCTTCGCCAATCTCACCCCGGATTGCAAACCGGTAGCCACCCCCAGCAGGCGGTACAGCCTGCAGGATAGTGTATTTATCAGAACGGAGGTCCGAAGGCTGCTCAGTGAGGGGTTCATAGAGGCCAGTAACAGTCCCTGGAGAGCTCAGGTGGTGGTCGTCAAGACTGGGGAAAAATTCCGCATGGTCGTCGATTATAGCCAGACCATCAATCGCTTTACGCTCCTAGACGCGTATCCCCTCCCCAGAATTGCAGACATGGTAAGCCAGATCGCCCAATATCAGGTATTTTCCACGGTGGATCTGAAGTCTGCATACCACCAGCTCCCAATCCGCCCGGAGGACCGCCACTACACGGCGTTCGAGGCCGATGGCCGCCTCTTCCATTTCCTCCGGGTTCCCTTCGGCGTCACTAACGGAGTTTCGGTGTTTCGACGAGCAATGGACCGAATGGTAGACCAGTACGGGCTACGGGCCACGTTTCCGTATCTGGATAATGTTACCATCTGCGGCCATGACCAGCAGGACCACGACGCCAACCTCCACCGTTTTCTCCAGACGGCCCAAATATTAAACCTTACATATAACAAGGAGAAATGCGTGTTCCGCACAAACAGACTAGCCATCCTCGGCTACGTCGTGGAGAACGGAGTCCTGGGCCCAGACCTGAACTCCCCCTCCCCCATAGCCCCAAGGCCCTCAAACGGTGCTTGGGGCTCTTTTCGTACTACGCCCAGTGGGTCCCCCAATATGCGGACAAAGCCCGCCCACTCTTCAAGGCCACACTATTTCCCCTGTCTGCTGAGGCGCGCAAGGCCTTCAGCTGCATCAGGGATGACATCGCCAAAGTAGCCATGTGGGCGGTGGATGAATCCACTCCCTTTCAGGTTGAAAGCGACGCCTCAGAGGTAGCGCTAGCAGCCACTTTAAACCAAGCAGGGCGGCCCGTTGCATTTTTCACCCGTACCCTATCCGCTTCAGAACTCCGACACTCCTCAGTTTAGAAGGAAGCACAAGCCATCATGGAGGCTATCCGACACTGGAGGCACTACCTCGCAGGTAGGAGGCTCACCCTCATTACCGACCAACGGTCGGTCGCCTTCATGTTCGACAACTCGCAAAGGAGCAAAATTAAAAATGACAAAATTCTTCGATGGAGGATTGAACTCTCCACCTACAATTACGATATCAAATATCGACCGGGGAAGCTCAACGAGCCCTCGGATGCCCTGTCCCGCGGGACATGCGCCAGCGCGCAAATCAGCCACCTAAAAGCTATCCACAATGACCTCTGCCACCCAGGGGTCACCCGGCTCGTTCACTAAATCAGAGCCCGAAACCTGCCTTTCTCCAACGAGGAGGTAAAAGCGGTCACCAGGGACTGCCCGATCTGTGCGGAGTGCAAACCGCACTTCTATAGACCAGACAGGGCCCACCTGGTCAAGGCTTCTAGGCCCTTTGAACGCCTTGCGATCGATTTCAAAGGGCCACTCCCCTCCACTAACAAAAACATTTACTTCCTTAACATTATTGACGAGTTCTCCCGATTCCCCTTCGCCATCCCATGCCCCGATATGACCTCCCACACAGTCATTAGGGCCCTGCATAGTGTCTTCACCCTGTACGGTTTCCCCAGCTACGTGCACAGCGACATGGGGTCATTTCCCACTATAAAAGGCACGAGGCACTCACACTCCGTCTCTTTCCACTGGTGACATCTACAGTGTGAGTCAGGGTGTACATATCATATAACCCCTGCAGCACGTGAGAGCTAGTCTGGTTCAGTCAGACAGATTAATCACACTAGGTTAGCAGAGAGTCGAACTCACAGAGGATTGAGCTAACTGTGACAGGTTCAATAAATCATATTGAACTAACTTCAAGGTAAGAAGTCTTACAACACCAGGTTAAAGTCCAACAGGTTTGTTTCAAACACGAGCTTTCGGAGCACGGCTCCTTCTTCAGGTGAATGGAAAGGCTTGTTCCAGAAATGTTTATATAGACACAGTCAGAGATGCCCCGGAATGCGAGCACCTGCAGGCAATCAAATCATCAAAGATGCAGAGAGAGAGGTAACTCCAGGTTAAAGAGGTGTGAATTGTCCCAAGCCAGTTCAGTCGGTAGGCCTCTGCAAGTCCAGGCTTGTTGGTGGGGGCCGAATGTAATGCGACATGAATCCCAGATCCCGGTTGAGTCCGCATTCATGCGTGCGGAACTTAGCTATAAGTTTTTGCTCAGCAATTTTGCGTTGTCGCGTCTCCTGAAGGCCTCCTTGTAGAATGCTGACCCGGAGATCAGAGGCTGAATGTCCTTGACTGCTGAAGTGTTCCCCAACTGGAAGGGAACAGTCCTGCCTGTTGATAGTCGCACGATGCCCGTTTATTCGTTGTCGCAGTGTCTGCATGGTCTCGCCAATGTACCACGCTTCGGGACATCCTTTCCTGCAGCGTATGAGGTAGACTACATTGGTCGAGTCGCACGAGTATGCGCCGCGTACCTGGTGGGTGGTGT
This sequence comes from Scyliorhinus canicula, assembly GCF_902713615.1. NCBI lineage: Eukaryota > Metazoa > Chordata > Chondrichthyes > Carcharhiniformes > Scyliorhinidae > Scyliorhinus > Scyliorhinus canicula. The sequence goes on along the minus strand of NC_052165.1, from coordinate 56,040,822 downwards.
TACACCATTACACGTGGAAACACCACCCACCAGGTACGCGGCGCATACTCGTGCGACTCGACCAATGTAGTCTACCTCATACGCTGCAGGAAAGGATGTCCCGAAGCGTGGTACATTGGCGAGACCATGCAGACACTGCGACAACGAATAAACGGGCATCGTGCGACTATCATCAGGCAGAACTGTTCCCTTCCAGTTGGGGAACACTTCAGCAGTCAAGGACATTCAGCCTCTGATCTCCGGGTCAGCATTCTACAAGGAGGCCTTCAGGAGACGCGACAACGCAAAATTGCTGAGCAAAAACTTATAGCTAAGTTCCGCACGCATGAATGCGGACTCAACCGGGATCTGGGATTCATGTCGCATTACATTCGGTCTCCATTTGTGCTGGAGAAATACCAGCTTCAACAGAGGAAAAGTCTGCGTGTGATGTGAAGTTGGTCCTCCGTGAAATTTAAATTATTTAAACAAGACTGCATTGGGAACAGAAACTCCCTGGTGTGTGAACAAAACCAAGCAAAGAGCAGGCTGTGGGTTAAAGCTCTGCTGTTAACTTCCAATCCAGTCACAGTCATTAATAGAAGTAATGCAAGAACATTCGCAGTAAACCTTAAAAACAAATTGATGTGACCATCAATTCACACGACACGTGGTTGGAAGTGAACACTGGTTTTAATAGCTGTGGGCAGCACGGTAGCATGGTGGTTAGCATAAATGCTTCACAGCTCCTGGGTCCCAGGTTCGATTCCCCGCTGGGTCACTGTCTGTGCGGAGTCTGCACGTCCTCTCCGTGTGTGCGTGGGTTTCCTCCGGGTGCTCCGGTTTCCTCCCACAGTCCAAAGATGTGCGGGTTAGGTGGATTGGCCATGCTAAATTGCCCGTAGTGTCCTAAAAAGTAAGGTTAAGGGGGGGGGGGGGGGTTGTTGGGTTACGGGTATAGGGTGGATACGTGGGTTTGAGTAGGGAGATCATTGCTCGGCACAACATCGAGGGCTGAAGGGCCTGTTCTGTGCTGTACTGTTCTGTGTTCTATGTAATAGTCTTTCAGCAGAGCCTGCCTGCGACGAGATGAACTGGCAGGCAGGCTCACGACTGCCAAGCTTTATACTTCCGGTTAGTGGGAGGAGCCATGGGCGGAGCCAAGGGTGGAGCCCAGTCCAAACTCCTCATCTCCCCCTAGGGGCAGAGCAGCGCAACTGCTCGCATACCAAGCTTACATAGACACAGTACATCATATATAATAACAGTGTGAATTACACGGACTGTGATTCACCATACAAATCACTGACTTGATCAGAAGTGAAGTGTAGAAGCCCATTCATGCCCATCGCTGTCGGTCTATACTGTTTGTGCCCAATCCCTGAAATTCAAACCCCACCAATCCTATCGCAGCTCGCCAAAACCTCAGGCAATCTGAGTCATCCTGGCTTTTAATTCGGCTTAAAGAAATTTGCATTTGTTTAGGTAGCTCTGTACTGGATGTGATATCACCACCTGGCAATGCCTCATGATGATGGGAGTTGACGCTTCTTTTCCCCTAATTGCTGATGACTAATTATGGAATAATTTAAAACATCTCAAAATCTCCCAGAATGCATTTTTCAGCCACCGAAGGTTGATGCGACCTTCATGGGTTTCCAGTCGGCTTTCAGTTCTTAAGGCAGTTTTTCGTCGTCCTTCCCCCAGAAATCCTGCCACTCTTGGCAACCACCTAATTCGCCTTTTGGTTGTGTCAATACAGCAGGAAACCACAGATATGGCAGCACGGTAGCATTGTGGATAGCACAATCGCTTCACAGCTCCAGGGTCCCAGGTTCGATTCCGGCTTGGGTCACTGTCTGTGCGGAGTCTGCACATCCTGCCCGTGTGTGTGTGGGTTTCCTCCGGGTGCTCCGGTTTCCTCCCACAGTCCAAAGATGTGCAGATGTGTGGATTGGCCATGATAATTTACCCTTAGTGTCCAAAATTGCCCTCAGTGTTGGGTGGGGTTACTGGGTTATGGGGATAGGGTGGAGTTGTTGACCTTGGGTAAGGTGCTCTTTCCAAGAGCCGGTGCAGACTCGATGGGCTGAATGGCCTCCTTCTGCACTGTAAATTCTATGGGCAGCAGGGTAGCATGGTGGTTAGCATAAATGCTTCACAGCTCCAGGGTCCCAGGTTCGATTCCCAGCTGGGTCACTGTCTGTGTGGAGTCTGCACGTCCTCCCCCTGTGTGCGTGGGTTTCCTCCGGGTGCTCCGGTTTCCTCCCACAGTCCAAAGATGTGCGGGTTAGGTGGATTGGCCATGCTAAATTGGCCGTAGTGTCCTAAAAAGTAAGGTTAAGGGGGGGGGGTTGTTGGGTTACAGGTATAGGGTGGATACGTGGGTTTGAGTAGGGTGATCATGGCTCGGCACAACATTGAGGGCCGAAGGGCCTGTTCTGTGCTGTACTGTTCTATGTTCTATATAACTAACTCCTGTTTTCTTGAAGCCCCCCCCCCCCCCTCCGCCTACCAGTCACCGGCACAGATCCTGACCGAGTGTGGCAGCGCTGGACACAGTCCCCCCACAGCTGAGAGCACATGTGTCCCACGCCATCGGGAACTCTGCCCATCGAGCGCAGAGCATCGTGGGAAGGCCGGCCAATGACACCGTTGCGATCGTACGCAACGCAATTATGCCATTTCTGAGGGGGCGGAGCATGGTTGACCGGAGTTGATTCTCCACCCGATCACTAATTGAGATATCAGCGTCAGGCAATGGAGAATCCCGCTGCGGATCTTTTACATCCACTAGAGAGCATAGACAGGGCTAATGTTTAGCGTCTCATCCAAGGCCTGGCATATAAGTGCTGGAATGTTGGATATACCTGGGGCTCTCAAACGCTTCACCCTTTTTTTTCCTTTGTAAGGAAAGGCCCACACAGACACAAGGAGAATATGCAAACTCCACACGGATAGTGACCTGGGACCTGGATCAGTGCACCAACATACCTTTTCACCTTTGAGAGTTCACGGCCATGTTTTAAAAATTCCACAGACCTTCATCTCAAAAATACTTTTTTTGGAAAAAAAAACTTGGTTAACAATTGAACATATTCATTTAGTTTTTGTTTCACAGCACGAACCCACAACAGAAAATCAAACGAATCACCATTTTTGATGCATACCTAAGGATCAGTTCCAATACAAAATTATGTATTTAATGGGTGCGGGCCGGGACTTGCCAGATGAATAGTGGGGAATGCCAAAATATAGACTCACACTAGACGCAAACCAGTTTGCAATTCCCCCGGCTCTCTCCCAATGGCGAGTTCCAGATCTTGCCCCAAGATGGTGAGAATATCATTAACGCTCATTTGCATTCATTTGAATCTCATTAGCGAGATTGAAGTCAAATGCAGTGGCCTTCCGGGAATTACTCAACTCCCCAGTGAGAATTATAGTGGCATTATTTAGTACTCCTTTTTTAAAATGTAAAGCTGGTGCCACGGCTTCTGGAGAGAAGTGAGAAGGTGAGCAGCCATTTCCATTTTCTGGCATGCAGCTCATCGGCACCAGAGCTGCTTCCCCAGTAAGGGGAGGGGGGGGGGGGGGGGGGGGTCATGAGAATGTCACTTTAGGAAATGTTTGTCTGCTCATGTTACTGCAGTGATTTCAGAGTGTGGGTGGAGCTGAGCTCTGGCTCTGCTTTTTAGTTTCACTTTGAGAAAAGCTTGGGTGTGTCTGTGTTTTTTGTGTTTCGTTTTAGTGTCGGAGCTGCAGTCAGCCAAAGAAGGTGTAATGTTGTTCTCTCTGCCATCTAAAGACTATCTCTTGATCATTTGGTGAATTCAGAGTGATAATTGTTCTGAGTAGTGAATTTAAACCTGATGTGCTTCTGTTAAAAGTTTTTTTTTAATGTCTTATGGATGTTAAAAGGAAAGCTTAAGGATTACTTAGTGTTGTATTCTTTGGGGTTGTATTTGAATTGATGGTTGCTAAAATGTTTACTGTGTTTTAAAAAGGTTAACTTGAGTTCATAGAATAAAACATTGTTTTGCTTTAAAAAATTACTTTTCGATCACTGCTGTACCACACCTGTAGAGTGGGCCGTGTGCTCCCCATACCACAATCTAGTAAAAGTTGTGGGTCAGATGAACGCCATGATTCACTTTGGGGTTCTCTAAACCCTGGCTCATAACAGGGGGATATTGAGGAGACCCATAACAAACCACACCCCTGTTTGTCCTGCCAAACACTTCAAGGACAGAGCCCTGCTGTGGATTCTATACTTTCACCCCTTTTCAGTGTGAGCGGCCTTTAGCTTCACAGCTGAAGGCCATTTCAAATGAGGAATCAGCCTTGTTAGTTGTGAGAGCACTTCGCACTCCTCAACTCTCAAGTTCATCTCAACGGCATACGTGCCATGTCTGAGGATTATTAGCTCTTAGCATGTAAGCAAACTTTGATGCCTGAACAGTGTGCCTGAATTCGAGGAGTGTCAGCACCATAGAGGCAGCTGCCAACAACTGTACACTAAAGAGAAGAGCTTCAGCATTGTGTGTCTTCTCATGATGAAAGGGTAAGTATATGAATCAGGAGGGCACCTGAGCAATACCTGCCTGATATTCCTGGCAGGAGTCTGGGGCCTAGGGGCTCCTAATGTGGCCAGGAGTGAGTGTGCAGAACAACATTTTCCAACACAACTAGCTCGCTGGATGGCACTCTGAGAAAGGCGGGGCATGTAAGGGTGGGGGGCGGCTTGGGATTTGAGGGTCCTGGGATGGAAGCCCTAACTGATTATCGGTCTCTCTCCTTCTTCAATCCCTTCCAGATCAAAAAATGTTTGCTGTTGTGGATCACACAGAGGCTTCCCCTGTGTTGCTGGTGGCAGCCGAGGTGGGCAGATGCGGGAGAAGGCAGCAGCAACAACGTAGGCTGGAAGCGGCACCCCATGTGCTGTGGGCCACCACACAGTCTGAAGACATGGCCGCCCATCAAGCTGAGGAGGGACTCAGAAAGGGAAGCTAGCAACGGCCCAAGGTGTACAGGCGCCATTGGTTATTCAATGAGTTGATGTAAATTGCATCTCAACAGAGAGACAGTGCAGCACCTGTGCCACATCCTTGCGGACTTGGCACCCCGAGATAGAGGGGAACACCCACCCCCGGTGGCCATGAAGGTCACCACAGCCCTTTATACAATCGGATCATTTCACCACCTGTGTGGCAATTCACAATCTGCGGACCACAGATGATAGATAATTTGTAAGCCTGGGTATTCAACTATATCACCTTCAACCTGGACCAGACCCACCAAGATTCTCGGGCTGCAGGATTCTCCACCATCACCGGGATGCCCCACGTCCAGGGGCCAATTGAGGGCACGCAGATTGCCCTGTGTGCACCAGGGCATCAGGGAAGGCATTATATTAACAGGAAGGGGTTCCACTCCCTGAATGTTCAGCTCGTGTGCGACCACCCCCTGCATATCATAAGACCATAAGACCATAAGACAGAGGAGCAGAATTAGGACACTTGGCCCATCGAGTCTGCTCCACCATTCAATCATGGCTGATATTTTCTCATCCCCATTCTCCTGCCTTCTCCCCATAACCCCTGATCCCCTTATTAATCAAGAACCTATCTATCTCTGTCTTAAAGACATTCATGGAATTGGCCTCCACAGCCTTCTGCGGCAAAGAGTTCCACAGATTCACCACCCTCTGGCTGAAGAAATTCCTCGTCATCTCTGTTTTAAAGGATCGTCCCTTTAATCTGAGATGGCGTCCTCTGGTTCTAGTTTTTCCTACAAGTGGAAACATCCTCTCCACGTCCACTTTATCCAGGCCTTGCAGTATCTTGTATGTTTCCATAAGATCCCCTCTCACCCTGCTAAACGCCAATGAGTACAGATCCAGAGTCCTCAAACATTCCTCATACGACAAGTTCTTCATTCCAGGGATCATTCTTGTGAATCTCCTCTGGACCCTTTCCAAGGCCAGCACATCCTTCCTTAGATATGGGGTCCAAAACTGCTCACAATGCTCCAAATGGGGTCTGACCAGAGCTTTATACAGCCTCAGAAATACATCCCTGGTCCTGTATTCTAGCCCTCTTTACATGAATGCTAACATTGCATTTGCCTTCTTATCTGCCGACTGAACCTCATTGTTAACCTTAAGAGAATTATGAACAAGGACTCCCAAGTCACTTTTTGCTTCTGCTTTCCAAAGCATTTCCCTATTTAAAAAAATATTCTATGCCTAGATTCCGCCTTCCAAAGTGCATAACCTCACACTTTTCCACATTGTATTTCATTTACCACTTCATTGCCCACTCTCCTAGCTTGTCCAAATCCTTCTGCAGCCCCCTTGCTTCCTTAATACTACCTGTCCCTCTGCAGATCTTTGTATCATCTGCAAACAGTGCCTTCAGTACCTTCTTCCAGATCATTAATGTATATTGTAATGTATGTCATGCACATGTGTGCCCAATAACCAGGAAGCGCGCATGACAGGTACATCCTGAGGCATTTGGAGATCCCCAGCGTCCTCGAGGACCACCCCAGGATCACGGGTTGGCTTGTGGGGGACAAGGAGTACCCGCTGACGTCATGTGGAGGCCTCAGGCTGAGGCGGGGATCCAATATAATGAGGCCCAAATTGCCTCCCGTGCTGTCATTGAGCAGTGCATCTGACTGCTGAAAATGCCTGGACCACTCTGGTGGTGCACTGCAGTACAACCACCCCCCCCACCCCCTTCGCCCTATCCCTAGATGGTCTCCCGCTTTGTGGTGGTCTACTGTGCCATCCACAACCTGGCACAGCAACGGGGCGACATGCTGGAGGAGGAGAGTCATGTGGACTGATGTAAAGTGGAGGTGGGCGTGCCCATGGAGGAGCCGGGTGATGGAGGACAGGCAGTGACAAGGGGGAACCAGGGATCATCTCCAGGTTCCCTTGGGCAGGGCTGCGTCTATCAGCTCCAACCCCCCCCCCCCCATTTCCCTCCCTCCCCTGAATTCCCCCCCCCCCCTGCAATTACCACCTCCCTCCCCATCCTATTTCCCTCCTTGCCCCCTCAATCCACCTATTTCCGCCCCATTCCCTGTTCCCCCCCCCCCCCCCCCCCCCCCCCCCCCCAATCACACTGCCTGAACACCCAGTTCCAGTCTCCAACATCACTTCAGGGTGATGGGCCTGTGTGGGCTCTGTCAACGGGCCATTATACAATGCCGGAGAGTGATGAAAAGCTCTGGTGGCCTCAGTTTCTGCAAAAGTGACTCCTGACTTTCTGCTGACAGCACGCATATTCCAATTCTCTGAACAGTGTTTGTATCAATTACTTTTGATCTTGGGCCACTGGGCCGGGGGAGTGGGGAACAGAGGGCAACAGGAGATGGGGGTGCAGACCGGCCCACTGTCAAGATGAACTTGACAGAAGCTTCACATTATCAGGTGTCACATGTTTTAATAGTGAACATTTTATTTTTCCATTCCCTCTCGCTCCAGACAGTGAACCCCCACCACCTCCCACCAGTGCCCACTCAGTGCTCCTCACTCTTCTTGATCTTTTGTGGTCTAGTAGTATGTCTAAGTGTGTTCCCATCAGCGTCTAAAGTGTTTATATATGCACATCAGAGGTGGAGGCAGCCTGCTGTTTTGCGCGGCCTGGCGTATGTCCTCTGGAAGACCTGGAGCCTGAGGGCCCTGGCCGATGTACCAATGTCAGAGATGTCTGCACACCACCCTGATCTGCCTGCTGCCCTTGAGAGGCACCATGTCAGGAGGAGGAATTCAGAAGAACTGGACACTGCCATCATCTCCATGGTGGCAGACCCCAGGTTGGCCTCCACCACTTCCTCCTCCCTGATGGTGCCCATAGGGCATGTGGGTTCCACGGATCGGAGGCGCAGCTGGAGTGGTTCCCAGAAGCCTTTGTGTCATCTGGCTCTGCCGTTCTGGAAGTTCCCATCGTCTGCACCATGGTGTCGACGCCCTCAGCAATATTCCTCAGTGATTGGGCCACCGGCTGGAGAGCCTCGGAAATGTCCATCTGCATCTGGGACATGTCCCTCATTGACTGGAACTTGACGCCGAGGCCCTCATTCATGGTCGTCATAGACTGAGCTACGCCTTGGAAACCACTCAACAGGCGGGACGTCATGCTTTCCACTGCGGTGCACCCGAGCAGTCCTCGGTGCCACATATTGTCGGCACCATCTCCTGCACCTGAAGTGTAGTAACCTAGCAAGGCCTAGATTTAGGCCCGATTAAAATTGGGCATTTTAAATTAAACAATTCGTCCTATTAAATTGGATATCCTAAATTAAAGAATTGGGCAATTTAAAATTATATTGCAGTCAAACCTCAGGCAGGTTGTTGGAATTCAAACTTTACCAACGTCAAATCCACAACTAAAACACAAACTGCCAATCATGGGTTTGAGTGAGGGGGATGGATAGTATATACAGGAGGTGGAGGGAAGTGGGGCTGGCCAAGGTGAGGGATCTGTATTTGGAGGAAGGGTTTGCCAGTCTGGAGAGCTAAGAGAGAGGGTCGAGCTGCTGAGTTCATGTATCTGCAGGTTAGAGACTTTTTGCGAAAGGTCTGGAGGGGGTTTCTTCGGTTGCCGGGATACACCCTGCTGGAGCGACTGCTGCTTCCAGATGGGGAAGGGGAGGGAAGAATTGGGGATATATATAAGTGGCTGGGGGGCAGGGAGGTGAGCGGGTGGTGAAGATCCCACCAGATGGGGAGTTGGGAGGGGAGATCAATTGGGGAGTATAGAGTGAGGCACTGTGTCGGGTAAACATGACCTCCTTTTGTGCAAGGATGAGCCTGATACAGTTTAAGGTGTTGCACAGGGTGACTCGGGCGATAATGAGTGGGTTCTTTCAGGGGATAGCAGATGAGTGTGAGAGTTGTGGGTGGGGGCCAGCGAATCACATGCACAAGTTGTGGGATTGCAAAAAATTCGGAAGATTCTGGGCGGGATTGTTCGCAGTCTTTGCCAGGATAGTGGAGGAGGAGGTGGACCCGGACCCATTGGTGGCGATATTTGGGGTTTCAGAGAAACCGGAGCTCATGGAGAAGAGGAAAGCCGGTGTTGTGGCCCTCGCCTCTCTGATTTGCATGGCAGCAAATTTTACTGGCGTGGCAGTCGGCATCGCCACCGGGGGTAGAAGCTTGGTTGGGTGATCTGTACGACTTCCTGCGGTTGGAGAAGATAAAATATGAGTTTTTTTTTAAAATACTTTTTATTGAAGAAATTTTTCAGAGTACAAACATTTTAACCCCCCCTACATTTGAATTATATCAACACAAAGTCAAACCCCCCTACTTAACAAGAATCCCCCCCACCCCCTACCCGCGCGCCCCCTCCCCCCCCCTCCCCTCCCCCACACCCTCCCCCCCCCCCCTCCCTCCCGCCCTCCCCTCCCCTCCCGGGTTGCTGCTGTCACGACCCCAGTTTCTATCTCTGATCTAAGAGGTCCAGGAAGGGTTGCCATCGCCTGAAAAACCCCTGCACCGACCCTCTCAGGGCGAATTTGATTCTTTCCAATTGGATGAAGTTTGCCATGTCGTTTAACCAGGTGTTAACACTTAGCGGCCTTGCGTCCCTCCACTGAATCAGGATCCTCCTCCGAGCCACCAAGGACGCAAAGGCTAATATTCCAGCCTCCCTCGCCTCCTGTACCCCCGGCTCCACCCCAACCCCGAAGATCGCAAGTCCCCATCCTGGCTTGACCCTGGACCCCACCACTCTCGACACCGTCCCTGCCACCCCCTTCCAGAACTCCTCCAGTGCCGGACATGCCCAAAACATGTGTGCATGATTCGCAGGGCTTCCCGAACATCTGACACACCTGTCTTCACCCCCGAAAAACCGACTCATCCTTGTCCCCGTCATGTGGGCTCTATGCAGTACCTTAAATTGAATGAGACTCAGTCTCGCACATGACGACGACGAGTTGACCCTCTCTAGGGCGTCTGCCCATGTCCCATCCTCTATCTGTTCCCCAGCTCTACCTCCCACTTGTCTTTCAACTCCTCTACTGGTACCTCCTCCACCTCCTGCATAATCTTATAAATGTCCGAGATCTTCCCCTCCCCGACCCAGACCCCCGACAGCACCCTATCACTCGCCCCCCTGTCGGGAAGCACGGGAAACCCCTCTACCTGTCGTCTGGCAAATGCCTTCACTTGGAGGTACCTGAACGTGTTCCCCGGGGGGAGCCCGAATTTCTCCTCCAGCTCTCCCAAGCTCGCAAACCTCCCCTCTACAAACAAGTCCTTCAGTTGCCTAATGCCCACCCTCTGCCAGCTCAGAAATCCCCCTCCTGTATTTCCCGGTGCAAATCTGTGTTTCCCTCTTAGTGGCGCCCCCATCAAACCCCCCACTTCCCCCCTGTGTCGCCTCCACTGCCCCCAGATCTTGAGGGTGGCCGCCACCACCGGGCTCGTGGTATACCTCGTGGGAGGGAGCGGCCATGGTGCTGTTACCAGTGCCCCTAAGCTTATGTTGCCACAGGACGCCCTCTCCATACGCTTCCAAGCTGCCCCCTCCCCTTCCATCATCCACTTTCGTACCATCGATGCATTTGCCGCCCAGTAATATCCTGAAAGATTGGGTAACGCCAGCCCTCCACTATCCCTACTCCGCTCCAAAAAGACCCTTCTAACTCTAGGGGTGCCATGTGCCCACACGTACCCCATGATACTACTCGTTACCTTCTTGAAAAAGGCCCTAGGGAGGAAGATGGGCAGACACTGGAACAAAAACAAGAACCTCGGGAGGACCGTCATTTTAACTGACTGCACCCTCCCTGCCAGCGACAGCGGCACCATGTCCCACCTCTTAAACTCCTCCTCCATCTGTTCCACCAGCCTAGAAAAGTTCAGCTTGTGGAGGGTCCCCCAGTTCTTTGCCACCTGCACCCCCAAGTACCTGAAACTTTTTACTGCTCTTTTGAAGGGGAGCCTCCCAATTCCCTCCCCCTGGTCTCCCGAGTGTATTACAAAGACCTCACTTTTCCCCAGATTTAATTTATATCCCGAAAAGTCCCCGAACTCCGCTAGTATTTCCATAACCTCCGGCATTCCCCCCTCCGGGTCTGCCACATACAGCAACAGGTCATCCGCATAGAGCGAGACCCGATGCTCCTCCCCTCCCCTTGTCAGTCCCCTCCACCCCCCTGAACCCCTCAGTGCCATCGCTAACGGTTCAATCGCTAATGCAAAGAGTAAGGGGGATAGGGGACATCCCTGCCTAGTACCTCGATGGAGCCCAAAATATTCTGACCTCCTCCCGTTTGTTACCACACTCGCCATCGGGGCCGAATAGAGCAGCTTTACCCATTTGATAAATCCCTCCCCAAACCCAAACCTTTCCAACGTCTCCCACAAGTATTCCCACTCCACCCTATCGAATGCCTTCTCCGCGTCTAGCGCTACCACTATCTCCGCCTCCCCCTCCACTGCCGGCATCATGATCACGTTTAACAACCTCCGGACATTTGTGTTAAGTTGGCGTCCCTTCACGAACCCCGTCTGGTCTTCATGGATTACCCCTGGCACACAATCCTCTATCCTGGTTGCCAGGACCTTTGCTAACAGCTTGGCATCTACATTTAAGAGGGAGATAGGCCTGTAGGACCCGCACTGGACCGGGTCCTTGTCCCGCTTCAAAATCAAGGAGATCAGGGCCTGCGACATTGTTGGGGGCAGAACCCCCCCCTCGCGCGCCTCATTAAAGGCTCTCACCAGCACTGGGCCCACCAGGTCCACAAATTTCCTGTAAAACTCCACCGGGAACCCATCCGGCCCCGGCGCCTTCCCCGCCTGCATCTGGCCTATCCCTTTAATTAGCTCCTGCAGCTCTATCGGCGCCCCCAACCCTTCTACCAGCTCCTCGTGTACCTTTGGGAACCTCAATTTGTCGAGAAAGTTCTCCATTCCCCCTCTCCTCTTCGGCGGTTCAGACCTATACAATTCCCTGTAGAAGTCCCTGAAGACCCTATTCACCTCTTGCCCCTTCTGCACTACGTCCCCACCCCTCTCTCTCACTCCCCCAATCTCTCTGGCTGCATCTCGCTTACGAAGCTGGTGTGCCAGCATCCTGCTCGCCTTTTCCCCGTACTCATACGCCTCACCCTGCGCCCTTCTCCACTGCGTCTCCGCCTTCCTAGTGGTCAGTAGGTCGAACCTGGCCTGTAAACTGCGCCGCTCCCTCAATAGCCCCTCCTCTGGTGCCGCCGCATATTTCCTATCTACTTCTAGGAGCTCCCCCACCAGCCTCTCCCTTTCCTGCCTCTCCTTCCTCTCTCTGTGTGCCCTTATGGAGATCAGCTCTCCTCTAATCACTGCTTTCAGGGCCTCCCAGACCGTCCCCACCTGCACCTCACCCGTGTCGTTCGTACCCAGATAGTTCTCAATGCCCGTTCTAACCCTTCTGCACACCTCTTCGTCCGCCAACAGCCCCACATCCAGGCGCCACAACGGGCGCTGATCCCGCGCCTCCCCCAATTCCACGTCCACCCAATGTGGTGCATGGTCCGATATCGCAATGGCCGAGTACTCCGTGTCCTGCACTCTCGGTATCAGCCCCCTGTTCAATACGAAAAAGTCTATCCTGGAGTACACTCTGTGGACGTGGGAGAAAAAAGAATACTATAAAATATGAGTTAAGGTCCTCTGCAGAGGGGTTTGAGAAAGGTGGGGATGTATAATAATAATAATCTTTATTGTCACAAGTAGGCTTACATTAACACTGCAATTAAGTTACTGTGAAAAGCCCCGAGTCGGCACACAGGAAAAAGGGGGAAAATTTGTACACACTGTAATTGATTGCAGGGAAATATGTTTTGTAGAGTTTTTATGTGTTGTAACCTGTTTTGGTACGTTTGTAACAAAATACATTAAAAAAACACAAATTGCCAGAATATGTCTGGACCTGCCCCGTCTCTAACCATCAAGGAGATCATTGCACCCTATTGATATGCACAGGTCTATTGTCGGCAGACCTGATCGAGCCAGACTTTCTGTCACCCAGTTCCGTCTACTCTTACCTTGTATGGGAACAGGTTACCTGCAGCCCATACCACCAGAGATGGGATACCTTGGGGAGCCAGGTAGCCTGTCTAACGGTTATCAACCGGACCTATGCCAGTCTGACCTCTGCCTGTCTGCTGAGTGCTACACCTATCACCTGCACGCAATGTATGTGGGGAGGGTGAGATGCCTGGAGAGATGGGAAAAGGTTCAGAGGATGGGCCACATTGTGGAAGAAAGTGATAGAGACGTCATACTGCTTTTTAATGTGTCACAGTGTACAGGTGTCCAACAATTCACCACTCTCCCGATGGTGACCCCCCCCCCCCCCTGGTGCCCCCCCCCCCCCCCCCCCCATGCCCTCAGTGATCCTCAACGTGCTTAACCTTCGTAGCTATACCGTTACGTCTAGGTATGTCCCCAGGATGCACATATGTGATGGAGACAGCCAGCTGCTTACCATGTCCTGTGGCCTCGGGTGCCCCTAACGGGCATCCTCTGGAGGCTCTGGGGACAGAGGATCCCGGTGCACTTGTCTGCGGCACATGCACAATCGTGTGCTGACTTCGAGTTCGGCCTCAACAGAGGGGTAGTACTCGGGAGAGCTGGTGGCCACGATCCCCCCACTCCATGTGACGGGTCCGGGTCGGCACCTTGTGCACCATCCTCCCACTCATTGCCTCTAAGGCTCAGGGGTTCACCTCAGGACTGAGAGGCAGCTGGTTCGAGCCCCAGCTGCACCTGCATCGTCTGGCTCTGCCAATCCCGGCAGCTCCCCAATATCTGCACCATCATGTCAACGCCCTTGGCGATGCTCCTCAGTGATTGGGCCATGTTCTGCAGCCCCTCGGCAATGCCCACCTACTACTGGGACAAGCTCCGTGGCACCTCGGCCATTCCCATCTGAGAGCGGGACGTGTCTGCAGCACCTCATCAAGGTCAGCCTGGTACTGGATCACGCTCCCCAACAAGTCGAACATTCTGCCGAGGCCCTCAGCCATGGCTGTCATCGACTATGTCATGCCTTAGACACCTCCACTAATGGTGCCGATGCCGTGCGCTTCCTGGAGGAGGACCATCTGTGGTCGCCACCCTGGCAGCGTTGGCCTCGGTGCCACACATTATCGACATCTTCTGCGTCCCTAACCTCTGGGATATGTTCAAGCGGCTATGGACCTGCTGGAGTGTCGCTGACATCTCCCTATGAATGTCCCAGCCACTCCCCAATATCTCCACCAGCTCCGGGTAACCCTGTTCCACAGGCCCAGAATCTGGCTGGGACCCAGCTGGATCCTGGGATACAGCAGACCTCCGACTGGTGTCTTGCCTGCGCGTTCCTGTCTCCACCTAATGGACATCAGCAACTGTGCAGTGCCCCAGAAGCCTGTCCACTAATGTTTCCCACCTAGGTGCGTGTATCTCCGCTGGTGGAGGGTAAGGATGATAGCTGTGACGCGTCGCTCGTGGAAAAAAAACCAAAGACTAAGCACAGCCCACTACCCCTCAGTCCAGATCACAATTCCAACCCATCTCTCCTTTCAGTCCCAATCCTTCAGACTTCACAAACGCCTCTGCCGCCTTCACCATTCCAAAGTAGAGATTCTTCGATTTGTCCGTCACCCTCAACTTTGCAGGATACACCACTCCAAACTGCAAGTCTTTGTTGTGGAGTGCTGCCTTCACCTGTCCGAAAACCGCCTGCGTTTTCACCAAATCCATTGTCAAATCTTTGTAAATTTGTATATCAGCCCCCATCCCATTTCACCTCTCGCCTTTTCTCGCCCAGTTTAGGACCTTTTCCTTGGTATGATATTTGTAGAAGTGAAGTATGACTACTCTTGGTGGTTCATTCGCTTTCGGCCTTAGTAACCGATGTGCCCTGTCCAGCTCGTGTCAGGTGGGTTCTTCTCCCTCTCATCATCAACTCCACCTACATCTTTGAAAGTATTTGGTCGGCCTCGGGCCCTTCACCCACTCCGACAGTCGAATGTCCGAAGGTTTTGCCTTCTTGACATGTTCTCCGTTTCCCCACCTTAGCCTTGAGTCCTTTATTCGCCTTTGCCACTCCTTGCCCATCGAAGTAATCTGGTCACTGTGCTATAACATAGCCTCTTTTCATCTCTGCCAACCTATCTGCTTGCTCACGTATTTCAGCCTCATTTTTCAAAACAGCTGCATTTACCGGAGCTATCACCCCCCTCCTCCCACGTTCCCATCACAGCCATCGTTCACGTAACCTCCATATGTCTGGTGAACAACCTTTCAAATTCACCAGACATCACTTTAATCCCATTGGGGGAGGGGAGCGGAGCCATGTTGTGCTCCTCCACCATCTTTTTTTCTGCCTGAAGCGTCATCTCACACGGCAACAGATTATCAGTCGCCTCCTTCTACCCACCATTCTTCTTCTGGGCCTTGTACATCACACCCTTATGTACAATCTTCCAAAACCAATTAATATAAAAAATGCCCCTGGGAACAGGCTATAAATTTCTAAAAACTAAAACTTTGGATAGGAGCTTCCCCATGTGAAACCTCCATTTACATGATGTCACCGGATGTCCTCTCTACAGCTTATTGGGTGAGATCCACACCACTTTTCAACTACACTTGGTCATTTATTTGGGCCTTGGGGAGTTTATCCCCAGTCTAGACCACATGTAGACATTTTTTCAACACTGGGGCACTCAACCCGCCGGTGAGGCAGACTCCTCAGACAGTACTGCCATTTTGAAAGGGTGCCCTTATCTCTAAGTGCGTTTGAGGGACCCCCACCCATGAAAATGTCACCCCCTGCACACATGGGCATTCCCCCCCCCACCCCAATTGAGGACACCCCACTATGGGGTCGCAGAGGGCACCCTCAGGACTCCCACCCTTAACCCTCAATCTTCATGAGGCCCCTTCATACCCACCCTTCAGCCCTCCCACACCTTTCATACTCATCCTCATCCCCCCCCTTTCATGGGCAATGCCCCCTCAGGCCAGACACCTGGCAGTGCCTGCTGGCACCTGGGTACCCTGACACTGCCACTCAGACACCCTGACAGTGACATTGCCAGCCTGACAATGTCACCCAGGCACCTCAGCACCCAGAGGTCTCCAATGGCCTGAGAAACTACCCGGGTGTTGTTACGCCTGGTCTATGTTTGTGTGGACCAGTACTAAATGGCATCTAGTCCAGGCCTTGCTGGCCGTTAATTCCCGGGAGCCACAAGAATCTGGTGCAGACATATTTAAATGAGCTGAATGGATTATTTAAATATGTATAGCTGTATGTCACCAGATTGCGATGTCTCACGAGGTTCAGATGAATCTCGCGAGAGGCCTCTCATGAAGTTTAATGCCTCGTTGCGTCACCAAGTCAGGCGCAACGAGACTGGTAAATCATGCTCAATATCTTTGAGCTCCTTCCAACTCCGAAAACACTTTTCAATATAACGATGTTCGATGGTCAGAGAAAATTTGGAGTGACGGGGCATGGTTTGTGGGGTGAGGGTGTCAACATTTAATTGAGTAAAACAATATGCTTCGCATCAATATTTAATTTGGGATGTGATAATAGTTTGCCATCAAGTACTTTGTTATTGGTTGCTCTGTGTGGCAGCAACTGTCATTTGATTCACTGAAATAATGGAATTCTTTGTTCTGATTATTTATCCTGTTTAGTACAAAAATAGATACGGTTGGAAATGAGGGGAACTGATAAGGTCAAAGGAAAACACAGCACAGTGCAACCTGTGCTATGGATCTCTCAGGCCATGGGATAGAAATCAAAATTTTGAATCGCCAGAATTAAATATCCCTTCATTTTCACCAAGCCCAGTTCTGTGCAAGTCCGATTCTGGATGTGTGGTTTACATACAGTTCTGAGCACAGTACTTTTAATGTTGGTTTCTATTCTACTTCTGTGAAAAGTGAGACCATTGTATCAACTGTTGGGTGTGTCTGCGCTAGACTATTCTGAAACTGATATCAGATTAAAACCTACAGTTATGGAAGAGGCACTTTATTTGCTGTGGAACTACATGGAATTTAGAGGGTTCATTTTCCAGTGAGCGTGTAATTTATTCCTGAATGGTTAGAAAAGAAACCATAGTTCACCCAAAATGTACAGCCAATTTTTCATGGTTAGCTGATAGTTATACACATATTGAAGAACATCAGCTTACCTTTATAACCGTTAGCATAAATGCCCTAAGGTGCTTCCCACATAAATGTGAGGAAAAGTATCCTGAACCAGGAGGGTAGAAATGAAGAGACATGATTGAAAACCTGGTTAAAGCTTCGGTCTTCAGAAGACTTGAAAAGGTGAAAAGATGGGTGGTGAAGCAGCGAGGTTTAGAGCGCAGGTTTTGTTGAGAAAAATGCTTCTGTTTCCTGCTGTGAGTTGTCATGATATTTCTGCACAATATTGTGAGCTTCAGGAAAAATAAAAGTACAAAATCAGGTAACCAATTTGCTATGATAGTCACCCAAGTGTATTAATGGACTCAATAATGTAAAGATGGCAATTTTAGACACTGGACTTATGTAAATACTAGATTGGTTCTTGAAATTATGGAACAATTTCCAGGATAGCTATGTAGGCAGAGTGGGAGCAAATCTGAGAATATTACTGGCCAATACTGTATTCAGTGCCATTCTGAAAGTCCATCCAGGTGTATGAGGGGATGACGCCAGAATATGAAGCCATAAACCTCGACCGATTTGTGAGCATCGGAGAAAAAACGCATGATAACAATTAATTTCAAATACTTTTATTAGTAAAAGTTACATTAAAATTCTCCAAATATTGAGAATAATAGGCTATTAAAGAGGTATACTTAAGCAACCGGTTAAATGGCTTCAGTTAAAAATTCTAAAAAATATAACTGCACCACAATGAGAATATAAAAACAGTTAGGTTACACTTCCAGTTATTTAAACAATATATTAATACTTAATGGTGAATTTAGAAATCATGTACTGACTGTACCATTTTGTCCAATTTAACTGTTACTAAATATTACAAGACTTTTCTTTCTTGACAAAATGGTCTTTTGACACAGTGGTGGTATATTCTGTAACTGTACATATCAGCACTGCAGGTCAGGTATGAAGGTTGTAGTGATATGTATGTATCATGGTATATAAAAAATTAATGACTACATCATAGTGTAAGACAGCACTAGATTCATGTATAAATAAGTGAACTCAAAGGATCTTGGGTCTCTTCGAACCAAGAGTGACTAGACAGCAGTTAGAGAAAGATAATAGTGTAGTTAATACATGTAGTTAAATATAGTTAATACTTATTCTGAATTACTTTATCACCAGTTATAGTTCTGTAAGAGTGAATAAACTCATCAGTATTTAATTTGTTATTCATTAAACCTATTTTACTTTGAATTGAAGATTGGTAGTTTCTTTAGAATCTAACCATCAGACCATTCTGGAAATAAAGCTAAGAGTAACATAAAGAGTAAGATAAACAAGTAATATAACAAAGGTTACATAATATGTGATTCTCAATAAACAAATACCCCTGTTTCACCAAAACAATCCAATCACTTCCAAGTATCAATTTTCCACCACGATAACAACTGATATCACTTGTGAAAAACAATTTACCTTTCACTGATGCAATATTTGTCTTGTCAAGAAATAATAGTTTACCCATTGTTATGAAACCACTTCTTGTTTTGTTTCTATTTAAGATTTATCATCCGGATGGATTTTAATGAGAAATGCTGACACTAAGGAATCTAATACTTAACTTTCAGAACACAGCAGAAGTCAGATGAATGATAAAACTTCTACTTTATCCACAAAGTCTGCCTTAACCATGACTCAAAGGGTAGGGATTTTGCACCCCATTGAGGTCAGGAATGGAGGCAGGTGAGGCCTGAAGATGACAAGGCTGGCCTGGATGCCAATAGGGGCTGGTTTAGCACAGGGCTAAATTGCTGGCTTTGAAAGCAGACCAAGGCAGGCCAGCAGCACGGTTCAATTCCCATACCAGCCTCCTTGAATGTGGCGACTAGGGGCTTTTCACAGTAACTTCATTTGAAGCCTATTTGTGACAATAAGCGATTTTCATTTTTCATTTTCAATTGCCCAAACTATTCCCAATGTTGGCTATTACATTGTAATTAATTGGCCACTTAAGTGCCCAGTGGGCTCAAAGCTGAGCAGGCTGTTCAACACCTCCCCTGACCCCATAGAATTCCACTAAGGTCGGGGGGGGGGGGGGGGGGGGGTACAGTGGGTAGGTATGCAACAGGAAGGTCACCCATTCCCACTGCCTTCAATCCCACTGCTGGTGGAAGTATAACATTTAGTCCATGGAATACATTGTCAGTCCATGTCTGCAAACAGAAAGACTAAAAAAAAAAAATCAAAAAAATAACTATATATATATATGATATATATAGTCATTTGGTTGTGCAGAACTCGGATATTGCTGAAAAGAGAGACATGCTGTCAGGATACAGTCAAGAATGCATTGTCAGAGGGTGGCACGGTGGCGCAGTGGGCTAGCCCTGCAGCCTCATGGTTCCGAGGTCCCAGGTTCGATTCTGGGTCACTGTCCATGTGGAGTTTGCACATTCTCCCCGTGTTTGCGTGGGTTTCACCCCCACAACCCAAGGATGAGCAGGGTAGGTGATTGGCCACACTAAATTGCCCCTTAATTGGAAAAAATGGGCAGCACGGTAGCATGGTGGTTAGCGTCAATGCTTCACAGCTCCAGGGTCCCAGGTTCAGTTCCCGGCTGGGTCACTGTCTGTGCGGAGTCTGCACATCCTCCCCGTGTGTGCTTGGGTTTCCTCCGGGTGCTCCGGTTTCCTCCCACAGTCCAAAGATGTGCGGGTTAGGTGGATTGGCCATGCTAAATTGCCCGTAGTGTCCTAAAAAGTAAGGTTAAGGGGGGGTTGTTGGGTTACGGGTATAGGGTGGATACGTGGGTTTGAGTAGGGTGATCATTACTCGGCACAACATCGAGGGCCGAAGGGCCTGTTCTGTGCTGTACTGTTCTATGTTCTAAATGAATTGGGTACTCTAAATTTATTTTTAAAAAAGAATGCATTGTCATGGACAAAGCAATGAGAAACTATAGACTTCCCAAGCTCCTGGATAATTCAAAAAAAGGCACAAGACTTGAACATATTCCTTTTGTTTACAAAGTATGGATCCCTGCATACTGTGGGCAGCACAGTAGCATAGTGATTAGCACTATGGCTTCACAGCGCCAGGGTCCCAGGTTCGATTCCCGCTTGGATCACTGTCTGTGCAGAGTCTGCATGTTCTCCCCGTGCCTGCGTGGGTTTCCTCTGGGTGCTCCGGATTCCCCCCACAGTCCAAAGAATGCATTGTCATGGACAAAGCAATGAGAAACTGTAGACTAGTTAGGTTAGGTGGATTGGCCATGCTAAATTGCCCTTAGGTTAGATGGGGTTGCTGGGTTACGGGGATAGGGTGGAGGTGTGGGCTTATGTAGGGTGCTCTTTCCAAGAGCCAGTGCAGACTCAATGGGCCGAATGGTCTCCTTCTGCACTGTAAATTCTATAATAATCTATAATAATATGAATGGCGATGCATTCTTGTGTTTATCCGAATGAGTGCAAGATGTAAGTCTTCAGCACCATGTCTCTCAATTTTACAGCACTGTACATTGTATGACAACAGTGAAATGCTGAAGTGATTTGAAGATCATTGTCAAACCTTCTGCCTTGTAATCACTTCATTACTCACTGCTCTATATCCAAAGTGGTGGGGGACATGCCCAAATGCTATTTTACAAAGAGGCCAATGTTGGTTTTCCTGCCAGTTCACCCTAAAGGAAGGAGCAAAACTTTTTTGCCTTTACTTGTGGATAAAATAAGCAGAAATATTCCTCTCAGCCCCATTAATAAAATTTCAGCTTCACTGCCCTACCTAACAAATACCCTGCTGGTAACTCATGAATACTGGGAAGCATTTCTTTGATCCTCAGCCATGCAACATTTGGCTTCTATCTGCCAACCAGCTGCAGTTTCCTGCTGGTTTCAGGCAAAAGTTGTCGGCAGATGAGGCCTGAGAGTTACAATTTCCTGGGCACTGACAAGGTCAGAACAGTTTGCTGTCCATTTCATCCTCCGCCTGCAGGACTGCCATCCAAATCAGGTTATATATTATACCTTCATCTGAAATTCCCATTGCTCATTATTCTAGTGGAGTTTTTTGACATGTCTAAAACAAATAGGCAAAGAGTAATATTTTAGCTCCAAATAAATACACCGTCAGAGATATACTCCAAATTCAGGAGTGAAGTCTGAAAATAAATATTAGTATATTAGTTTACAGTAAAAAGTCTTACAACACCAGATTAAAGTCCAACAGGTTTATTTGGAATCACGAGCTTTCGGAACGTATCTCCTTCATCAGGTGAAGAGTTCTGGGAGAACACGATGAGAAGCTTAGGAGAACGGAATGGGAATTGATTGTAGAGATATAGCACAAGGTCAAGGCATAGTGTGGTTTATTAGTTAGATAGAATATTGATTACTGTACTACAGATTCAGTTAAATATCTGTAACTCAGTAAAGTGTGCAAACCTAATTTAGTTTAGTAGTGTCAAATAAATTTGTTTTTATTCAAACTTCTTATTTTTATATTCTTTGTCAACACTACATATCTGGGTATCTTGGGAGGAAAAGGCAACAAATATAACAACTTCCATCCTGGTGCCAAAAGCCGAGTGTGATCAAAGCAACAGTTAATTTCAAGTGATGAGCCTCACGTATCCCTCGGCCTAATACAATGAAAGCTTTGGCATTAATTACTATCAATGTTGCGCTGGTGCAATGGTAAGCCAGGAAGCCCAAGATGATGAGTATTTGCTTGACAAGACAATGACCTATGGTAGCAATACATCTCAGTTTAAAGGCAATGACCTACAGTAGCAATACATCTCAGTTTAATAATATTGAATTAAAAGACAAGTTATTATTGAAAAGTCAATTACAAAACAAGACAAAAACTCTGAATACTTCAGTCAGACTGCTGCCGTCATCTTGAGATTCTAAAATGTTGCACCTCAGTTTCACCTGTATGATGGGGGAGATGAGATTCCTGAGGCCATCAATAGTTTTTCTTCTGTGTGTCAAGCGAAGTGATAAATATGTTTACGAGGAGACAGACCCCTGCGAGGATAGTGGTAATTTGGTTGCACTTCTTCAATCTTTCCTGGTTGATAATTTCATTCACATTGGTTTTTGCTGGACAAAAATTAAAAGCAGCAAGACATTAAACATATTTTTGGCTAAAAATATTAACTCTTGCCATAACCCTCTATTACATAATGTAGCACATATTACATTCATCTATGTATTTGAGTGGGAATCATAATATGAAACACCATTTCTCATTTGCCAAACCTTTATTGTGATATATTGGTCCAATAACAGTATATGTTCTATGTTATAGTAACTATATGTGGCTCTATCACTGATTAAAACTGTGTGAAATGCTTCACTTGTATTATGGCTGCAATTTAATGGCCATGCTCACCAAGGGTGCAAGTCTGTAATGGCTACTAAAGCTCATGAGAGGCCAAAAACGTGATTTGCGCCAGCAAGATTTCCGAACGTGATCTTCTGAGCCTCCCTCCGAGGACGCAATCAGGTTCAGGCCCAGGTAAGGCACAAGTCTGATTAGCATATATTATAATAGATTTAAATATTATTAGTGGTCTTAACGCCACTACTTCCAACCTCAACCTTTCTTCCCACCCAGTCAGCGTGACGTCACACTGGTGAAAATCATGACTGGTTTTCAAAAATGAAAACAGATGCACAGGTGAGTATAGCCCCAAGTGGTGAGGGGCATGCCTAGGTAGTCGGCTGGCATTGCTCCCTGGCACTGCCCAACTGGCACTGCCAACCAGGAAATGCCACCTGGACACTGCCAACTGGGCACCACCAACCAATCAGCATTGCAATGCCTGTGAGGGGTGCTGCCAATGTCTGTTGGGGGGGGGGGGGGGGGAGAATTACTCTGATGACTGGGGAGTGGGGGGGCAGGTGTTTGAATGCTGTTGGAGGAGGGGTGTTGCCTTGATGCTTTCGTTATTGGGGAGGGGGTTTGCCCTCATGCCTGCATAGTGGTGGTGCAGGACTTCCTGATTCTTGTGTGGTGGAGGGGGTTGCAAGGATGCTTGCTTGGTAGGAATGTCTGGGGTCGCACTGATGGTTGCGTGGGCACTTCCATGTCAATGGAGGGGGGAGGGGAAGCTTATTATCAGCGCAGATCAACGGGGGAATGGAGGGTCTCAAGGTGGGAGCCACTGTTGTTTATCCCAATTCCTTATCCATGATATTGAATGGTGGCACAGTGGTTAGTACTGCTGCCTTCCAGCTCCAGGGACCCAGGTTCAATTCCGGTCTCGGGTTACTGTCTATGGGGAGTTTGCACTTTCTCCCCATGTCTGTGCCCAAAGATGTGCAGGTTAGCTGGATTGGCGAGGCTAAATTGCCCCTTAGTGTCCAAAAGGTTAGTTGGGGTTACTGGGTTACGGAGATGGGGTGCAGGCATGGGCTTAAGCTTAAGCAAGGTGCTCTTTCCAAGGGCCGGTGCAGACTCAATGGAACGAATGACCTCCTTCTGCACCATAAATTCTTTGATTCATGGTAGCACTGTTGCTTCACAGCTCCAGGGAATTGGGTTCAATTCCCCAGCTTGGGTCACTGTCTGTGTGGAGTCTGCATGCTCTCCCCGTGACTGCGTGAGTTTCCTCCGGGTGTTTATTTGCTGCAACCTGCTTTGATAGGAGCGGGGCGTCGGGGGGTGTCAGGAGCGGGGCCGTCAAGAGGGAGAGATCAGAAGCGGTGCCATCAAGGGGGGGGGAGGAGTTAGGAGCAGGGCCATCGGGTAGGGAAGGCGGGGTCAGGAGCGGGGCCGTCAGGGAGGGAGGGGTGTCAGGAGAGGGGCCGTCAGGGAGGGAGGGGTGTCAGGAGCGGGGCCGTCAGGGAGGGAGGGGTGTCAGGAGCGGGGCCATCAGGGAGGGAGGGGTGTCAGGAGCGGGGCCGTCAGGGAGGGAGGGGTGTCAGGAGCGGGGGGTTCAGCAGCGAGGCTGTCACGGGGGGGGCTCAGGAGCGATGCCGTCAAGGGGGGGGGGTAAGGAGAGGGGCTGTCAGGGGGAGGGGGGTGAGGAGCGGGGTCGTCAGGGGGTGGGGGGTCAGGAGCAGGCTCGGGGGGGGGGGGGGGGGGGGGGGGGGGGGGGTTCGAACAGCTAGAAGAAAAAAGAAATCTTTCCGGAGAATCGCGCCAAGAGGCTATGATTCCACATTATGTAATTACCGAACTGCTATGAAGTTGATAACTTCAACTCTGCTGATCATTTTGCAGGATCCTCACATAAACAGGCTTGGTAAACTCAGCCAGTTCTTTAAAGAGGTTATCAGCTGTAAATATAAGGAAATAAATAAAATTGATTTACTTACCAGCGAAAACAAGCAGGGCAAAGATAACAGTTTGAAGAATGAGAGAGAGGCTAATCAGAACAATAAGAGGAATGTAGTACTTAAATTGTGGCCCTTGTTCGATAACTCCGAACAGCTGTGTTGCATTAGACATGAGCAAGGCAGCATCCAGCATGCTCTCTGCCACACTCTTTATTGTGGCATAGCGGTTGAAGTCGAGTAAACCCATCTGTCTGGTAGCAATATATTCCCCCTACAAAACAGAAATAAAAATAAAGTTTATGTTATGCAAACTATTTTTAAACAACGAGAAAACTCGGGATGACTCTCTAGCCAAGAAATTCATCCACACACCAATTGTTCTTCAGGGGTCATTAGGGACTGGGAGCTGAGGCAGAAATATGAATCTTTTACAAACACTTGTTTGAATCCTCTTTTCCAACATTAGTTTTCCCGATGACAAGTGGCTCCAACCAAAACCAGGCCTGGGGATTGTTTACTAGGCTCAATCTACCACTAAAGCACCATAGCAACAACCAGCATCAGATTAAATCACAATTCAGTAACCCATCCACGGGTATATGTATATTAATCCACATTAACTAAAAGATTAGTTGCACAGAATTACACAGTAGGCGATTGTGAATTCATAGAATGGTTACAGTAAAGAGAAAGTGCGAGAATTCTAATCTTTGAAAGTGCCATGATGTGGCAGGTGGTTTGTGACATGCCAGCCAATCCCAAAAGGAAACTTGGCAAACGATCACGACAATTTTCAATTTATATTATTGAGAGAAGATATGTCTGCTGAAGTCAGGAATCAAAAATTCCAATAACGCTTTTGGAAACTTTATTTTATTTTTAAAAAATATTTTTATTGAACTTTTATCATTTTTTACAAATCACAACCCCAATTACACATATGACAAAAATAGCAACGTGAAAACAAAAAAAAAGAAAAAACAACCGCCCCCCACCCCCCCAAGCCTCCACCACCACTAACAGCTAACAATGACTAGATACTTAAAGTGCAGTATAAACAGTCGCAATTTACGATAGAACCCTACATCATCTGCACCATTTTCCTGCCGGAGCTACCCCACTAACCGTATGAAATGCCCAATCCCTACACCTTCAAACCAGAGCTGCCCTGTGTACGACCACTCACTCCATGGCCACCACCGGAAGTCTGGGGGCTACTCATTCATGATGCTGGACATGACCCCCGTGTATCTCCAGCTAGATGTGACATCTAGAAAATGTGTCACCATCAACATTCAGGGTGTCATCGGTGGGTGCAATTTTCCAGCAGGTGATGACAAACATCTTCCAGGGCTGCCCGGGCGGCTGTCTATCTGAACTATGTACTTAATACAGGATCCACCGAAATGGAACACCTGGGCAACCTAGAAAATGTCCTTCGACATAAAAGGTTACTGCACGAGATAAGAGCAATAAGTTTTGGGGATGCTATATTAGCTTTAACCCGTCAGGGTGTCTGCCTGAAAAGGGGCAAGTGTGTCTTCCAGGTGAAGGAGGTCACATATTTGGGATACCACGTCAATAAGGAGGGGTTGCACCTGGTGGCGGAAAGGTCCAGGCCATCAAGGGAGCACCGACACCTGAGAACGCGACAGAGCTGAGGTCATTCCTGGGGCTTTTACGGTATGGGGAGTTCATCCCAAACCTGGCTACCTTGTTGGCGCCTCTACGTGTGCTTCCAAAAAAGAACTAGAAATGGCTGTGGAAAGTGCCACAACTAGAAGCATTCCCCAGGGTGAAGCAACAGTTTCTCTCTTCAAAATTTTTGTCAGATTAAGACCCATCAAAGACACTCATCCTTACATGGGATGCCTCACCATATGGCATTGGGGCTGTGTTGTCCCATCGGTGGTCGATGGGACAGAAAGGCCAATAGCCTAGGTGTCCAGAACTGTGGCCGACACGGAGAATTGCTATGTGTAGATTGAAAAGGAAAGACAGGCCGTGATTCTTGCAGATAAGAAATTTCATCACTACTTCTACAGGCATCATTTTACAGTAGTAACAGAGCATAAGCCTTTATTCAGCCTGTTCAAGAGAGATACATTGATACCGCTGACAGCGTCGACCCATAGTCCAATGATAGGCTTTCCTGTTGGTGGCATAGGAGTACACATTTTAATATCATTCGGGTGCACAGAATGTACATGCAGATGCCCTCAATTGGCTCCTGCTGCCTGTAAGCCCCCCAAACCCGCCAGTAGCGGAGAAAGTCATTTTGGCATTAAAATACATGGACACATTATCTGTCACAGCCACACAAATCCGTACATGCACCCAAAAGAACCCTACTTTTGCAAAACTGCGCTACGTCAAACTACATGGTGGATTTCAGGGGAAACCCCCAAAGGGACTGCGGGCCTATGTGACAAATCAGCGGGAGCTCAGCGTGGAGAACAGCATCATCCTGTGGGGAGCTCACGTGGTGGTTCTGCAGCCAGGTCAGCGAACCATTTTGCAGGATGTCCTAACGAATACCCAGGGATTTCCAAAATGATGATGTTTGCTCGGATTTCCAAAATGATGATGTTCGCTCGGAGTTGCGTGTGGTGACCAGGGCTCGACAGCGACATCGAGCGAATTGTGTAGCAATGTACAGCTTGCCAGGAGCAGCAGAAGTTCCCTCCATCATCCTGGCTCCAGCCGTGGGATTGGCCGGGATGACCCTGGGTGGGTTTGCATCCCGACTTCACCAGACCTTTCAATGTTTCTGCTCCTGATTGACGCCCACTTGGGGATGGATGTGCACAGGATGTCTTCCATCATTTTGCAAGCCACCATGGAAACGTCCTTCAGCACCCACAGGATTCCTAAGGTGCTTGTCACTGACAACAGTACCCTCCTTTACCAGTGAGGAATTTCAAGGATTTATGCGAATGGGGTGAAACACATTCGGACTGCCCATATCACACATCTTCAAACAGATTGGTGGAACGGGCAATCCAGATATTTAAACAGGGGATGAAAAAACAGACGACAGGGCCAGTTGGCACAAAACTGATGCGGTTGCTCTTTACTTACTGGACTACAACACGTGCTACAACTGGGGTGGGAGCCGGCAGAGCTGATGGGCCGATGTCTCCTGACCCGCCTATGTTTGACAATCCCGAACATTGGCGGGGAGATGGAAAAAAAGCTGGCTCTCCAGAAGGGGTACATGATCATCGAACACATGACAGAAGCTTTAAACCTGGGGTAGCGGAGCGGTCCACATTTGAAATTTTGGAGACGGCGGTGATGAGACCATCAATTCACGCGACATGTGGTTAGAAGTGAACAGTGGTTTTAATCGTCTTACAACATAGCCTGCCTATGACGAGATGAACTCCAGATGAACTGGCAGGCAGGCTCTCAGCATCAACCTTTATACTTCCGGTTAAGGGGAGGAGCCATGGGTGGAGCCATGGGCGGAGCCAAGGGTGGAGCCCAGTACAAGCTCCTCATCTCTCCCTATGGGTAGAGCCGCACAACTACATGTGATCCAATACAATATACAGGCTCAACACATGTTGTACAATACAGTGAGGATTATTAGTATTTATAATTCACCACATTCACCCCCTGTGAAGAAAATCAAGTCCAGCGGGGGTGATGGTTTACAGATTGAGTCTGTCCGGTGGTCGAGTTGTCCGTTGTGATCGGCGGAGCACTGGGGTTGCAGCCCCTTCTGGTGGCTGGATGATCACGGTCGGTTGGGGTACGATGGCGGACTCCGGGGGTGATTCTGTCCGAGCTTCGTAGCCGTCTGGTTCGACTGGGGAGTGGGGGCGCTGGAAGCTTGCAGGTGCGGGCGTGCGGAACATGTGTAGGGAACTGGTAGGCGCGGGGGCGTGGGGCGCGGTGAGTTGGGTGGGATGTAGTGTGAGGGGTACCTCGGCGGTGGTAGTGGTGGGGTTTGAGTCCCAGAGGGATACGGTGTCCTGACGGCCGTCAGGGTACTCTATGAAGGCGTATTGGGGGTTCGAGTGTAGTAGAAGCAGTTTTTCTGTGAGTGGGTCAGTTTTGTGTGCCCTGATGTGCTTCCAGAGGAGTACTGGGCCCGGTGTCTTCAACCATGCCGGGAGCAAAACCCCCGTGGTAGTGCCCCTGGAAAAAATAAAGAGCCGCTCGTGAGGGGTCTGATTGGTGTCGGTACATAAGAGGAACCTAATAGCGTGGAGCGCGTCTGGGAGGACTTCCTGCCAATGGGAGATCGGGAGATTCCTGGACCGGAGGGTCAGTAGGACGGCCTTCCAGACCATCGCATTCGCCCTCTCCACCTGCCTGTTCCCCCTGGGGTTATAGCTGGTAGTCCTGCTCGAGGCGATGCCCTTGTCGAGCAGATACTGACGTAGCTCGTCGCTCATAAAAGACGAACCCCGGTCGCTGTGTACATAGCTGGGGAAACAAAAAGGGTGAAGATACTATGCAGGGCCCTAATGACTGTGTGGGAGGTCATATCGTGGCACGGGACAGCAAAAGGGAATCAGGAGAACTCATCGACGACATTCAGGAAGTACACATTCCAGTTAGTCGAAGGGAGTGGCCCTTTGAAATCGATAGCGAGGCGTTCACAGGGCCTAGACGCCTTGACCAGGTAGGCCCTGTCTGGTCTGTAGAAGTGCGGTTTTCACTCCGCGCAGATCGGGCAATCCCTGGTGACGGCTTTTACCTCCTCAGTGGAGAAAGGCAGATTTCGGGCTTTAATGTAGTGGGCAAGCCGGGTGACCCCCGGGTGGCAGAGGTCATTGTGGATGGCTTTTAAGCGGTCGCTCTGCGTGCTGGCGCACGTGCCACGGGACAGGGCATCTGGGGGCTCGTTGAGCTTCCCCGGTCGATACATAATATCGTATTTGTAGGTGGAGAGCTCGATCCTCCACCTCAGAATTTTATCATTTTTAATTTTGCCCCTTTGCGAGTTGTCAAACGTGAAGGCAACCGATCTTTGGTTGGTGATGAGGGTGAACCTCCTACCTGTGAGGTAGTGCCTCCAGTGACGTATAGCCTCCACAATGGCTTGTGCTTCTTTCTCGACCGAGGAGTGTCGAAGTTCCGAAGCGGAGAGGGTTCGGGAGAAAAATGCGACTGTTCTCCCTGCCTGATTTAATGTGGCTGCAAGAGCTACCTCTGAGGCATCGCTCTCAACCTGAAAGGGGACGGATTCATCCACCGCCCGCATGGCCGCCTTGGCGATGTCCTCCTTGATGCAGTTGAAGGCCTGGCGAGCCTCAGCCGACAGGGGGAAAAGTGTGGCCTTAAATAGTGGGCGGGCTTTGTCCCCATATTGAGGGACCCACTGGGCATAGTATGAAAAGAATCCCAGGCACCGTTTGAGGGCCCTGGGACAATGAGGGAGAGGGAGTTCTAAGAGGGGGCGCTTACGGTCCGGGTCGGGGCACAGGACTCCGTTTTCCACGACATAGCCGAGGATGGCTAGCCTGGTCATGTGGAAAACGCATTTCTCCATGTTATAAGTGAGGTTGAGTTTCTGGGCCGTCTGGAGAAATCGATGGAGGTTGGCATCGTGGTCCTGCTGGTCATAGCCGCAGATGGTGACGTTATCCAAGTACGGAAACGTGGCCCGCAGTCCGTACTGGTCCACCATTCGGTCCATTGCTCGTTGGAACACCGAGACCTCAAAGGGAACCCGGAGGAAATGGAAGAGGCAGCCATTGGCCTTGAACGCCGTGTAGTGGCGGACCTCCGGGCGGATTGGGAGCTGGTGGTATGCAGACTTCAGATCCACCATGGAGAAAATACGATACTGGCCGATCTGATTCACCATGTCTGCAATCCTGGGGAGGGGGTACACATCGAGGAGCGTAAACCGATTAATGGTCTGACTTTCGTACACGAACATGCGGAATTTTCCCCCGGTCTTGACGACCACCACCTGAGCTCTCCAGGGGCTGTTACTGGCCTGTATGAGCCCCTCATGTAGGAGCCTCCGAACCTCGGTTCTGATAAACACCCTGTCCTGCAGGCTGTACCGCCTGCTGCGAGTGGCTACGGGTTTACAGTCCGGAATGAGATTGGCAAAGAGTGGAGGGGGGGAGATTCGCAGAGTGGCTAGGCTGCAGATGGTGAGTGGGGGTAGAGGTCCGTCGAAGCTGAGGGTGAGACTTTTGAAGTTACACTGGAAGTCGAGTCCCAGTAAGAGTGGGGTGCAGAGTTCGGGCAGGACGTATAGTTGAAAATTAGAGTAACTAGCGCCTTGGATCGTTAGGGTCGCGACAGTGCGCCCTTGGATGTGAACAGAGTGGGAGCCCGAAGCAAGGGAGATAGTTTGCCATGCAGGAAAAACAGGGAGCGAACAGCGTCTTACCAGATCTGGGTGGACGGAGCTCTCGGTGTCGAAGAGGCACGGTGTACTGTACCCGTTGACTTGAACGGTCGTCATTGAGTTGCGGAGGTGTTTTGGACCCGACTGGTCCAACGTGACTGCGCAGAGTTGCGGGTAGTCGGCGGCTCAGTCCGCTGTGTTGGGGTGGCCCCGTGGTGAATGCCCGCTGAGGTCGCAGTCTTCGATCAGATTTTCTGAATTTGGAGAGGATGGAGCCCAAGATGGCCGTCCCCGTGGATCTGATGTGGCGGGTGGCAAGGAAGATGGCGTCCACGATGGCGGCCCCCATGAGTCGCACGTGGTCAGCCGCATGGTGGGGGTCCGCCAAGATGGCGGCCCCTATGGGTTGCACGTGGCGGGTGGGGGCGGAGTCGAGGTATAGGCCGCGGCGTTACGGGACCTGCGGGCCTGCGAATTCAGAGAACGAGTGCTTTGAGCCGTGGGAGGGTTAGAGGCTGGAGCTTTCTTCGCCAGACACACTCTGGCATTGTGTCCTTTGCGACCGCAACTGCTGCAGGTCGCGTTGCGGGCCGGGCAGTGCTGTCGCGGGTGCTGGGGCTGGCCACAAAAGTGGCAGGCTGGGGCAACATTGTGGCTGGGTGGCCGCGCGGCGCAGGCCTGGGGCAGTCGCTGGTCGAGGGCTCATGACGGGGTCGCGAGTCCGCAGGGAACGAGGTGAGGCTGCGAAACAAGACCTCCATAGTAGTAGCGAGTTCAACAGTGTCTTCTAAATTTTGGGCCCCCTTCTCAAGCAGTCGCTGGCGCATGTAATTGGATCTGAGGCCTGCAACAAAGACATCGCGGACAGCAAGTTCCATATGTTCAGCAGCATTTACAGCCTGGTAATTACAGTCCCGGGATAAGGGTTTTAAGTCTGTTAGAAATTCTTCTAGCGATTCTGTGGGGTGCTGGCGGCGAGTAGTAAAAACGTGGCGTGCGTAGACCTCATTGACGGGTCTCACGTACATTCTGTCGAGTAGGGCCACGGCCTCTGTATATGAGCCGGTACAATTTAATGAAAATGAAAAAATGAAAATCGCTTATTGTCACGAGTAGGCTTCAAATGAAGTTACTGTGAAAAGCCACTAGTCGCCACAGTCCGGCGCCTGTCCGGGGAGGCTGGTACGGGAATTGAACTGTGCTGCTGGCCTGCTTGGTCTGCTTTAAAAGCCAGCGATTTTGCCCAGTGAGCTAAACTAGCTGAGTAGATATACGATGGCTCACCCTTGCATGCAGTAGGCTGAGTTTCTGCTCCTCCGTCATTTCTGTGGTGCTTGCTTCAGCCAGGTGGGCCTTAAAACATCGGAGCCAGTGTGAAAAGATTTCTTTCGTCTCTGCATCCTGTGGGTCGAGTTCCAGTCGATCAGGTTTGAGGGCTGATTCGATAGTCGTTCCTTACTGTTTCTTAAGACGATTAAATTGATGAGACCATCAATTCAGGCGACACGTGGTTAGAAGTGAACAGATGACTGGCAGGCAGGCTCTCAGCATCAACCTTTATACTTCCGGTTAAGGGGAGGAGCCATGGGTGGAGCCATGGGCGGAGCCAAGGGAAGGAGCCCAGTACAAGCTCCTCATCTCCTCCTATGGGTAGAGCCGCGCAACTACACGTGATCCAAGACAATAAACAGGCTCAACACATGTTGTACAACAGTGTGGATTATTAGTATTTATAATTCACCACAGGCGGCCAGTGGATTCCAGGGACTATAGTGGAGAGGAAGGGGCCAATCTCCTACACTGTCAAGACTGGAGCACGGACCATGTAAAAACAAAGGTAGGGAGCCTGCACTAGAGAGAACCACGCTCGATGAATCAGTCCCTCATCAACACCCTGTCCGTCTACCATCCTTGAACTAAGGTACAGTTCCCACCAAAGGCCTGTGCCCAGGCCAGCAGGACTTGTACAACTCAGCATCTGATATGGGCATAGAATCCTCAGTACCCTCGGAGAACATTATGGTCAGAGATGGACCTCTGACAGGACCTCCTCGGCGTTCGGAATGAAAAAGTCATTCCCTGACATGATACACGCCGCCCACCAACGGCCTCACCGTTGCAAGAAGTACAGCCACAGGCAAAATGGTGAAGGAGAACGTTCTGCAATTGGCTACTGGGAGACCTTTGGACTTTTGGAGGGAAGGGATGTAATAACCCACAGAGACCTACGGGGACCCCCCAATTGATCTCTCCAATTGATCTCCTCGTGGAATACGAGCTCCCCTGCTAGTAGGCGAATCCCATCAGCTTGGGCTCGTTAAATAACCTCATAAAAGCCAGCCCGGACGAGGACCAGCAAGAGCACTAGGCTTTCAGAACAAAACTCTTTGAACTTTAACAACTAAACACGCCACACCTTATCTCCTCCATGCAAATTTTTATCCACGATATGTTTACTTGTTGCACATCTAACTTTGGAAATCTCCACTTCAAATGCTTGCTTTTCACACTTTGGGTTCTCCGGTCCGCGAGCCGTGTTTTCCTGCGTGGCACCGCCCTACCGGCAGCGGGATCCTTCATTCTGGCAGCTGGCCAATGGGATTTCCAATTGTCGCCACCCCACGCCATGGAGAAACCCACAGTTTGGGGGTATTGCCCATGTATGTGGGAGTTGTGATGTCCGTGGTGGTGAGAGGAAGGGATATCATCAACTTAACTTTGTGATCGGTACGACCTCTGAGGAGCCAGTCTTCCTTTAGGCCCCCATTCCAAAAAAAATCCTAAATGTGGGAGGATTCGGTGCGAATCTTCCCACGCTCCAAAAAATGATTCAGTTTGGTTGGATTGCGATAGGATCATGCCAGAATAACCAGAGGGACTCTCATTAGTTCAACCGTCCGAAACATCGCCTTGGCTGGAATTCTCTGATCGTTCACGCCAGGGATTCTCTTCCCGTCAGCAGCGCACCCGCTGCTGTGGGGTTCCTGGCTGCAGGGAGGCTTCAATGGGAATTCCCATTGACGGTGGCTGAACCAGAGAATCCCGCTGCCAGCAAATAGCGCACTGCCTCCTGCTGCCAAGGCCACAGAATCCCGGTGCCAGCAAATAGCGCACTGCCTCCTGCTGCCAAGGCCACAGAATCCCGCTGCTAGCAAATAGCGCACTGCCTCCTGCTGCCAAGGCCACAGAATCCCGCTGCCAGCAAATAGCGCACTGCCTCCTGCTGCCAAGGCCACAGAATCCCGCTGCTAGCAAATAGCGCACTGCCTCCTGCTGCCACAGAATCCCGCTGCCAGCAAATAGCGCACTGCCTCCTGCTGCCGAGAAACACACAGCTGGGAGGCCACAGAATCCTGTCCTTAGTCACTTTTTGTGAGAATCGCCCCCTTCCTCGCAACTTAGAAATCTATTTGAGAGTTATCAATAGCCAAACACTCAACCAATGTATCATCCAGTCAGGATTTGAGTGCAACCAACGTAGTGAATGTTGAATGTTAATAAGATAAGATAATATTACTGGTTATACACTAAAATGATATGACCGTCACACATGGAGAGTATTGGCCCAGATTGGGCAGGATACTTCAGAACCCTTTTCTACCTTCCTGCAATGAAGTTTATAACCTTTTCAGGGGTGTACACTTGGCTGTTTTATTGAAAAAGCCTTTAGGTCCTCTCAAGATTGATTTTATTTCGGAATACTCAATGGGACATCATTCTCCGACCCCCCGCCGGGTCAGTTTTTGGCCAGTCCTGCCGGCGTGGATTGGACATGGTCCCACATGGCGGGACCTGGCTGGTAGGCCGGCTGGTGCGGTCCGGGGGGCTGCAGGGGGGGTCTGGCCCACGATCGGGGCCCACTGATCTGCGGGCGGGCCTGTGCCATGAGGGCACTCCTTCCTTCCGCGCCGGCCCCTGTAGGGCTCCTCCATTGCCGGCGCGAGAAGACACCCCCCTGTGCATGCGCTAGAATACGCCGGCCGGTCTGCACATATGTGGAACCACGCCGGCGGTTCTGCGCTAACTTGCGCCGACCCTTTGGAGCCTGTTGGCGCGGCGCCAACTCCTCCACCGCTGGCCGAGCCCCCAGAAGTGCGGAGGATTCCGCAACTTCCGGTCAGCCTGACGCCGGAGTGGGTCGCACCGTTTTTACGCCGGCGTCGGGCCATCGCGGGGATTCGGGAGAATCCCGCAGCAAGTTTTTTGTCCAAAGTTTGGGTTACATATCTCACCTTTGATGTTAATCACCTGCTATTTCGGTTTTGGAACTTTGCCTGTATCATATGGCCTTATTTAGTCATTCTTACCTCTTTTCTTTCTTTTTTAAAATTCATTTACGAGATGTGGGTGTCATTGATTAGGCCAGCATTTTATTGCACATACCTGGTTGCCCTTCAGAAGGTGGTGGTGGTGCCTTCTTGAACTGCTGCAGTCCCTGAGGTGTCCCTGATTGTTGTTGGGGTTGGAGCTCTAAGATTTTGACCCAGCGACAGTGAAGGACCGGCAATATATTTCTAAGTAAGGGTGGTGAGTGACTTGGAGGGGAACCTCCAGGTGGTTGGGTTCCGAGGTATCTGCTGCTCTCGTCCTTCTAGATGGTAGTGATCATGGCTTTCGAAGGTGCTGACTAAGGAACCTTGGCGAGTTACTGAAGTGCATCTTGTAGATAGGCTGCCATTCTTTGTCGGTGGTGGAGAGTTTGAATGTTTGTCTAAGGGGTAGCAATCAAGCGGGCTGCTTTGACCCGGATGGTGTCGAGCTTCTTGCTGGAGTTGCACTCATCCCGGTATTTGGAGAGTATTCCATTACACTCCTGACTTGTACCTTGTAGACGGTATTGGGGCAGCACGGTAGCATTGTGGTTAACACAATTGCTTCACAGTTCCAGGGTCCCAGGTTTGATTCCCGGCTTGGGTCACTGTCTGTGCAGAGTGCACGTTCTCCCCGCGTGTGCGTGGGTTTCCTCCGGGTGCTCCGGTTTCCTCCCACAGTCCAAAAGATGTGCAGGTTAGATGGATTGGCCATGATAAAATGCCCTTAGTGTCCAAAATTGCCCTGAGTGTTGGGTGGGGTTACTGGGTTATGGGGATAGGGTGGAGGTGTGTGCTTGGGTAGTGTGCTCTTTCCAAGAACTGGTGCAGACTCGATGGGCCGAATGGCCTCCTTCTGCACTGTAAATTCTATGGTTCTATGGTGGTCAGGCTTTGGGGGGTGTCAGGAAGTGAGTCACTTGTTGTAGGATTCATAGCCCTGGTAGCCACAATATTAATGTAGCTAGTTTAATTCAGTTTCTGATCAATGGTATTCCCCAGGATGTTGATTGTCTTATCACTTTTCAAGCTGTCCTTTCGCAGATGACTCCTACCTTCCCATAAACATTTAATCTCTGGCACCATACGAAGTCCACAAAAAATGTAATTAATTTCACTGTCAGTTATTTATGCCCGGGTCTGTATATGATGCCTGCTAACAAGCATTCACAATGGTCATTCAGTGCAGCTGTTCTTACTCCATATCAGGCTGGTGTGCTGGTCTACTGTTCACAGCAGGCACATCTATTCCCATGTACTAGTGGATATATGTCCTTCAGCAAGCAAGTTCATTAAACAAGCTTAATTGAAAAGTCCAACAGTCTCATACCACTTGTTGTCTCTTCCAACAATGTTCAAACTAGTTAGTCTTATCTGAGAATATTTTCTAACTAGGTTTGCAGGATAGTGAATCATTAAGCAATTATATATGTGGATATTCTATTCTTAATTTCTCACTTTTTCTGATTACTAAGAGGGCATATTGAGTCCATGCCATCTCCCTGCAATAGCAATGCAGATAGTCCACTGCCCATTCTCTGTAACCCTGCATTAAAAATAAATCTCAGGTGCTTATCCAATTCCTTTTTGAAAGCCACAATTGCAGCTGCTTCCACCACCCTCCCAGGTAGTGCATTCCAGATCCTAACTACCCACTGCATAAAAAATATTTTCTAGTGACCTCTTTGTTTTTTAAAAAACTATGAACGTTAATCTGGAGGCTTTTTGTTCTCACCACCACAAAAGTGATCAGTTTATTTCTATCATCTCTGCCTAGGCCTCTCATGATTGTGAACACCTCTATTAAATCTTCGCTCAATTTTATTTTCTCTTTGGAGAACAATTCCTGCATCTCCAACCTATCCTCATTACTGAAGTCCAACGTCTCAGTGACCATTCTTGTCAATCTTTTCTGAACCCTCTCTAAAGCACTTTTTGTCAAACCTTTTTTTCCGGAACCCAGTTTTACGAACGGCCCGACCTTTGGAACCTGCGGGCTGACCTTCGCGACCCACGGCGGCTGACCTTTATGACCCACACCAACCAACCTTCGCGACCCACACTGGCCAACCTTCGCGACCCAAGCTGGCCGACCTTTGGAGCCCATGCTGGCCGGCCATCGCGACCAACCATTTACCTTTAATGCGATAGGTGAGTCTGCTTGGTCCTCACGATCTCACTTGCTTTGCCATTTAATGTTACATTTCTGCTAAGGACTTCAGCTGATCATTTATGTTTTCGCTGCATCCTTTTCAAAAGATCGAGGCTTGGCTTTGAACTCGCCAGTCAAATGCCTTTGACTTTTTGAGGGCTTTAAACTTTCATTTTCCAGTAATTCCCTGCATATAACACACATTGGCTTTGCATCCTGATTTGCAAATATGAAATCCTTTCGTATCTCACTGCATTAAATGGTTTGCGTTTTCCACAGCCTAAATAAAAATTATTAGGAAGTGGAAAAACACCTTCATAGAAATGTCAGGTATTTTTACTGCTTCTGCCTTTGAAGATCTGTTTGTCTATTGGTTGGCTTTGGCTACAGAAGCTAGACACTGCCAGTAATATTGCCAGACGTTAATAGTACCTGAACAGATATGGAAATATTTCTGAAAACAAGTTATTTACAGACTCCTGCTTGTTGATAAACTTTACTAGTCGCTCCTAAGCTTTCTGACAATGGGTTCATTCACACTCCACAGCTTAAAGGTCAAATGTTTGTGAAATATTTACCAGCAACTAATTAGTGATGAAATAACTCCAACGTAGGATCCTGCTTTTTAGTTTTTACATTCCTTTTAAGACATCTCTGTTCGTCAACCTTTTAGGTTCTGTTCATTTAGTACCAAATAACGTTGAACTGCACTCAGGGAGGTACTGGAACCACTATCAACTCAGAACAGAGATGCACCCTATTTGAGGAGTATAAAAGCAAAATCTAAAACTCTACATAATCTTACATTTTTGTTACTTTGTTAGAGATAACGAAAAAGACATTTATCTGAATCTGCTTGTCGAATGGGCAAGGTTCATCAGCTTCCTTCCGGTGAAGAGCTACATCAGGGATGTAACAATCAGCTAATCTGAAATAACTGAAAAATGATACAAATAAAAAATAAAACCCTGAATGCTGGAAATCAAAAATGAAAGCATAAATTGCTGGAAATGCAGTCACTTAGTCAGCATTTATTTGACTTGAACACAATATTTCATCAGATTCTCATCTGAGTTAGTTGAACATGTTGGTTTTCTTTCAGATACCAAATTGAGCACAATTTCCAGCATTTACTGCTTTTATTTCAGTGCTTTATTTATTGGGAATGCAATATATAAGATGTCATTTGAAAATGATTAACAAGGACAAATGAACCTGTTGCATTCTAATCCTACTGCTTCCATTTCAGTTGAAATGACAGTCACATTAATTATCTTATGTCAGTTGCAGTTTCATATGGCACTATGGGACGGTGAAAGTTTGTAAGTAACTGGAGACGTGCAAATAAAGTTAGCTTCTATGTCCAAATTCAAGATACTGGTTCTCTGTCTGCAAGGCAGAAATTGCATTTTTTAAAATTTAGAATTGAAGTACAGGCCACAGTTCAGTGACCTCATTGCAGTCAAGCGAGAGTGTGACGAGGCCAGTAAATAGCAGGAGGTGCCAAAAACAGGAACAGCGCCGGGCGCCAAACTGTTCGCAATGAAATTGGCATGCTCTCTTAGATGAAATACGTGATCGTAGCCTGGCGAGAAACCAATAATCACCATACAATTAATGGGAGCCACCCCATATCCAAAGGCCTCCCCGTGATCCAGCCACATCCCCAGCAAGCGCTCACGCTGGCGCCGATTAGTACTCCTTTTTAAAAACGTGAACCTGGTGGATGGGCTGCTGTGGGGACCCGAGGATGAGAGTAGCCATCTTTACTCACAGGCAAAGAGCCTGGGGGCACTGGGCTACTGGCCCCTGTACTCGGACAGGGCTGTGTGGGGGCGGGGCAATACGAGGGGGGGGGGTTCCAGCCTCGGTTGGTTGGGCCACCATGGGGGGGGGGGGGGGGGGGGGGGGTTGTTGGGGGTCTGTGCTGGGGGTGTAACCACACACGGCTCCTCCATGCCAACCCCTGGAGAGTGTGTACCCATTCCGGGGCAACCCTAGTCCCTACCTGTCTGCCCCACTGACAACCCATAACTCCCACTGACCGCGAAGGCCTCTGGCCGTGCAGCTGAAGGCTATTGCCAATGGAAAATTGGCAATCCTGGTTAAGTGAGCACCTCCCACATCCAAAGTGGATTCCCGATGGTGAGCATGCTGGGTTGGGGGAGTGGGAGCCGGCTCAATGGGGGAATGGAGGGTCCCAGGGTGGAAAATATCGCTGTTTGCCAATTCCTTACAGATACTGAACGGTATGGATGATATTTTGGACACTGCTGAACTTGCCCTTGTGGTGCTATTGGCAGGCCGGGAGGCCAGGCGCCGGAGATGGTGGCAACAGCAGGAGCGTCGACAAAGAGTCAAGGTGGCGGCCCATGTGCATGGACCCACCCTACACCCTGAGGAACCGGCTGCCCATCAAGCGTCGATAGTCATTTGAGCAAATAACAGACAGCGCATGCCGCAGGAGGCTCCGCCTCAACAAGTAGACATTGCGGCACCTGTGCCATTTCCTTGTGGACTTGGCACCACATGGAGGAGAAGGGCAGCCGCTCTCAGTGACTGTCAAGGTCACCGCAGCCCTGAACCTTTACGCCTCAGGATAATTCCAGAGCTCGAGCACGGACTTGTGTGCCATCTCCCAGTCTAAAACCCACAGTGCATCAGACAGGTCACGGATGCCCTGTTTTCCCGAGCTGAAAATTAGATGGACCAAGCCTAACAAGATGTTTGGGCAGCAGGATTTTCCGTCAGCGCCGGGATTCCCCAGGTTTCAGGGGCCCAGTGAGTACAAGGCCACATGTCGCCTTGCACTCACCGGGCCATCTGGGAGTGCCCCACGTCAAAGGAAAGGGGTTCCACTCCCTGAACATCCAGCTTGTTTGCAACTACCGCCTTAAGATCTTGCGTGAGTGTGCACGCTCCCCAGGGAATATGTACGACAGCTACATCCTGGGGCAGTCAGACATCCCCGGCCTCTTCGAGCACCACCTCAGAATGGCCAGTTGGCTCTTGAGGGATAAGGGGTACACGCTTAGCACCCGGCTAATGACGCCAGTACGGAGGCTGGTGGCTGATGCGGAAACCTGATATACCTGATGCGGAAACCTCATATACCACGGCCCATGCGGTCACCCAGTCTGTCACTGAGCAGTACATCGGTCTGCTCAAAATGAGGTTCCAATGCCTCGACCGCTCCAGTGGTGCCCGGGGGGTCGCCGTATTGTGATGGTCTGCAGTGTCCTCTACAACCTGGCACAGCAGCAGGGCAATGTGCTGGAGGTAGAGGAACATGTGGCCACCTCCGAGGAGGAGGTGCCGGACCAGCAGGGGCTGGAGGACGATCCCAGCAAGGAACCAGAGAACCAGCCAGAGGTGGCAGTGGCAAAGGTCTGGCAAACCTGGAGGGCCAGGGAGGCCCTCATCCTCGCCTGCTTCACGTAGGACGTGGCCTAGTCCGTCATCGCTTTCCCACCCTCCCAGGTGTCTGTGTACATTGATCCAGCGTGCTGCATGACCCGCGGAGAGCTGACTGCAGGTGCTCCTCAATCTATGCCATAGTCTGACCCCTGCCTGTGTGCTTGCTCACACCTATCACCTGCATGTGGTGTGATGGGGTAAAGGGTTGGAGTTCGGCCCGCATTGCAGAAGAAAGTGCCAGAGGCTTCATACTGGTTGTGGTGAAGGGTTTCTAAATGTATCACAAATAAGTGTCCATCATTGCCCCACTCTCCCGATGGTGCCGCCCCACTCTCCCGTTCACCACCTCACCTCACCTCCTCCACCCCCACACACACTCCTTCCTCCTTACCCCAGTGCCCTCTCAGTGATCCTCGATGTGCTTAGCCTTCCTGCATCTAGGTGTTTCCCCAGGATGCACATCAGAGGTGGAGGCTGCTTACCTTGTCCTGTGGCCTTTGATGTATCTAGCGGGAATCTGCTGTGGTCTCTAGGACCTAAGAGCCCCAAAACACATAACGGTAGCACCCTGTTCCGGGTGCTGACTGCTTGTTGGCGGTGTGGAACTCGGGGGAGCTGTTGGCCACCGTCACCACTCTATGGGACGAGTCTAGGTTGGCATACGGCACCCCCTCATCCTGGTCGGTGCCCATAGGGCCCTAGGGTTCACCTCGCGATGGAGAGGCAGCTGAACTGAGCCTCGGCTGCCCCTGCATCATCTATTCTGCCAGCCTTGGTGGCTCTCCAATGTCTGCACCATGGTGTCAACACCCTTGCCAATTCTCCTCATGATTGGGACATGCTCTGCAGCGCCTCAGCAATGTCCACCTGGTACTGGGACATGGTCCGCAATGCCTCGCCTATACCCATCTGAGACTGGGACACGTCTTGCTGTGCCTCATCAAGGTCTATCTGGTACTGCGTCGCATCCCCCAGCAATTGGGTCACGCTGTCGGGTGGCTCAGCCGTGGCCGTCACCGACTGAGCCAAGCCAAGGACACCGCCACTCAAGCTGCTGACGCAATACACCAGGGTCTCCACTTTGGACGCCACCCTAGCAGTGTTGGCCTTGGTGCCATGCATTGCCGGTGCCATCTCTTGTGCCTGTAGCCTCTGGAACTCCTCAAATCTGCTATGGACCTGCTGGAGTATCGCTGACATTCACCCCTGAATACAAGAGCCACATCTTAGCATCTGCATCAGATCTGGGATAGCCTGGTCCAGAGGCTCAACATCTGACTGGGTCCCAGCTGGGTCCTGGGATCTGGACCTCCAACCGCTGTCTCATCTGGGCATCCCTGCTTCCACCTGATGGGCATCAGCAACTGTGTGGTGCTCACGAAAATGTGCTCCAGAAGCCTGACCACTACATTCGCCCACTGAAGTGCGTGTCTCTGCGCTGGTAGAGGGTGGGGATGACAGCTGTGATGCATCTATGGTGGCATCCTCGGAGCTCTCCTCCGAGGTTGTGATGAATGGTATCGGTAACTGCTGTAACTGTACCTTGCCTTTAATACATTGGCCGTTTAAGACCGGACTTGGAACCCTGGGGGACTCCGCCTCTGGCTCCGCCCCCAGGAAACGGTATATAAGGTGATGCTCACTGGGCAGCATGCTGTGACCACATTCTCGGCAGCTGTCCGGTTCTCTGGTAATTAAAGCCTTTGAATTACCAATCTTCTCTCCTGTGTCGTAATTGAAGGTATCTCAATTTAATTACCAGAGGGCGATGGATCAAATGGTGGACCAGTACGGCTTACGGGCTACCTTCCCGTACTTGGACAACGTCACCATCTGCGGCCATGACCAGCAGGACCACGACGCAAACCTGAGGAAGTTCCTCCAGACTGCCCGGGCCCTCAACCTCACATAAAGCCTCAAACTATTGAGGTAGTTTTTGGTTTTGTAAATAGTTATAGACATCAACAGAAAGAAAGCAAAAAAGGCAGAAATGTGCAAACATCCATGTACTTTCAATACTTCAATCGTAACATACTGCACAAGCCCGCTCCTCTCCCACCGGTACTACCCGCCATTTTATCCCTCCTACTCTACTCTACTCTACCCCCCCCATGCTGACGCTCACTCTCCCACAAAGAAGTCAATAAATGGTTGCCACCTCCGGGCGAACCCCTGTACAGATCCCCTCAAGGCGAACTTAATTTTTTCCATACCCAGGAAACTCGACATGTCCGCAAGCCACCACTCAGTCTTCGGGGGCTTTGAGTCCCTCCACGCCAATAGTATTAGTCGCCGGGCTATCAGGGAAGCAAAGGCCAAAACATCGCCCTCTTTCTCCCCCTGGGCCCCCGGGTCCTCCGAAACCCCAAAAATTGCCATCCCTGGACTCATCACCACCCTTGTTTTTACCACCCGGGACATGACCCCCGCAAATCCCTCCCAGTACCCCCTCAGCTTAGGGCATGCCCAAAACATGTGAACGTGGTTCGCTGGTCCTCCCGCGCACCTAGCGCATTTGTCTTCTATCCCAAAGAATTTGCTCATCCGAGCCACCGTCATATGGGCCCGGTGAATGACCTTAAATTGAATCAGCCCGAGCCTGGCCAATGTCGCGGTCGAATTTACCCTACACAGGGCCTCTGCCCACAGCCCCTCCTCCATTTCCCCGCCTAGCTCCTCCTCCCATTTAAGTTTCAGTTCCTCCGTCTGGGACCCTTCCTCTCTCATGAGCACCTTATAAATACCCGAGACTCTACCCTCCCCTTCTTCCCCCCTAGAGACTATTCTGTCTAGGATCCCCATTGGCGGGAGGCGTGGGAAAGATGGGACCTGTCTACGAACAAAGTCCCGCAACTGTAGGTACCTAAAATCATTTCCCCTTACCAGCCCAAATTTCTCCTCCAAGCTCCTCAAACACGCAAAGCTCCCTTCCAGGAACATATCGCCCACCCTTCCCACCCCCGCCCG
Organism: Scyliorhinus canicula; assembly: GCF_902713615.1. Lineage (NCBI taxonomy): Eukaryota > Metazoa > Chordata > Chondrichthyes > Carcharhiniformes > Scyliorhinidae > Scyliorhinus > Scyliorhinus canicula. The sequence continues at coordinate 55,997,216 of NC_052165.1, read as the reverse complement.
CCGCCAAATTCGAAACCCCCCATCCATACTCCCGGGGGCAAACCGATGGTTGTCGCAGATTGGCGCCCAAACCGACGCCCCCGTCTCCCCTACATGCCTCCTCCACTGGCTCCATATCCGCAGGGTCGCCACCACTACCGGGCTGGTGGAGTACTTGGCCGGCGGCAGCAGTAGAGGAGCCGTGACCAGGGTTGCCAAGCTGGAGCCCCTGCACGAAGCCTCCACCCGCTCCCAGATAGACCCCGTACCCACCATCCACTTCCTTACCATAGCGATGTTGGCCGCCCAGTAATAATTAATCAGACTCGGCAAAGCCAGCCCTCCCTCGCTGCGGTTCCTCTCCAACATCGCCTTCTTCACCCGCGGGGATTTTCCCGCCCAGACAAAGCTCATGGTCATCCTGTTAACTCTTTTGAAGAAGGACTGTGGAACAAAGATCGGGATGCACTGAAAAACAAACAGAAATCTAGGGAGGATTGTCATCTTTACAGTCTGCACCCTCCCTGCCAGCGACAGCGGGAGTGCATCCCATCTCCGAAACTCTCCCTTCATTTGCTCCATCACCCTGGCCAAATTTAACTTGTGCAGCCTGCCCCAGTCTCGTGCCACCTGGATTCCCAAATACCGGAAATTTTCCTCAACCAGCCTAAACGGTAGCCCTCTCAATCTGTTCTCCTGGCCCCTTGCCTGTACCACAAACATTTCACTCTTGGCTGTATTTAATTTGTATCCTGAAAACTGGCTGAACTTCCTCAACATTCCCAGTATACTTCCCATCCTGGCCGCAGGGTCCGACACGTACAGGAGCAGGAGCAGGTTGTCTGCGTAAAGAGAGACCCTATGTTCTACCCCGCCCCTCACCATCCCTCTGCGGCACTCAGCGCAATCGCCAGCGGCTCTATGGCCAGCGCAAACAGCAGCGGGGAGAGCGGGCAGCCCTGTCTGGTCCCACGGTACAACCTAAAGTACTCCGACACTTCTCTGTTAGTCCTGACGCTGGCCCTCGGGGCCTGATATAATAATTTGATCCAATCCACCAATCCCTCCCCGAACCCAAACCGTCCGAGCACCTCCCATAGATAGTCCCACTCCACCCGGTCAAAGGCCTTCTCGGCGTCCATCGCCACTACTACCTCCACCTCCTTGCCCGCCGGGGGCATCATTATCACATTAAGTAATCTTCTCAGGTTGTCCTCCCCAATCACCTCCGGTACGCAGTCCTCCATTCTAACCGCCAGTACCTTTGCCAGGAGCTTAGCGTCAACATTAATCAGGGAGATTGGCCTGTAGGACCCGCACGCCTCCGGGTCTTTACCCCGCTTCAATATCAGTGATATAGTGGGGGGGAGACTTTAACACGGTCATTGAACCAGGTTTGGTCTGGTCAAGCCCAAAGTCAGGGAAGGTGCTGGTGGTGGCGAAAGAGCTGAAGTGGTTCATGAAGTGCATGGGGAGTGGACCCGTGGAGGTTTGGGGGACCGAGGGTGAAAGAGTTCTCATACTTCTCCCATGTGCACAGGATATACTCTCGGATTGATTTTTTTCGTGGTGGGCAAGGCGCGGCTGCTGGGGGGTCATCGATTCAGGGTACTCAGCGATTGTGGTTTCCGACCACGCACCTCACTAGGTGGACTTGCAAGTGGACTGGGGTGGTTGGGGGGGGGTACATTGCGATCCGGGCACATAGAGAAGGAGGAGCAAGAAGAGACAACAAGGCTGGTGGACAAGATTCTGCGGGTGGACAGGAGATATTCGGAGGCCCCGGAGACAGGGTTGTTAAAGGAGGGGCAGAAGCTCCAGATGGAATTCGGCCTGGTGTCCACGGGGAGGGCAGTAGGGCTGTTGTGAATTTCCAGAGGGGCAGTGTATGAGTAAGGGGAGAAGGCTAGTCAGATGCTGGTCAGGAAGCAGGAGGTAGCGAGGGAGAGGTAGGGTGAAGGACGGGAGGGGAAGAGTGGTACTGGACCTGGTGGGGGTAAATGGGGTATTTGAGGAGTTCTGCAGGAGGCTTTATGAATCGGAGCCCCCGACCTGGGAGGGAGGATGGGTTGGGGTTCCCTAAGGCAGAGGAGGAACTAGTAGAAGGGCTGGGGGCCTCCATTGGACTGGTGGAGGTGATGGAGGGCATGGGGACAATGCAGGCAAGGAAAGCACCTGGATAGATTCTCTAGAATTTTATCAGAAGTTTGGGGGATGTGGGGCCCCTGCTGGTGAGTTGAGGGAAAAGGGGGAACACCCCCCCCTACATTATCGCATGCATCATTATCCCTAATAAATAAGGATAAAGATCCAGAGCAGTGTGGGTCCTACAGCCTGATATCACTAAGTTGCTGGCAAAGATCCTGGTCTCGAGAACTCTATGCCGGGATGACAGGGGAAGACGAGACGGGGTTCTTAAAGGGGAGGCAATTGTCAGCGAATGTTAGGAGATTACTAAACGTGATTATAATACCCTCGGAGGGGCAGGATGTAGAGGTGGCAGTGGCAATGGATGCAGAGAAGGCTTTTGATTGGGTGGAGTCGGAGTATCTGTGGAAAGTGTTAGGATGGTTTGGCTACGTGCAGGGGTTTGTGGACTGGATCTGATTGTTGTATAGGGCGCTGGTAGCGAGTGTATGGATGAATCGGGTGAGCTTGGGGTACTTCCAGCTACACCGTGGGACAAGGCAGGAGTGTGCATTCTTCCTGTTACGTTTTGCCTTGGCAATAGAGCCATTGGCAATGGCGCATAGAGCGTTGAGGAGTTGGAGAGGGATTGTGCAGGAGGTGGTGGTGGGGGGGGGGGGGGGGGGGGGGGGGGGGGGAGGGGGGGGTGATTGAGCAAAGGGTTTCCTTGTGTGCGGATGATCTGCTGCTGTATATTTCAGACCCACTGGGTATTGGAGGAATCATAAATATTCTGGAGGGGTTTGGCCGGTTTTCCAGATATAAGCTAAACATGGGGAAGAGTGAGGTGTTCCTGATCTAGGCCAGAGGAGGAGGTTGGAGAGCTGCCATTCAAGGTGGTGGGGGCGAGCTTCAGATATTTGGAGCACAGAGATGGGAGCAGCTACATAGGTTGAATCTGGCACGGTTGGTGGTACAGATGAAGGAGGATTTTAAGAGTTGGGATGTGCTGCCATTGTCGTTGGCGGGGCGGTGCAAACAGCGAAAATGGCATTGCGGCCGAGGCTCTTAATTGTCTTTCAGAACCTCCTGATTTTGTCCCAAATTCATTCTGTAAGAAAGTCAATACGTTGGACGTCCGGTGACATGGAGGTGGAGGTCGCACGTTGGGAAGCTCCTGCTCAAAGTTTTGGGTTTTTTGAACTTTAATGCCCGATCCCAGGGGCAATTTTTGAATAAGTCGGTGTGTCCACGGGGAAGGCGGTACGTCAGCTGAGAAAGGTGAAGGGGCCGGTATATGATTATGGGGAGAAGGCAGGACACATGCTGACCAGCCAACTCCGGAGGGAGGCAGAGGAGAGGGAGATAGTTTGGATACAGAATAAGGCGAGGAAGTTGGTGGTGGAGCAGATTAATTAAGTATTTGAAGAATTTTGTAGACTTGCTGTATAAGTCGGAGCCACCACAGGAGGAACGAGTGATGAGGGATTCTTGGATGGGTTGGAGTACCCGAGGTTGGGGGAAGGAGGATAGGGTGGGCTTGGAGGAACTGGTGAGGGTGCAAGAGGTGAAGGAGGCAATTGGGAGGATGCAGGTAGGGAAGACGGTGGGGCCCGATGGATTCCCAGCCAAATTTAGTAAGAAATTTAAAGACAAGCTGGCTGCACTGATGGTGGGCATGTTTGAAGACCTGATGGATAGGGGTGTCTTACCAAATGGTGGGGCAGGCCTCCATCTCATTACTGCCAAAGAAACATAAGGACCCGGTGGAGTATGGGTCATATAGACACATTTCTCTGCTGAATTTAGATGCCAAAATATTGGCAAAGGCGTTAAGGTTGGAGGGGTGTCTCTCGAAGGTGATTTGGGAGGATCAGACGAAGTTCGTGAAGGGAAAACAGTTGGTCTCGAACGTGAGGAGGTTGCTGAATGTGGTCCTCTCTACAGCAGAGGGAAGGGAGACAGAAGTGGTAGTGGCTCTGGCTGCAGGAAGGTGTTCAATCGGGTAGAATGGGGTTATCTGATGGCGGTACTGGAGAGGTTTGGGATCGGACTGAAAGTGGGGCATGGGTACGGCTGCTATATAAGGAACCAAGGGCAAGTGTGCGCATGAATAATTCGAACTCGGGGTATTTTGCATTACATCGGGGCACGAGGCAGGGTGCCCTATATTCCCCCCCTACTGTTTGCATTGGCTACAGAGCCCTTGCCATTGCGCTAACGGGCTTGTGGTTATTGGAAGGGGATGGTGAGGGGTGGGGTAGAACATAGGGTGTCCTTATATGCAGGTGACCTGCTCTTGTACATCTCGGAGCCAAAGGTATTGATGGGGTCATAATGGAGTTTCTCCAGAGGTTTGGGAAGTTCTTGGGGTACAAGTTAAATCTAGGGTAAAGCGAGATTTTCATGATCTCCCCACTGGGAGTGAGAACCAGGGTGGTAGGGTTGCTATTCCGCTTGGCAACGTCTCATTTTAAGAACTCTGGAAGTTTGGCAAGGTGGGACAATCTTCCTTTGTCATTGGCAAGCTGGGTATAGGCTGTCAAAATGAATGTGTTGCCGCGGTTCCTGTTTTTGTTCCCGTGTCTGCCGGTCTCTTGACCTAAATCGTTCTTCAAGAGGGTGAATAAGTTGACCTCCTCGTTCATTTGGTGGGCGAAGGTGTCCAGAATGAGAAAGGCAGAAGAGAAGGCAGAAGGGAGGGAGGAAGGGGGGGGGGGGGGGGGGGCTAGGCCTCCCGAACCTGCTTTACTATTATTGGGCAGCAAATGCTGAGGAGTTGAGAGGATGATGCAAAAAGGGGAGGGCTCTGTGGGTAAAGATGGAGACGGGCTCTTGCAGGGGATAGGGGTTGCAGGCCCCAGGAACGTATTCGGGGATTCAGGTAGTGGTGGCCGTAGTGATGATTTGGAGGCAATTGAAGCCCGGACCCCTAGAATTGGCCATGTTAAATTGCCCGTAGTGTCCTAATAAAAGTAAGGTTAAGGGGGGGGGTTGTTGGGTTACGGGTATAGGGTGGATACGTGAGTTTGAGTAGGGTGATCATGGCTCGGCACAACATTGAGGGCCGAAGGGCCTGTTCTGTGCTGTACTGTTCTATGTTCTATGTTCTAAGCCATACTCGGACCAGCTTGAGCTGCAGGCAGGAGCAGAGGCGGATGTTTTAGCCTTCGCCTCATTGCTCATTCGAAGGCGGGTCTTGTTGGGGTGGAGGTCAGCTTCTCCACTCTGTGCTTCGGCGTGGTGGAGGGGATTTACTGGAGTTTTTGACTTTAGAGAAGGTAACGTTCTAGCTGAGGGGAGTGAAGGAGAGGTTCTGCAATTGTTGGGGTTTATTTATCAAGTTGGTTACCGTTGACCTTTGTGGGGGGAAGGTAGGGGGATGTCTTGTTTGCTTGTTTGGGGGTTGTATTATGAAAATGTTGAAAATTCGTTGAACAAAAATACTTTAAAAAACAAAGTCAATACTTTGACCTCAAGGTTTGTGTGGGCGTGGATAACCCCACGGGTTAAAAAGGTGCTGTTGAAACTGGAGCGAGGGGCGGAAGGGTGGGTTGGCCTTTCCAAACTAATGAATTATTACTGGGCAGCAAACATTGCTATGGTGAGGAAGTGAGTAGTGGGGTAGGGGGAGGCGTGGAGGCAGCCTCTTGCAGGGGTATGATTTTAGGAGTGTTGTTGACTGTGCCTCTGCCGTTCTCACTGGCCAAGTACTTCACGAGCCCAGTGATGGTGGCAGCCCTGCGGGTATGGGGTAGTGGCGGCAGCATCTGAGATTGGAAGGTGCCTCAGGGTGGGCACCGATTGGGGTTGGACGCGAGGTTTCAGGGGGTGGCAACAGGCAGAGATGGAGCGGTTTAGGGACCTGTTTGTGGGGACAGCTTTGTGAGTTTAGAAGACTTGGAGGAGGAATACGAGTTACCCATTGGGAATGGATACTTACAGGTTCGAGCCTTTGTGAGGAAGCAAGTGCCGTCCTTTCCTGCTTTGCCCTCGGGATTGCAGGTTAAGGTGCTATTGAGGGAAGGAGTGGGTGAGGGTAGTGTAGTGATCTCTGTATATCAATATACATGATCAATATATGTAATGCTAGTACAGGCAATTGAACACTAGAGGTCTCACTATCAGAATCTATATTAATGGTTTTCCCGCTCTTTCTGATGACAGTGTGACTCAGGAGTGCAGAGTGAACAGTCATAATAAAGCTAGAGAGAAAAGTTATTTTTTATCAATGCATTGTATTGTACAATTGAATTAGTTATCTCTACAATTGTTTCTTTATTTACTAGTTGAGTATTAAGTAAAATAACTCACATTATTTATTTTTATTGCTCAATATATTAGTTTATATTTAAAAGAAGACTATTACTCATTTCAACAACTCGGCTGGTTCAGGAAAGTAATATATATATATTACGTAGGGTAATATAACAGGTAGGGTGTCCGAGATCTATAAGGAGCTAATAGACTGGGAGGGAGCTCCAATAGAGGAAGTCAAATGGAAATGAGGGGAGGAACTGTGTGAGGGGGGTGGGGAAATGGAGGCCGGGTTGTGGGAGGAGGGGGAGGTGAATGCATCCTCACCGTGTGTGAGGCTCAGCCATATCCAGTCTATCTCTCTTGACATTCAGTATTACCATAGCTGAATCCACCATCAACATCAACTGTCGCTACAAGCGCAAGTGAGAGGTTGGGAATTCCGCAAAGGATAACCCACATCCTGTCACTCAAAGCCCATTCACCATCAACAGGATACGGTCAGGAGTGTGATGGAACTCCACTTGCCTGTATGAGTACAGCTCCAACAACACTCAAGAATCTCAACATTATCTGAGACAAAGCAGCCCGTTTGATTTTTACCCCATCCATTATCTTAAAGACTCACTCCCTCCACCATCGGTGCACAGTTACAGTCATCTACAAGATGTACTGCAGCAATTCAGCAGGGTTTCATCAACAACAACCTCCAAACTCCCAACCTCTACTCCCTTGAAGAACAAGGAAAGCTGATGTATGGGAACATCACCACCTGCAAGTTCTTCCAAGTCACATACCATCCTGACTTGAATTTCATCATTCCTTCACTGGGTCAAAATCAGAGAAATCCCCGAACAATTTTGTGAGTGTATCTTCACCACATAGAGTGCAGTAGCTCAGGAAGGCAGCCCCACCACTCTCAAGGGCAATTAGGGATGGGCAATAAAAGCTCATCTTGCCAGTGAAGTTCATATCCCAAGATCAATTTTTTTTTAAATGAGGAGAATGAGATTAACAGCCTTGCACTCCTGCCAAACCAGCCAGCAACTTCATTGTCCATACCAGTGTTTGTTAGACGTTTAACTGCTGTTGTGTAAAGAGTCAAAGGTTCTGCTCCTTTTCCACAAACACCTTTAATTTACTTAAACAGACTCTGCACAAAATCCTAACATCACATCACCTGACACAAAGGTCACCTGAAGTCCCTTTACATATCAGTGTCAATTATTGGATACTTAACATAAATGAGACAACTAATTGGAATGTCTCTTCACCCATTACTTAACAGTCTCCCCTTCCTTGGAGAAAAAAATAATTAGGTGAAAACAAAATTCCAAGAAACTCAAAAACACACACGCAATTTCCCCCCTTCCTTTTTTTTTCATTTTTGGAAACAAAAGTCACAGAAATAGGCGCCCTGAATTGACAATATCCAAAAGTTTCTGTGAACTAGCCCCTCTTTTTGCAAAACAGTCTGACAATTGATAGCTACTGTCAACCCATTTAATTTTTGCTAGTTCCCCTCTGTCCAACATCTGCTTCAAACTTGCGAAGTCTATCCTTAACCTTTTTTCATTGACACTTTTTGTTGAGTGCACATTTTGCCACAGAGATTTATTGTCAATGTGACATTCAATAAGTATATGACCCAAATCCCCTAATCCCAAAATTTCTGTCAATATCTGAGATATATAAAAGGCCATAGCCACCTTAACGATATCTGAGCCTTAACGTCTCAGCAGCCAAAGTGCTTTTGACCACTCTCCTTATTTTCTTTGTTTCCCACACAAGAGGGCAACATTTACCATTGTTCCCCAAAAGGAAAATTATAAAACCTCCTGCGCTTGAAACCCCATCACATAAATTTGCATAGGACGCATCACTATAAATTATGAGTTTCAAGTGCCTACGGTCACCCAAAACAGGGAACCTCAAAACACACTCCTGCATTTTTTGTTTGGTCAACGCTTTATTTGCTCTTATAATAATAATAATTGCTTATTGTCACGAGTAGGCTTCAATGAAGTTACGGTGAAAAGCCCCCAGTCGCCACATTCCGGCGCCTGTTCAGGGAGGCAGGTACGGGCTGGTATGTCTTCCACTTTGGGATCATTCATTTTTGTACTCAACTCTAAGACATCAAAACTCACGTCTGGTCTAGTCTGTCCACCCAACCAATTCAGTTGCACAATTAAACTTCGCAGTTGCTCTTTTTCCATCTTTGAAACCATTGCATCTTTTGGTGTAACCTGGCCACTGCTAATTGCTATTGGGCTGATGCCTTCCAAATAAGATTGCTGATGTGAAGTTGCCCCTAACTTAGTCTGTCCGATTTCCAGTCCAATATATTTAAATGCATCGGAAGCCTGACTTCCAATCCTGAATTCTTTCCTCAAACCAGAGATTACAATAGCTTCGAAATCACTGGTCCCACACCACAAAAAATCATCGACCTGCATCATAAAGATGCCAGAAAGATTTCCTTTATAGTGCCAGTAAAACATTGCAGGATCTGCTTTCAACTGGCAACAGCCTAACGTTAACAAAACTGACCTTACCGAAAAATACCAAACTCTAGACGCATCATTTAATCCACATACACATTTGTTCAACTTCCAGAGTACCCCTTCTCTGTTAGCTGCTTCTTTAGGAGGACGGAGAAAAATGTCTCTCTGAAGCTGATGCCTCTGCAAAAAGGCAGCTTTTATATCGGCAGATTTGCATTCCCATGCCTTTGTGGCTAATAGAGCCAAGAAGATCTTTAAAATAACCTTTCCTGCCGTAGGTGAATCTACCCTTGAATCCTGATCTTCTAAGTTTTCTTCAAATCCCCTTGCCACAAGCCTGGCCTTCGCCTTATAAATTCCATCCGGAAGAACCTTTTCCTTGCAGCTTTTTGTCCCCTATCCGGTACTTCCATATATACCCCAAATTCACTCCCACTGTGCAGTTCTTGTTGTTTGGCATCTTGGAGAACTTTTTCATCTTGGAAGACACCAAAATCTCACGTGCATGTGGGCTTCTACTCCTATTAGTATTTGTAGTTTTACTCATGTTCCGAGATCTTGATAAACTACGTCCCCTCTCCTGCCTGGTATCTTGTGCTGTACTGCTACTGCTTGATCTTTCCCTTCTGCTGTAGCCCCTTTACATATCAGTGTCAATTATTGGATACTTAACATAAGTGAGACTACTAATTGGAATGACTTTGAACCCATTACTTAACAGTTTTCACCCTTTCTTTCGTCTCCCCAGACAAATCAAGCTGTGCGGTAGATAGTTTCAAGGAAGGGTTTTTAATGGGTGATAGACAAATGTCTCGAAGCAAGAGGTAAACATGGGATTTTAACAGGCACGATCTATTGGCCTTGCTGCACCTGACTCAGGACGGGAGAAGCCTCTCACATGATTTACCGGCCTCGTCACACCTCACAGGATCTAACGAGATCTCGTGAGGCATTGTGATCTGGAACCCCTCCAACCTCTCCCCCAACTGAGGTCGGGACCCAGATTTCCATATTAAAGTGAGCAGATAGTCTCACTTAAATATGCCTACGCCGGATCTACCCACCATCTGGGACCTAATAGCCTCGCCTCAGAGACCCCCAAAGGGTGGCGTTTAGCACAGGTTTCCACAAACGTGGACCATGGGTACTGGCACTTGGGTGGGTTTCCCAGGCGATTGCTGGCCCCTGGCTGGTTGGTCTCTGGGCAGGGTGGTACCCTATCATCCTGGATGCCACCAGGGCACTGTAACACTGCCAGGTTCACATGGGCAGTGCCAGGCTGGCAGTGGCCAGGTGGCATCATGCCTGTGCTGGGGATCGAGTCCAGGGGTGCTGTGCTTCAGGAGTTTGGGGGGGGGGGGGACTCGATGACCCCCTTATTGGTGAGTTGGAAGGGTTCAGAGGCCACAGTAGGGGTTTAAAGGTCGAGGCGACATCTAAAAATTTCCTGCACTAAATGAACTCTCCCTGCAGAGCTCATTAGTGCAGGAAATAGGACAAAGTGCGGCCTTGGCGGGGTGTTTCCTCACCGAGGCCCAGAAATTAAGCATAATCCTGTTTAATAGCAGGGTCGTTCATGGCGCTTCCAGCGCCGGGAAACGTCCGGCTGAACGCGCTCGACATAGGACTCTGTTTAATTTCCGTTAATCGCGCCCAACAGAGGCTCTGCAGATGGTGACTCCAGTCCCCAAAGCTGAAATATGCAATTTGTGACCATCCTAAATTATGATAAGAATGGGACTTATTTTTGATGATAGTAGACATTTGCCAGAAAGTAATTGTGTCTGTTAACTGATATAATTCAAACCTAAGAGAACGTGCAGTCCTCTCTGTGGAAATAACTGTGTTGAATGTGAGGTAATACATTTTGGAAGGTCTAATACAGGTAGGGAATATACAGTGAATGGTAGAACCCTCAAGAGTATTGAAAGTCAGAGAGATCTAGGTGTACAGGTCCACAGGTCACTGAAAGGGGCAACACAGGTGGAGAAGGTAGTCAAGGAGGCATACGGCATGCTTACCGTCATTGGTCGGGGCATTGAGTATAAGAATTGGCAAGTCATGTTGCAGCTGTATAGAACCTTAGTTAGGCCACACTTGGGAGTATAGTGTTCAATTCTGGTCGCCACACTACCAAAGAGGGTGCAGAAGAGATTTACCAGGACGTTGCCTGGTATGGAGGGCATTAGCTATAAGGAGCGGTTGAATAAACTCGGTTTGTTCTCACTGGAACGATGGAGGTTGAGGGGCGACGTGATAGAGGTCTACAAAATTATGAGGGGCGTAGACAGAGTGGATAGTCAGAGGTTTTTCCCCAGGGTAGAGGGGTCAATTACTAGGGGGCATAGGTTTAAGCTGTGAGGGGCAAGGTTTAGAGTAGATGTACGAGGCAAGTTTTTTTTGCACAGAGGGTAGTGGGTGCCTGGAACTCGCTGCCGGAGGAGGTGGTGGAAGCAGGGACGATAGTGACATTCAAGGGGCATCTTGACAAATACATGAATAGGATGGGAATAGAGGGATACGGACCCAGGAAGTGTAGAAGATTGTAGTTTAGTCGGGCAGCATGGTCGGCACGGGCTTGGAGGGCCGAAGGGTCTGTTCCTGTGCTGTACTTTTCTTTGTTCTTTGTTTGTTCTTTCTTCGTACCTATCTTGTTCTTTGTAAAAAGGACCGAAGGGATTCCCAGCAAAGACCACCAGATGGCAGTGACTACATCCAAAACAAAGGAAATTGTGTATTTCCAAACCTATTGCCACAAATGTTTGCTGAGCTTACAATATTCCCCGAGTCCTACTTATATGAAAGAAGTTAAGACTTGTACAATCTATTTACATTGAATGTTTTGTTTTTAGCTCATCAGGGCCAAAGCCACAAATACATTTTAATCCCAACATCTTTTTTTAAAACAAATTTAGCGTACCCAATTATTATTTTCCAATTAAGGGGCAATTTAGTGTGTCCAATCCACTTAACTTGCACATCTTTGGGTTGTGGGGGTGAGACCCACGCAGACGCGGGGTGAATGTGCAAACTCCACACAGACAGTGACCGGGAGTTGGGATCGAACCCGGGTCCTTAACGCCATAGGCACCAGTGCTAACCACTGTGCCACCATGCCGCGCATTAAATCCCATCATCAACTAGCAGCATAAGGATGGTCTGAAGCAAAGGAAAGAACTCAGAACAGGTCTTCCCATGTTCATCACAATAAGCATTAGTAGGCAAACAAAAAGAATGAATGGCGATAGCAGAAGCACTTACTCTCCATGATCAATGTAACATCTGTAATTTTGGAGATTTTTGAAAATGAATATTGCATCATAGCTGCTTTGTAAATTTTAACTTGTTGGAGTGAGGAACCAACCGCTACACAAAAACATTGCATTGGCACATTGGCCTGGATTTTGCAGTAATAACAATGGTGATGCTGTAATGGAGTAAATTGGACAGCAACTTCTGGAATACAAATGCAATTAAAAATCAAAACATTGCTTACTTGGCCCTGCTCGTTCATAATCTAAGTTATAAATACAACTTGGGAACAGACTCAATATTGAAACTCATCAAAGAGCATGAAGTTGGTGTACTTGCTCACCAATTGTCCACCAAACATGTCAGAAAAAATTAGGGCCGGTGCATAAGTGAATTTTTAACCACCAATTTTATTAGTCAACTAGAGTTGTTATAAACGTGCTTCAAAATGTAATTTTGTTGGAGATTTTTTAAAGTACTTGATTTTACGATTAATTAATATTTCCCGTCTTAAGAGTCTATTGTTGGGATTTTTAAATGGGTCAGGGCCGAGACTGGAGGCTGGTGAATGTGCAGTTTGGTGCTGCTGATTTCTGTGACAGTTGTCCACCATGATCCTGACCTCAAGACATTTTAAGCGAGGGTAGCTCGGGTCATGTTGGCTGCCTGCCAGGAAGCATCAGGTAACCAATTGAGGATAATTACTTTTAATCATGGGGCCTGTTATTCCTCTCTATCTCTCCACGTTCACACTGGCAGCTCCCATCTCAGCTAAGCTCTGGGTAGTCTCCTGTTGGCTCTCAGACATCGGGGGCAGGATTCTCTCAGCCCGGGCCCAGCGCGAATTGTGCTACGCCGCCCCAACGTCGGGACGCAATTCTCCGCGGAGCGGAGAATCGGCACCATTGGCTCCGGCTTGGTTGGTGCGGCGCCGGTCGGGGGCTGCGTAGACCGCCGATTCTCGGCCTGGAATGGGTCCAGCGGCCGTCATAAAAACCCGATTCACACCGGCGCCGTTCAGACCTGTTCTCAGCCGGCGGGACTCGGCGTTGAAGGGTCCGGGGCGGCCTGTGGGGGGTGGGGGTTCTGACCCGGGGGGGGGGGGGGGGGGGGAGTTGCCTCCGATGTGGCCTGGCCCGCAACCGGGGCCCACCAATCGGCGGGCCGGCCTCTCTGGCTGGGGGCCTCCTTTCTTTCGCGCCGGCCCCTGTAGCCCTGCGCCATGTTGCGTCGGGGCCGGCAGGTTATAGGGAGCCACTGCACATGCACGCGTTGGCGCCGGTGCCACTGTGCATGCGCGAACCCCACGGCGTACAGTTCACGCTGGGATCAGCAGTTGAAGCAGCGTGGTCCGCTCCAGTGCCGAGCTGGCCCCCTGTAGGGGCCAGAATTGCTGATCCTGAGGCCGTGTTGACGCTGTCGAGAAACGCAACGGTGTTTCCGACAGCATCAACACTTAGCCTCAGGATCACAGAATCCTTCCCCAGGAGCCTGCCCACTGCCACTGAATGGACAGTGAGTCCACTCTGAGCCATTAAAGGTTTGGCTGTGTCTGGAACAAGCCATGCAGGGTCGTGACCAGGGCTGAACCAGCAACTGGACTCCCGACCCAGGGTGAAAATCCTGGCCTGCATGTCGCAGTGAGGATTCAGTCTGATTTCCTGATACACTGACTGTTGCTTGCCCAACTCTCACTCGCCAAAGGTCCCCTGTAGAGTGTGTCCAGGAGGAATTCTCCAGAACCCTCACAGTAGGTTTTCCTGTGGCTGAGCCACCTTGAGATATTTACCCAGCATGTCATAGAGATTCCAAGTGCCCATCCAGAAGACTTTTGCCAGTCAAAACGGAGGACTCTTAACCAGTCTTGCCCCAACAAGTTTGGACCCGGTCCCTGCACCACAACAAAAGGAAGGTGGACTGCCTGCTGAGCGTGTGTTACCAGAGTCATGGTGGTCCTCAAGATCTTCAAAGGCTCCCCCGTGTAGGTTGCCAACATTGTTTTGGTGTCATGCAATGCCAATGGCACGATCCCTGTACGAAGCCGCTGAAATGTGCGAAGCTCGACAATGGAGACGGCGGCCCAGTGTCCATTTCCATCGGCACCAGATGGCCATTGACATGCAAGGTGATCTGGATTGGTGCAAGTCTTGGAGCCGAGACACAGTTTAATTTCATTAAACAGTAGTCCTCATCTGGGGCGTCCACGTGTAAGATCCTGGTTTGCGGTGACCTCGGTGGCTGTTGTGGATGGCGCTCCCTGCAACCATCATGAGGCATTCAATCACATTGTTGACAATGGGGCCAGCTCTCTCTGTCATTCACGTGCAAAGTATCCCACCGGGTAGCGGCAATGCCCGAGATCTGAAGTCCACTACGGAATTGCTCGGGGGTTGATCCTTCGGAGGAGGTCTGGCTGGGCCAGTACCTTCCCGTGACCAGAGGAAGTTTGAAAGGGTGAGTGTCCCAAACTATGGATGCTACACTCCATGGAACTGTGCAACTCTTGCACACCTTCCTCAGTGTGCTCACCAGTTTTAAATCTAGAATGGCTTCTGCCAACAGCTTCCTCTACGTGGCGAATTATTAATACCACATACTGACTGGTCCCTCAGCATCTCGGAGAGGGATGGCCTAAACTCAGTGTTCAGCTAGATGTGGGTGAAGAGGTCCGTGAGTCATTCACTAGGAGGGCGCACTGCCATATTAAGTTGATACCACTGCATAATTACAGAAGGCTTGTGTCATAGTGTTCCAAAACCAAAGCAACCAGCTCATCAAAAGACTTGGGAGTCCGGTACAGCCGGGTAAGTCAAACTCTTTATGATCCCAAACATCTGGGCCTGGCAGGCGGTCAGGAGGAGAACTTTTTGTTGGTCTTCCCGCAATCCCGTTCATCTGGAAAAAGTGACTCAAGCTCTCTGTACATTGGTTCTAATCTTACAGTCCTTCGTCAAAGGCTGCCAACTTTCCGAATAACAGCATCTTAACTGGTATGGCGTGACGTCCCCAAATAGCAAACCTCCGGCGGCTATATGAAACTCTGAGCAAGTCTGGCGTTTCCGTTAATCCCCCTCGCCAGTTTAATGACTCAGAGGAGGTTGGCAGTAAATTAACTTAGATTTAGTTACATTATTTCCAAAGGTCTGCATAATGCAGCATATCACTCCCAGTACAATTCTAGTTGGGAGGACTAATCACATCTGCTTTGATGTTAGCCCATAATGAGCCCCAGGTGGTTGGCCTCTGCTCCCTACCCGGAAAGCTCATACTCCAGGAATCCCATTGGGAGATCAATGATGGTTTCCCCGTTGTCGTCGGGTGGGTTATGACACCGACAATAGCTGTTGACCATGTTGGCTGATGGATAATTGGAGCATAGAAACTATCCTGTATTAGTTCCAGTAACACACACTCCTCTTGAAGAAATTTGAAAGACAACAGAGCCCGACCAAATTAAATTGCAGTCAATCACTGGTGTCTCGAGGTATTCTCAATAGTTTTGTATTTTGCAAGGGAACACAGAACCAGTGCTCTATCCAAACAGCTGCAATGGACCAGGCTCCAAAATACATTCATAATTCATTCGTAATCCAATAAAGTATAATTTATTGTTTCAATTAATTTTTAAAAAATTGTATTTTTAATTGCGTGGATCTTTGCATCTCAATTTACTAATGTTTCTGACGTTTGACTGGTATCACTGCACAACGTATCATAATATCAGCCACATATTCACCCTCTTGCTGCTCGCTTTTCTCAGCCAGTTTATGCCCTTTAATGCACAATGCTTTCAGTGCTCTTGTTATTTACCATCACAGGGAAGATTTTGGAGTGTGTCTGGAATGTACTTGGCACAAGTTTCCTCTCAGAACAGGAAGAGGAGAAATAATGCAACATTAAGCAGAGAATAATGGACACCCAGAAGCAATTAATTATGAGATTGGAAACTAACCAAAGGGGTTCAGGTGGTTTACACATTAAATAATAAACCCTGGAAGGCAGTACAATTCTGTAATTCAACTCATGAGTTGAGATGATGTCAGTGAAAAAGCTCGAGAGGTTTATGGGCATTAATTGAATCTGAATATTAAAAACACATCAAAGATTGTAGCATTTCAATGATTGTCTCTGTTCCGCAGTTGACCTTTCACCGACAGCGGGCATTATGATCACATCCTCCACAGACCCCTGCAGCTTTTTTGAAAGTACGACTTGGGTCCAAAGAATGTGCATTGCGCAGATGGCTTCAAGCTAAATATAAATCTGCTGAACTTCACTAAAACTCATAAAAAACCCATCTATAGGCTGATTTATCTTTTGGCTCACACCCAGCCTGGAAAGGTCCACTCTTTGGGACATCAACAGGAGACAAACAAAGCGCCATGGAACTGTGGAGGTCAATCAGTCATCACCCACACCATGAACCACTGAACACAGTTTAGCTAGCACCTGTAATGTGAGATGGCATCTGTTCACAGTTAATGGTCGTGGTACCATTGACCTGTGTCTTTCAGTAATGATTCAGGATGATTATATGTACAGTAAGAGGAGTCACAATGCTAAACTGCAGGGGAAAATCGTATATATATGTAACTTGGAGAAATAGCTTAAGCTCTCATCAGCTTCAAAAAAGTGGGCAGTGTCTCAGAGTAATGGAACGAGATGTTATCATTTCTTAAGCCGAACATTCAGTCACTTTTACTAGGGGAAAATCCTCAAGTGCACAAAAGCACAATTTTCAGCAGGGATACATTTACTGGAATGGACTTCTAGTTTGGATTACTATAATTGTATTATAAAATCTAAAGTATATTGCATTACCATCATTGGATCCCCCACTATCAGCACCGAGGGGAGCGTTACCATTGACCAAATTGGACTAGCAACATAAATACTGTAGGTACAGGGGCAGGTCAGAGAGAAAAAAAATCTATTAGACGTGTAAAATATCTTCTCCTCCCCTCCAACCCCACCTGCCACCACAGGCTGAACATTTGGGTTTAACATTTTTGGGTCAATTTAGCAACAGCCTGAAGTCTATTGTAATTTTTCCACACCAGCCAGAAATCTTTTAAAGTAGAAATGCAGATCGCTTAAATAAACTAGTTATAAGTTGTTCAGATTTAAATACAAATTTATGGGACTCAATTCCTTTCCACAGCAATCTAACTCCTGATACATCGACTTAATTTGTGAATTGATTTTTAAAAAAAATTGATCTGACTCTTCCTGCTATTTTAACAGATACATTAGTTAGTTAAAATTACTAGGATAATGTCTCCATTAGAGTAGCTGACAGAGGAATGTCATGTGAATGTGTCAAGCATTCCTAGCTATTATTGGCAACAGTAATTATAGTCTGTATTGCCCTTGTGCAAGGAGGTTTTTTAAAAACTTAAAATTACATACTGAAACTGTTTTGAAAAGCTAAAATTCAAAAATAAAGTTGTTTGCAGGAATAAGTAACCCTTGGTGACCATGTTGTGGATGAATAAATTGACCATAAATAAATAATTCACTGTCAGAGTAGCACATTACAGTAAAAATTCAAAGATGGGAATCCAAGGATAAGTTTTAAATTAAGTAAAACTAATCTCCATTCAAATACTACTCCCCATTGCATCTGAAAAGCTGCTGCCACAGAAACTGCTCGATCTTTATGGGCGGCTTTTTCGATATCATCACCAATTTGTTGCTACCGGACTGTGTAACTGTAGCCCACCGGTTCATCCATTGAAACTCAACTTAAAAAGTGACAGTCTGCAATTAAAAAGCTGCCAATTGTGTTGGGAAGTTCTGATGATTGCTAATTGGATGTAGAATGGTAATAGGATAAGAACTGCAATGAATAATTCATGTTTCAATATGGAACCGACCAGAAATAGACACTAATCTTGTTATATACAACTGCAATACAGTCTTCACCATTGGCTTGTCACACAAAAACATGAACAAGCTCTAGGTATATATTGCAGTTTTTCTGATGCAAACATTAACGATTCAAGCAGTACCAACAATCACAATTTATACCTTTTATACAAAACAAATCCTCAAATATAAGAAACTATTAACTTGGACTGTTCTTTACCATCTTTCTAACCATGTTCAAACTGCTTCCTACTTTTAAAAAAATGATTTCTAACAATTTTAACAATTTCAAAAATTACAATGTTTGTGTTTTTGGCTGGTGTCTCTGGGTTTTAAATTGCAGCCCCTTGGCTGGAAGTGAAATAAAACTCTGTTCGCATGTTAAGTCAAGCTGACATCTTGCTGAGACAAAGCTACTATCTCTCTGATATGTACCTGGAACTTCACAATGTAAAGGTAGAGCTCCCTCCTGTTATTCTCCAGCCTCCCACAATAATACTGGATATCAATTGTTGAATCCTACCATCCCACCAGAGCCCAACACTACTGAAGTGCCATGCCCCAATGAGACCTGTACCCTCCCCATCTGGGTGCTGTGTGCAAGGTTACCTACCAAGGTTACCCACCCTCCGAGGGAAGCATCACACCCCTTCCTTATATGTTCCCCAACTGTATGCTACACGTGCCTCCCATTACAATCACCAGACCATTTTCAGCTCAGTATAAAGACAGACAGGTCCATGGATAGCGGCTGCGACACAGCCTCGCACACCAAGCTGTGTATTATTTCTACTGAGCACACTGCTCTTGCCCCTACCTGTGGCTCCCAATGATTGCTCCCTGTGACTTGGCCACTGCACCCCATGGCTGTCTCCATTGCTTGACTGCTCACTATGAGGTTCACAAGGCCCCAGCAGTATCTCTATCCTCTGACTGCTTTCCACTGACCGCGCCCCTCACCCTTCCCAGGGGTGTCTCAACTCTCTGACTCCTGACTGCAAGACCCAAACCAAGGACTTTGGTTTTCACATCGTTGCCCATTATCCTAATGACTGAAGACTACACGGTCTCTCTTCACAAACCACTCTCGCGCCCACCCTTAAGAGTCTGCATGTGACCGATCCCCCTCGCGGCATACAAACAAACACCTTTCATTTCTAAGTCAGGTGTCTACGTGCACCCCTCCCAATCATATATGTGGACCGGGATTCTCCGAAATCCCAGCCAAGTGTTGACGCTGGCGTCAAAACCGGCGTGAGCGACGCCAGCGTCAATGGGCCTCCAGACCCAGTCATTCTCCCCTTCGTTGGGGGCTAGAATGGCGCCAGAGTGCTGTGCGCTGCTTTGGTGCCAGAAGCCGGCGCCGAAAACCGGCCCTACACGGCTGACGCAGGTCTGCACATGCGCGCGCCATGGCTGATACGGGTCCGCACATCGGTAGCACCCGATTGCAGGCCTGGCCACCGTATAGGGCCCCCCCGGCCTCCGCCAGGACGTCCCCTGCAGCCAGAATGCCGAGGTCCCGTAGGGTAGGATCATACGCGACCAAAACCGGTGGGACTCGGCGGCCACTCCGCCTGTCGAGCGCGGAGAATCGCTGGGGTGGGGGGGGGAGGGGGGGTGGTGGGGCCGAACAGGCGACGTGGCGACCGTGCCGGTGCGGTGCGATTGGTCGCCGGAGAATCGGTTGCCGGAGAATCAGTGGCCCAACATCGGAGCGGCGATTGGCGCGCCCTCCCGGCGATTCTCAGACCCGGTGGGTGCTCGGAGAATCCCACCCCCGATACCCCTTTCACTCCCTTGATTGTTAGCATTTCATTTCCCCATGTCGGGTTCCAGCTTCTAATCCCTCGGTCTCTACCCTCTGCTTTCTCCTCCTCCACCACTACCCTGCAAAGACATCTTGCCCTCTGCCTTCCATCATGTCCCTTTCCCCCTCAAACTGGTCCTTCCTTATTGCCCGGGTGTTTACCCTTCAGTGGCAGAAAGTTGAGCGAGATTACCATTACATTTGTTACTACAACGGCAAGAATTGGGAGCAAAGCAACCTGACAGCCCAGGGAGTGAGGCATTTCAGTGGCATCGCAATAAGACCAGAGCAGAATTATGTAAGTTAGGCTAGGTCCGAGCGAAGTGAGGTCTGATGTTTGCATACCCCTCTTCTTCAAACGAGATGAAGACTGATGTGATTTCCCACCAGTATGACACAAGACGGCACAGTGGTTAGCACTGCTGCCTCACAGCTCCAGGGTCCCAGGTTCAATTCTGGCCTCAAGTGACTGTCTGTGTGGGGTTTGCACTTTCTCACCGTGTCTGCGTGGCTTTCCTCCAGGTGCTCCGGTTTCCTCCAACAGTTCAAAGATGTGCAGGTTAGGTGGATGGGCCATGCTAAATTGCCCCTTAGTGTCCAACAGTTAGGTGGGGTTATGGGATAGGGTGGAGGTGTGGGCTTGCGTGATCTTTCCAAGAACCGGTGTAGACTCGATGGGCCGAATCGCCTCCATCAGGGGCTGGTTTAGCACAGCGGGCTAAATAGCTTGTTTTTAAAGCAGACCAAGGCATGCCAGCAGCGCGGGTTCAATTCCCGTAGCAGCCTCCCCGAACAGGCGCCGGAATGTGGTGACTAGGGGCTTTTCACAGTAACTTCATTTGAAGCCTACTTGTGACAATAAACAATTTCATTTCAAATTCTATGATTCATTCAGTGCCACGTTGTACAATGTAACCCGTTCCCTGTAGATTTTAATGACAATGTATGAAAATAACATACTGTGAACATAATGCACAATGACATGTTCTGAGCAAAAAATAATTATTATAAAGTATTTTTGTTTCAAATAAACAAATGACAGTGTTCAATTTCAGATGTCTGAAATGTCATCTGAAATGTTTTGTATCAACATTTGAACAACAAATTTAGGCAACAAACATGACATCCGAGCAGGGAAGTGTATCCTGGGTTATTGAAATATCCAGGAAAGCACTTCCCTTGGTGCAGGTTATGACTCGAACAAATTGCAACCATGTACATTTTGTATGAAGAAAAACTGTCACCTTAATGCCCCATCCAATAAATTGATCAATAAGCAACTCAGTGCCTCTATTACACAAAAGCAAACCACTGCATCACTGCATTAAAAAACTAAATATTTATGAGAGTAGTTATTTCCCATAAGTTAATTTCAGTGACAGACTCTCCACAGTGTTTTATGTTTCAGATCCTGGAGAAATTAACAGCAAATGTAGTTTGTATTGCAGCAGCAAGAGAACAGTTTTCGTCTGTGAAACTCACAACTACTTCCACAGGCCCCAACCGTACCTTTCCCCCATCCGCAGCCCCCCCCCCCCCCCCCCCCCCAACATAGCACAATATAGCAAATGGTAAACCCAAAATCTGGGGCTATGGCTGTTTGCGGACAATTGGGCCAACCAATTTGCCCCAGATGTTTTCTGGAGAAACCAATAATGAATCCCAGTGCCTCAATCTTTACCCAGTTTTCTCTAATGTTTATCCAATTTTTTCTTGAAAATGCCAAGATATCTGCCTGAACCATTCTCTCTTGCAAACCATTCCATACTGCAACACAACAATTTCATCAGATATGTAAAGGAATTTCTCTCAATAACACTCAATGCTGTATTTTTGATCATTTTTAATTGATGGACTCTTGTCACAAACACCCCAACCAGAGGAAATAGTGTTCCATTATTCCTTCTCATTCCCAAACCTACCAAGCAGGAACCCGGTAGAGGTCTGCTGGGATGTGTAAATATATTGTTTGTAAATAAAATTTTGTTCTTATTTTTACTTGGTGTAAACTCGCTGTGTCCTTATTAAACTGGCGATGAGGAGTAAACTGGTTTGCTGTCGATGCTGCAAACAACTCAGCTGAGCCACCTCCCCGATTTTCTGGACCTAGATTTAGATTTCTTTGATTCGCCAAGCCTCTGTTTCGGCGGTTAGACGAATTTGATGCTGGTGGTGAAGACCGGAACCAGCATGCTGAACGAATGAATTATTTCTTGCGGGCTAACAATATTACTGAGAATGAATACCAGACGAAAGAGGCTCCTGCAGGTCCACAAAATTGTTTTTTTTTGGGGGGCTTTCCCGGCGGATTTAAAAAAAAATTAAAGTCCCGCGAAATCGGCCCTGCCTCCCTTGCCCTGCCCAGGCATCAAAGCTCCGTTCCACAAGCTGAAGAGGGAAAAAAATGGGAAAGAGGAGGTCCCTGAGTGCTGCACGTGGAGGAGGAATGGGGATCACGACGAAGAAACAGCCCGAAAGTCGGAGCATGGAGAGGATAAGACAAAAACATTTTTATTCAACTTTTTTTTTCTACTGAAAATTTAAGAAACTTTCTAAAAAAAAACTCTTTAAAAAAATTCCTTTTTAGAAAAAAAATCATTAAAAAAAACCCTTGCGTTTTTCTCTTTGGGGGGGGGGGAAAAAAATAATTACTTTTTCGCACCAAAACCCAGCAAAAAGAGAAAGGCATATAACAGAAATATGCCTACAAATAATAATAAATCGGGGGCACGGCGCGATGTAAGAAGGAGCACCAGCGAAGGCGAAGGAAAAGGGCAGGAGCTGCGGCTGCGCAGGCAGACGGCCCCACGAAGCAAGACGGAGGTTCAGGCGAACCAGGAAGCAGAAAAGATGGTGATCCGAGCAGCAGAGCAGGAACAGGACGTGGCGACCATCCCTCCCCCCGCACAGGGGGAGGAATGGAGAAGCGTGCTGAAAACGGAGATAAATGCCATAAAGGATGTGGTAAACACCACCGTGTATTACGCTACTACCATTGTACTACAGTCATTACAGTAAATCCCGGCCTGTTGGCTCCACCCAGCAGGCTCTGTATAAAAGTGTACGCTCTCCTGCACTGCCTCCATTCTGCTTCCAGTTGTAGGAGGCTTAACATCTAGCACAATAAAGCCTCGATAGTTCACCATTTTGTCTCGTGGTCATTGATGGTACATCAATTTATTGTGCTGGAATTTTAAAGATGAACGTCTTAATCAAGCCGGATCGCCTTGAGCTGAACCCTCACACAGCCGACACCACAGCCACTTTCGAGCACTGGCTAGCCTGCTTTGAAGGAAATCTCGGAGCAACCACAGAAACCCTCTCAGACCCACAGATGCTCCAAATACTCTACGCACGGGTGAGCCCACAAGTTTTCCTCCTCATTCGAGATGCTCCCACTTACACGGAAGCGATGGCACTACTGAAAAGACAGTACATCAAGACTGTTAATCAGGTATTCGCCAGGCACCTCCTGGCCACGAGACGCAACCCCCGGGGGAGTCTCAGGGTGATTTCCTGCGTGCCCTGCGGATACTTGGTAGAAACAGTAATTGCCAGGCAGTGTCGGCAGTCCAACACGTGGAACTGCTGATCAGAGACGCCGATGTCACGGGCATTAAATCCAATTACGTCCGCCAGCGATTATTGGAAGGGGTTACACTCGACATTCCAGAGACTGTACAGCTTGCTAACTCCCTAGAAGTGGCCTCCCGCAATCGAGAGTCCTACACCTCTGACCGTGCTGCACCCCTGTGGGCGTCATGGGCCCCACTATCATCCGACCTGGGTGCACTGCAAGCCTGCGCCGCACGGCAGCCAGCTAACTCCGGAGGCCCCAAATGCTATTTTTGTGGCCAGAACAAGCACACAACACAACGCTGCCCAGCATGGAGCGCGACCTGCAACAGGTGTGGCAAGACGGGCCACCGTCTCTGTTTGCCAGGCCCGATGGGTCGCTGTTGTTTCCAGGCCCAGCATCGCGACACCCACAACATGCGATCCAGGGGCGCCGCCATCTTCATCGCCGCCCGCCACGTGTGCCCTGTGGGCGCCGCCATCTTCGGCGCCATCTTGGACCGCACCCCAGGACCTCTGCTCGCCTGGCCGTTCACGGGCCGCCAATACCTCCGCCACTGCCGATCAGCCCTCCCACCAACTTCCGCAACGCGCCTCCATCACCATCGATCAGTCTCGGCCCCGCAACCTCGCGACCGCTACAACGACCGTACGGATCAACGGGCACGAGACGACCTGCCTCTTCGACTCCGGGAGCACGGAGAGTTTCATCCACCCTGCTACGGTAAGGCACTGCTCCCTCCCTGTCCTCCCCGTCACCCAGAAAATCTCCCTGGCCTCCGAATCCCATTTTGTACAGATCCGGGGGTACTATGTCGCTACCCTCTCCGTACAGGGCATAGAGTACAGTAACTTCAGACTCTACGTCCTCCCCTATCTCTGCGCTTCCCTGTTACTGGGTCTCAATTTTCAGAGCCTTCCTCTGAAGTTCGGAGGACCCCTGCATCCCTCACCGTCTGTGGCCTCACGACCCTTAAGGTCGACCTGCCCTCACTCTTCGCGAACCTCACCTTGGACTGTAAGCCCATCGTCATGAGGAGCAGACGGTACAGTGCACAACACAGGACCTTTATCAGGTTAGAAGTTCAACGGCTTCTGCGGGAGGGGATCATTGAGGCCAGTAACAGCCACTGGAGAGCACAAGTGGTGGTGGTCAAGACTGGGGAGAAACACTGGATGGTCATCGACAACAATCAGATGATCGACCTGTATATGCAGCTCGGCGCGTACCCCTTTCCACGCATATCTGACATGGTCAACCAGATTGTGCAGTATCGAGTCTTCCCCACAGTTGACTTGAAGTCCGCATACCACCAGCTCCCCATCCGCCCGGAGGACCGCCAATACACTGCATTCGAAGCAGATGGTTGCCTCGACCATTTCCTTAGGGTTCCCTTCGGCGTCACCAATGGGGTCTCGGTCTTCCAGCGAGAGATGGACCGAATGGTTGACCAGTATGGATTGCGGGCCACGTTCCCGTATCTGGATAATGTCACCATCTGCGGCCACGACCAGCAGGACCACGGCGCGAATCTCCAGAAATTCCTCCACACCACTAAACTCCTTAACTTTACTTATAAGGAGAAATGCATTTTTCGCACTACCCGCTTAGCCATTCTTGGCTACGTTGTGAAAAATGGAGTCCTAGGGCCCGACCCCGAGCGCATGCGCCCCCTCCTGGAACTCCCCCTCCCCCACTGCCCCAAGGCCCTGAAACGATGCCTGGGATTCTTCTCATATTATGCCCAGTGAGTCCCGACTTATGCGAACAAGGCCCGCCCACTCTTCAAATCCACCGTTTTCTCCCTGATGGCTGAGGCCAGCCGGGCCTTCAACCACATCAAGGCGGACATCACCAAAGCCACGATGCACGCAGTCGACGAGTCCCTCCCCTTTCAGGTGGAGAGCGACGCATCGGACGTGGCTCTGGCCGCCACCCTCAACCAGGCGAGCAGACCCGTGGCTTTCTTCTCCCGCACCCTCCATGCCTCTGAAATTCGGCACACCTCTGTCGAAAAGGAGGCACAAGCCATTGTGGAAGCTGTGCAACATTGGCGGCATTGCCTGACCGGCAGGAGATTCACTCTCCTCACTGACCAACGGTCGGTTGCCTTCATGTTTAGTAATACGCAGGGGGGCAAGATTAAGAACGACAAGATCTTGAGGTGGAGGATCAAACTCTCTACCTATAACTACGAGATTTTGTATCGCCCGGGAAGCTCAATGAGCCCCCCGATGCCTTATCCCGCGGGACATGTGCCAGCGCACAAGTAGACCGACTTCGGGCTCTCCACAATGACCTCTGTCACCCAGTTCTTCCACTTTATCAAGGCCCGCAACCTGCCCTACTCCATCGAGGAGGTCAGGACTGTGACCAGGGACTGCCACGTCTGCGCGGAGTGCAAACCGCACTTCTACCAGCCAGACAGGGCGTATCTGGTGAAGGCCTCCCGCCCCTTTGAGCGCCTCAGCATCAACTTCAAAGGGCCCCTCCCTTCCACTGACTGCAACGTGTATTTTCTCAATATCATTGATGTGTACTCCCGTTTCCCCTTTGCCCTGACATGACTTCTGCCACGGTCATCAAGGTCCTACACAGTATCTTCACTTTGTTTGGTTTTCCCACCTACATACATCGGGAATCCTCCTTCATGAGCGATGAGCTGCGCCAGTTCCGCTCAGCAAAGGCATCGCCTTGAGCAGGACGACCAGCTACAACCCCCGGGGAAATGGACAGGTGGAGAGGGAGAACACGACGGTCTGGAAGGCCGTCCTGCTGGCCCTTCGGTCTAGGTGTCTCCTGGTCTCTCGCTGGCAGGAGGTCCTCCCTGATGCGCTCCACTCCATCCGGTCGCTCCTGTGCACTGCTACCAATGAGACCCCTCACAAACATGTGTTTGCCTTCCCTAGGAAGTCCACCTCCGGGGTCTCATTCCCAACCTCGCTGACAGTTCCTGGGCCCGTCCTCCTCCGGAAGCACGCAAGGAGTCATAAATCAGATCCCCTTGACAAAAAAGTCCTCCTCCTCCATGCGAACCCACAGTACACCTACGTGACACACCATGAAGGGCGACAGGATACAGTCTCCCTCCGGGACCTGGCACCCGCTGGTTCCCCATCCACAATCACCACCAACCCCGACCTCGGACCGTCCTCTCCCCCTCCGGTTGCCACCCCCGCCCCAGCGCCATTCACCCCCCCACCAGCGACTATCAACGCAACCCCCACCCCAACAGCACCGGCCCCCCACCGGATTCACTACAGGGTGAAGAAGGAAAGGACGACATGCTCCCGGAGTCGCAGGTACCCACATCGGCACCCACACCACAACCGGGACTGAGGCGATCACAGCGGAGGGTCAAAGCCCCCTGACAGATTCAACCTGTAACGTTGCTTCACCCCCGATGGACTCTTTTTTAAACAGGGGGTGAATGTGGTAAACACCACTGGTCATACACTACGTGTATTACGGTACTGCCATTGTACTACCGTCATTACAGTAAATCCCGGCCTGCTGGCTCCACCCAGCAGGCTCTGTATAAACGTGTACGCTCTCCTGCACTGCCTCCATTCTGCTTCCAGCTGCTTCCAGAACCCGAGAATTCCCAAACAGAAACTGCTAAGAAGGAAAATCAAAGGAGGCTTGTCCTTATCAAACCTACAATACTACCACTGGGCAGCAACAGCAGAAGAGTGAGGGGATTGGTACAAGAACCCGACACAGATTGGGTACAAATGGAGGAGGCATTCTGGAAAGGAACAACCGTCCGGGCCCTGGCCACAGCAGCACTCCCATCCTCCTCAACTAGATACACAACGAGCACAGTGGTAGCGGCCACACTGAGAACGTGGACCCAGCTGAGACAAGACTTTGGGATAACCAAAATGTCCCTTATGGCCCCCATATGCGGTAATCACATCCCCACCCAGCCATGCTGGATACCACCTTCAAAAGATGGAGGCGGGACGGGGGCACACTGACGGTCGGGGACTTCTATGTAGGTCACAGACTGGCGACACTAGACGAACTGACAAGGAAGTGGAAATTAGCAAAAGGACAGGAATTGAGACACCTACATATAAAAAATGTTCTCTGCAAAGAGACAGTAAGATACCCCGGGGCCCCAGAAACCACGCTACTAGAGGACAAGCAATGAGAAGGGGGGGCTCTGTGGGAAAATATACGGACAGCTACTGGACAGAGCCCGGACTCCACTGGACGAGACCAGACAAAAATGGGAGGACGAACTTGGGACAGAGGTAAGGTGTGGTAGTCGGTATTAGTGGTATTATGGTACCCTGGACAATGCTGTAAGACCATTGGTGTGAGAGGTACCTGAGACTGCTGTATCATTGGTGAAGCCTGCCTGCTGGTTCCGCCCAGTAAGGCGGAGTATAAGAGCCCGTGTACCCCAGCAGCTGCATTCTGTACCTGCGCTGCTGGGGGAAACATCTAGTACAATAAAGCCTTCAATTGTCTTCCAATCTCGCTTCTGGAGTCATTGATCGAGCATCACAGGGCTAACTCCACCTCCTCTTGTGCAAGGCTAAGCCTAATGCAGCTCAAAGGGGTGCGCAGAGCGCACCTCACCAGAACCCGAATGAGCAGGTTCTTCCCTGAGGTGGAGGACAAATATGAACGGTGTCAGAGGGGCCAACCACACCCACATGTTTTGGGCTTGCCCCAAGCTTGCTTGCTGGGTTCTGGGCAGCCTTCTCCGAGGCATTGTCCAAGGTTGTGGGGGGGAGGGGGGGGGGGGGGGGGGCGGTGAGGGTGAAGCCATGTCTAATAGTGGCAATCTTCGAGGTATTGGAGCAGCCAGAGTTACACATGGGGAAGGGGGCCATGCCATAGCTTTTGCTTCCCTAATCGCACGGCAGAGAATCCTGATTGGCTGGCAATCGGCAGCACCACCCACGGCTGCAGACTGGCTCGCTGACCTCTCGGAATTTCTCTACCTGGAGAAGATTAAGTACACCAGCCGAGGGTCAGAGGAAGGCTTCCTGGATACTTGGGGGCAGTTTGTCGGCCTGTTCAAAAACCTGTTCGAGGCCAGCAACAAGGAGTAAGATAATAAGAATTGAACAAAAACCTAGATAGATGAGGTACCAAAAGACTGCGCAACCCAGGAGGGGGTGGGGGAGGAAGGTGTGGAAACCACGAGAGATTGGGCCGGGGGGGGGGGAAACTTCTTTCCATTCTGTCCGGAAAATAAAAGAAAAGCACAGCCAAAGCCGGGTGGGGGTGGGGGGGGGGGGGGGGGGGGGGGGGGGGGCACAGGGATGGGGGAGGAACCATAGACCGATCCAGAGGGCAACGAAATGCACATCGGGTCAGTTAAACGAAGGACAAAATAAACCTCTCTGTATAATAAAGGAAATTAGCGTGGGCGAGTAAAATGTGATGTGTATATACAACTGTTTATAAATATGAGAAATGCCAATAAAAAGATATAAAAAGAAAAAGAATGAACACCAGACGGTCACACTGTTTACGGCCTGTGGACTGCATACATCTGGGGTGATCCAGAGTTTTAAGTACCCAGCAAGGGCGGATACGTGAACTTTTGACCAGCTTGTTGCGCAACACTTTAACCCATCCATGTCGATATCGGTTTAATATGGCAGTGAGGTCCACCGGTGAGTCCGTCACCGACTTTATGTCTTGGCTACGGAAGATACCCAAGTTTTGTGAGTATGGAACTGTTTTATCTGATATGCTCTGTGATCACCTGGTTTACGGTATTAGTAATATGGAAACTCAGAAGAAGCTTTTGGGTGAAGTCCTCTAACTTTTCAGGAGGCGCTGCAGGCCTCCCTATCTCAAGAAAGCGTTGCCCCTCAAAGATGATGTGACTCTGGCTTCTGAGCAAAGAGCCAGCTGCAGGGGCGTGCAACATCCGTGGACTCAGCTGAAGACGATTCCAACGCATGTGGTGCATGTGGACGCCGGTCGAGGCATACCCACCAGCAGCAGGAAGGCGAGCGCTCTAGGTGCCCTGGTCGAGGTAGGCGTCAGCCCCACGGCCAGGCCTTACATCTGGATGACCCAGAAGAAGCCGATGATGAGGCTGAGATGCAGCTGAACTGTTTGGCAGTGCACCTTATTGCCCCTACTCACGATGCAATAGAAGTCAATGGTCATATGCTCCAAATAGAGCTGGATACGGGAACGGCTGTTTCAGTGGTGGTGCAGAGCACTTCTAATCTTATCGAATAAGGAGTGCATACTTGTCTCTGGCAGCTCATTTGGTCACTTATACAGGGGAATGACGGAATATCGTGGAGTCCACCCTCACTCCAGTGGTTTATGGGCAGCACGGTGGCCTAGTGGTTAGCACAACCGCCTCACGGCGCCGAGGTCCCAGGTTCGATCCCGGCTCTGGGTCACTGTCCGTGTGGAGTTTGCAAATTCTCCCCGTGTCTGCGTGGGTTTCGCCCCCACAACCCAAAAATGTGCAGAGTAGGTGGATTGGCCACGCTAAATTGCCCCTTAATTGGAAAAAATAATTGGGTAAACTAAATTTTTTTAAAAATAAATAAATAAAAATAATAAAAAACTCCAGTGGTTTATGAGCACCTTCCCCTCATTGCTGTGCAAGGAAATGGTGCTAGCCTGATGGGCCGTGATTGGCTACACCAGCTGCAGTTGGATTGGCAGCATATCCTCCAAGTGTCTGGCAGTTTGTGTATGGTACTGAGCAAACTCCTGGAGGTTTTCCAGCCAGATTTGGGTACCATTAAAGGGGCTGTAGCCAAGATTCAGGTGGACCCGGAAGCCTATCCCCAGTATTTTTGTGCCTGCCCGGTTCCCTACTCTACAATGGAGAAGATTGAGACTGAACTTTGGCATTTGGAAAGTTAGGGTTTTATTAGGTTTGTGAGCTTTACTGATTGGATGACAGCGGTAGGCCCCGGAATGAAGTCGGATAAGACAGTTCGCCTCTGCGGAGACTATAAATTGACAGTGAACATGGCTTTGAGGTTAGACCGTTACCCTTAACGTCGCTTCGAGGATTTATGTGCAACATTGGCCGGTAGCAGTACATTCACGAAATTGGACTGGAGCAACGTTTATCCACAGCTGGAACTCAATAAATCCTCATGGAAGTGATGCAGACCTAAGAGATCTTGGCGCCTACTCCATTGTTCAGCCGCGTCTTGACAATTGTTTACCACGTCGTTCCTGCCACCGCCGCGTTCACCGGCGCATTATACGCGGACAGACCTGCATATTAGCTCCATGAGGACTTACCGGAGCCGGAAAGACTCTGACGTTCTCTACCTGGTCCTCCTTCTCCGTCTCATCGCTCGTCGAGAATGCTCATCTTTCCTGTGCTCTTTGCAGAGCATGAGCTCCCCCGCTAGAGGAGGGGTATCTTTTTTTTTTTAAATAATTTTTATTGAAGAAATTTTTCAAAATACAAACATTTTAACCCCCCCTACATTTAAATTTAAATTATATCAAAACAGAGTCAAACCCCCCTACTTAACAAAAAGTCCCCCCCACCCCCTACTCGCGCGTCCCCCCCCCCCCCCCCCCCCCCCCCCCCCCCACCCCCCCCGCCGGCGAACCGACAGTCAGACCAACTTATCATTTCTGGCAGTGTCCTCGGGCAGGCCCTGCCCGTGCCACCACCGCTACCGTACTTCCTTCGTTGTTGTCCCCCCCCCCCCCTCCCCCCCCCTCCCTCCCGCCCTCCCCTCCCCTCCCGGGTTGCTGCTGTCACGACCTCAGTTTCTATCTCTGATCTAAGAGGTCCAGGAAGGGTTGCCATCGCCTGAGAAACCCCTGCACCGACCCCCTCAGGGCGAATTTGATCCTTTCCAATTGGATGAAGTTTGCCATGTCGTTTAACCAGGTGTTAACACTTGGAGGCCTTTCGTCCCTCCACTGAATCAAGATCCTCCTCCGAGCCACCAAGGACGCAAAGGCTAATATTCCAGCCTCCCTCGCCTCCTGTACCCCCGGCTCCACCCCAACCCCGAAGATCGCAAGTCCCCATCCTGGCTTGACCCTGGACCCCACCACTCTCGACACCGTCCCTGCCACCCCCTTCCAGAACTCCTCCAGTGCCGGACATGCCCAAAACATGTGTGCATGATTCGCAGGGCTTCCCGAACATCTGACACACCTGTCTTCACCCCCGAAAAACCGACTCATCCTTGTCCCCGTCATGTGGGCTCTATGCAGTACCTTAAATTGAATGAGACTCAGTCTCGCACATGACGACGACGAGTTGACCCTCTCTAGGGCGTCTGCCCATGTCCCATCCTCTATCTGTTCCCCCAGTTCTACCTCCCACTTGTCTTTCAACTCCTCTACTGGTACCTCCTCCACCTCCTGCATAATCTTATAAATGTCCGAGATCTTCCCCTCCCCGACCCAGACCCCTGATAGCACCCTATCACTCGCCCCCCTGTCGGGAAGCACGGGAAACCCCTCTACCTGTCGTCTGGCAAATGCCTTCACTTGGAGGTACCTGAACGTGTTCCCCGGGGGGAGCCCGAATTTCTCCTCCAGCTCTCCCAAGCTCGCAAACCTCCCCTCTATAAACAAGTCCTTCAGTTGCCTAATGCCCACCCTCTGCCAGCTCAGAAATCCCCCTCCTGTATTTCCCGGTGCAAATCTGTGGTTCCCTCTTAATGGTGCCCCTATCAGACCTCCCACTTCCCCCCTATGTCGCCTCCACTGCCCCCAGATCTTGAGGGTGGCCGCCACCACCGGGCTCGTGGTATACCTCGTGGGAGAGAGCGGCCATGGTGCCGTTACCAGTGCCCCTAAGCTTATGTTGCCGCAGGACGCCCTCTCCATGCGCTTCCAGGCTGCCCCCTCCCCTTCCATCATCCACTTTCGTACCATCGATGTATTTGCCGCCCAGTAATATCCTGAAAGGTTGGGTAACGCCAGCCCCCCACTATCCCTACTCCGCTCCAAAAAGACCCTTCTAACTCTAGGGGTGCCATGTGCCCACACATACCCCATGATACTACTCGTTACCTTCTTGAAAAAGGCCCTGGGGAGGAAGATGGGCAGACACTGGAACAAAAACAAGAACCTCGGGAGGACCGTCATTTTAACTGACTGCACCCTCCCTGCCAGCGACAGCGGCACCATGTCCCACCTCTTAAACTCCTCCTCCATCTGTTCCACCAGTCTGGAAAAGTTCAACTTGTGGAGGGTCCCCCAGTTCTTTGCCACCTGCACCCCCAAGTACCTAAAACTTTTAACTGCTCTTTTGAAGGGGAGCCTCCCAATTCCCTCCCCCTGGTCTCCCGGGTGTATTACAAAGACCTCACTTTTCCCCAGATTTAATTTATACCCCGAAAAGTCCCCGAACTCCGCTAGTATCCCCATTACCTCCGGCATTCCCCCCTCCGGGTCTGCCACATACAACAACAAATCATCCGCATAGAGCGAGACCCGATGTTCCTCCCCTCCCCTTGTCAGTCCTCTCCACCCCCCTGAACCCCTCAGTGCCATCGCCAACGGCTCAATCGCTAATGCAAAGAGTAAGGGGGATAGGGGACATCCCTGCCTAGTACCTCGATGGAGCCCAAAATATTCTGACCTCCTCCCGTTTGTTACCACACTCGCCATCGGAGCTGAATAGAGCAGTTTTACCCACTTGATAAATCCCTCCCCAAACCCAAACCTTTCCAACGTCTCCCACAAGTATTCCCACTCCACCCTGTCAAATGCCTTCTCCGCATCCAGCGCTACCACTATCTCCGCCTCCCCCTCCACTGCTGGCATCATGATCACGTTTAACAATCTCCGGACATTTGTGTTAAGTTGGCGTCCCTTCACGAACCCCGTCTGGTCTTCATGGATTACCCCTGGCACACAGTCCTCTATCCTGGTTGCCAGGACCTTTGCTAACAGCTTGGCGTCAACATTTAGGAGGGAGATGGGCCTGTAGGACCCGCACTGTACCGGGTCCTTGTCCCGCTTCAAAATCAAGGAGATCAGGGCCTGCGACATTGTTGGGGGCAGAACCCCCCCCCCCTCGCGCGCCTCATTAAAGGCTCTCACCAGCACTGGACCCACCAAGTCCACAAATTTCCTGTAAAACTCCACCGGGAACCCATCCGGCCCCGGCGCCTTCCCCGCCTGCATCTGGCCTATCCCTTTAATTAGCTCCTGCAGCTCTATCGGCGCCCCCAACCCTTCTACCAGCTCCTCCTGTACCTTTGGGAACCTCAATTTGTCGAGAAAGTTCTTCATTCCCCCTCTCCTCTTCGGCGGTTCAGACCTATACAATTCCCTATAGAAGTCCCTAAAGACCCTATTCACCTCTTGCCCCTTCTGCACTACGTCCCCACCCCTCTCTCTCACTCCCCCAATCTCTCTGGCTGCATCTCGCTTACGAAGCTGGTGTGCCAGCATCCTGCTCGCCTTTTCCCCGTACTCATACGCCGCACCCTGCGCCCTTCTCCACTGCGTTTCCGCCTTCCTAGTGGTCAGTAGGTCGAACCTGGCCTGCAAGCTACGCCGCTCCCTTAATAGCCCCTCCTCTGGTGCCGCCGCATATTTCCTATCTACTTCTAGGAGCTCCCCCACCAGCCTCTCCCTTTCCTGCCTCTCCTTCCTCTCTCTGTGTGCCCTTATGGAGATCAGCTCTCCTCTAATCACTGCTTTCAAGGCCTCCCAGACCGTCCCCACCCGCACCTCACCTGTGTCATTCGTACCCAGATAGTTCTCAATGCCCGTTCTCACCCTTCTGCACACCTCTTCGTCCGCCAACAGCCCTACATCCAGGCGCCACAACGGGCGTTGATCCCGCGCCTCCCCCATTTCCACATCCACCCAATGTGGTGCATGGTCCGATATCGCAATGGCCGAGTACTCCGTGTCCTGCACTCTCGGTATCAGCCCCCTGTTCAATACGAAAAAATCTATCCTAGAGTACACTCTGTGGACGTGGGAGAAAAAAGAATACTCCCTCGCCCTAGGCCTACCAAATCTCCATGGGTCTACCCCTCCCATCTGCTCCATGACACCCCCTTAACACCTCTGCCGCTGCCGGCCTCCTATTCGTCCTGGAACTCGATCTATCCAGCCCAGGGTCTAACACCGTATTAAAGTCCCCTCCCATGATCAGGCCCCCTGCCTCCAGTCCCGGGATGAGGCCCAGCAGGCGCCTCATAAAACCCGCGTCGTCCCAGTTCGGGGCATACACATTTACCAGTACCACATTCTCTCCCTGCAACCTACCCCTCGCCATCACATACCTGCCCTCCTTATCTGCCACCACCTCTGCCGCCACAAACTGCACCCTCTTTCCCACCAAAATCGCCACCCCCCGGTTCTTGATATCCAAGCCTGAGTGGAACACCTGTCCCACCCACCCCCTTCTCAGGCGGACCTGATCTGCTACCCTCAAATGAGTCTCCTGCAGCATTGCTACATCAGCCTTCAGTCCCTTCAGGTGTGAGAAGACCCTTGATCTTTTAACCGGCCCATTCAGCCCCTTACGTTCCACGTGATCAATCGGATCGCTGAGCGACCCGTCCCTACTCCCTGTCGATTAGCCATGTCTTGTCCCTTGCTCGCCCCGGGTCATCCCTCCTTTTCTGACCCGCTTCCCATAGCGATGGCCCCCCCCCCGGCTCTCCCCTTCTCGTCCCTGGTCTTTCCAGCAGCAACCCGGTGTCCCCCCTTAACCCCCCCCCCCTCCCCCCCCCCCCCCCCCCTGGCTAGGACCCCTCCTAGCCGCGATGTACCCAACATCGTACTCCCGAGAGTCAGCTGGTCTCCGCTGACCCGGCTGCTCCTGCCACATTCCGACTCCTCCCGGTTCGCCCCATCTGCGCCCGTGAAAGATCCCCTTCAAACCCCAGAGAAAGACCCGCATAATCAGCCCACTCCCCCCGTCCCGTCTCCCCAACTTAACGATATAAATACCCAATGGCAAATAAATACATAAATACTTAGCTACATACTTAAATAACAAAATAATTAACTAGCTATCAACTAACAGTGTGCTCAACCATCACCCTCCATCAAACAGTATAAATAACCACAGATAACCATTACCAGAAAAGAAAGAAAGAACATAAAACAAGCACCCAAAGGAAAAGGGTAAAAGGGGTAAATAACTAAGGGAAATTGGAAACGGGAAGAAACACCCCATAAGAAGCCAACGACCCACAATAGAGATTTCAACAGTTCAAATATACAGAAACACCCAACAACTCGAAACCTTCAAGATATTCAGAACAGTCAAACGTTCGAGAAAAAACACCCCAAACAATCCACGAAACTGTTACCCAGTTGCTGTTATCCTGGCCTGAAAAAGAAAAGGGCCACTTGCTCAATCAAGAGTCCCCAGGCGGCTACGACCGCCGGTGCTCCCAGGTTTTAGTTCGTGTCCAACTTTTCCTCTTGTACAAAGGTCCAGGCCTCCTCTGGGGACTCGAAATAATGATGTTGGTCCTTGTAGGTGACCCACAAGCGCGCCGGCTGCAGCATTCCAAATTTGATCTTTTTCGCGTGTAGCACCGCCTTTGTCCGGTTGAACCGGGCCCGCCGCTTTGCCACCTCCGCACTCCAGTCCTGGTACAGCCTTACCGTCGAGTTCTGCCACTTGCTGCTTTTCTCCCTTTTTGCCCACCTCAGGACTTTCTCTCGATCACTTAGCCGCTGGAACCGCACCAGCACCGCCCTCGGGGGCTCGTTTGCCCTAGGCCTCCTGGCCATGACCCGGTATGCCTCTTCCAGTTCCAGGGGCGCCGGACCGGCCCCTTCCCCCATCAGGGAGCTCAACATCTCCGCCACATATCCCGGGAGATCCGACCCCTCCAGGCCTTCTTCCAGGCCCAGGATCCTCAAATTTTTCCGCCTCATCCGAGTGTCCAGCTCCTCGAAGCGGCTCTGCCACTTCATGTGGAGTGCCTCGTGCACCTCCACCTTTGCCCCGATGACTGTGGCCTCCTCCTCCCTCGCGGTCATCTCCTGCTGCAGCTCTCTGATCGACGCCTCTTGGGTCGCCTGGGCTCCCATCAACCTGGTGGTCGTCGCGTTCATGGACTCTAAGAGCTCCACTTTCAGTTCCGTGAAAAAACGGAGGAGAGCGGCCTGCTGCTCCTCCGCCCATTTCTCCCATTCCTCCGGTACGCCGCCGGCCGCCATTTTGATTTTCTTCCCCCGCTTTTTTTGGGGAGCTGCTGCCGTTTTTCTTGCCGCTCCACTCCGGGTACCGACCATAAAATCGGTCTAGTTCTCCTCAGGGGACCTTCCCCCACCGGGATTCGTCTTTACTGCACCTTTGGGGCCCTCCAGTTGGCCCGAAAACACCTTTGTCGCAGGAGCTTCCAAGTGTGCGACTTAGCTAGTCATAGCCGCAACCGGAAGTCCAGAGGAGGGGTATCTTAATTACTCAGTGTCTCCCAGTGTATACAAGATTGGCCAGTAAGGCACTGACCAAGCAGGAACCCCGTACGGGTCGACCAGAAAATATACATATATATTGTTTGCAAATAAAACTTTGTTCTTATTTTTAGTCGGTGGAGTCCTTGCATCCTTATTAAAGTGTGAATTCTCCAATGCCACACTAATTTTATACTCTATCCCCTTTGAAATAAAGGCCAACATTTCATATGCCTTCCAGATTACTTGCGGTCCCTGCATGCTAACATTTTGTGATTCATGTACGGGTCACCCAGGTCCCTCTGTACCACAGCATTCTGTAGTCTCGTTACATTTAAATAAAATACTCTCCTTTTCTATTCTTCCTATCAAAGTGGATAGCTTCATATTTTCACACATTACTCTCCATTTGCCAATTTTTCTGCCCACTCACTATTGGCCTTTGCAGGCTCTGTGGGCGGGATTCTTTGCCTGCGCCCACCCAGCGACCAGAAATTCCTGCCCTAGGTCAATGGACCTTAACATGGTCCTCGTCCCATCCGTGGCAATCTTGCGGTGGGCGCGGCCGAAAAATCCAGCCCTTTATATTCTCCTCACAATATGCTTTCCTAACTGTTTTATATCACCAACAAATCTGACTACAATACACTCTGTTCCTTATCCAAGTCATATAGATTGTAAATAGTTGAGACCCCCAGCACTGACCCCTGTGGCATACAGAAACTGAAAGATACAACAAAAGAAAACAACAGTCACCCACTAGAGTGTGACTGATAATAATAAAATTCACACTCATGTGGCAGAAAGTGAGAGTTACAGAATAAAGCACACTTTTATACACCAAAAACTAACAGGCACAGAGTGATGGTGATATAACTGATGCACATAACTGCGTTCCAAGCAGTTAGCTCAGGTCAATGTCATTTTTAGTGATTTGGCCCAAACCCAGATCGTTCCAGGACCTCAAAAAGATGCCTTTTTGTGTTGATTGGCTGTTGTGTTGACACACCTCCGCCCAATCGAAAGCCTTCTCTGCATCAATACAGATGATTACTTCAGGCACCTGCCCCCTAAATGGGGGCATGACCATATTCAAGAGACATCTGATATTAGTCGGCAACAGTCGTCCCTTAACAAAGCCAGTCGGGCAGCACGGTGGCGCAGTGGGGTGGCCCTGTTGCCTCACAGCGCCGAGGTCCAGGTTCGATCCCGGCTCTGGGTCACTGTCCGTGTGGAGTTTGCACATTCTCCCCGTGTTTGCGTGGGTTTCGCCCCCACAAGCCAAAGATGTATAGGGTCGGTGAATTGGCCACACTAAATTGTCCCTTAATTGGAAAAAATGAATTGGGTACTCTAAATTTCTTTTAAAAAAGTAGAAAAAAAAGAACAAAGCCAGTTAACTAACAAAAAATGTTTGCAGATTGAATCCCAACGGTGTGGGGCTGCCCACAATGGGAAACTCCATTAGCCAGGTGGCGGTGTGACTGAGAATTCCGCCACTTTGTGCCTGGAACCATGGTCGGAATTCTCCGACCCCCACAGGGTCGGGGACTGCCTGGGGCCGGCGTAAATCCCGCCCCCGCCGTGGCCGGAATTCTCCGCCACCCGGGAATCGCCGGGAGCGGGAATCACGCCGCGCCGATCGGCGGCCCCCCCACGGCGATTCTCCGGCCCACGATGGGCCGAAGTCCCGCCGCTGCCGGCGGGAATTGGAGCACCTCTGGTGCCGGCGGGATTTGCGGCGATCGTGGCCACGATCAGGGCCCACCGATCGGCGGGAGGGCTAGTGCCGTGGGGGCACTCTTTTTCTTCCACCGCCGTCACGGCCTCCACCATGGCGGAGGCGGGAGAGACCCCCCCCTATGGTGCATGCGCCGGTGCTGACATCAGCGGCTGCTGACGCACCGGCGCCATGCGCGAACCGGAGAAGGCCTTTCAGCCAGCCCCGACGCCAGGCAGCGGGCGTCAAAGACCGTTGGTGCCGGTTTTGGCGCCAGTCGGCGTGGCGGAAACCACTCCGGCGCGGGCCTAGCCCCTAAAGGTGCAGAGAATTCCGCACCTTTGGGGAGGCCCGACGCCGGAGTGGTTGGCGCCACTCCGCTACGCCGGGACGCCCCGCCCCACCAGGTAGTGGAGAATCCCGGCCCATGTCTGGAGTTCAACATTCAAATAACATGAACTAAATCTGTCTCAATATCGAAAAAAAGCAGAAAAATTAATTATAAATAAAAGATTAGGTCTACACGAGAGAAAATTTTACATAAATTTCCTGAGTATCAACTGTGTGATGTTTGAAGGTGGACCAGGGACTGGTTTAGCACAGGGCTAAAGAGCTGGCTTTTAAAGCAGACCAAGGCAGTCCAGCAGCACAGTTCAATTCCCGTACCAGCCTCCCCGAACAGGCGGCGGAATGTGGCGACTAGGGGCTTTTCACAGTAACTTCATTTGAAGCCTACTTGCGACAATAAGCGATTTTCATTTCATTTTTTCATTTTCAAGAATAAAACAGAATTGAAAAGGACCAATAAGGCAGGGAAATTGATAAAATTCCTGCACTAGGAAGTACACCGTTCTCCCAGCGTACACCTACCATTGACATCTGATTGTATCAGATTGGTGACAGAACTGCCCCCCTGCTATGTCCATGATAAGATGAGTGAGTGAGGAAAGCAAGAGCTTCATCCAAAATGTGGAAATATTTTTCATATTCCACAGGCACTGTCTCTGACAGTTACCAATATTCAGCTTTCGGGCTGAACTTCAGTCCTATTTGGTCGTTGGACATTTGAGAGAGACAGTAAGCCCATAAGTGCTTTGCTTCACTCTGGCTCAGAGAACAAAAACAAAGAGCAATTCTGAATATTTGTTCAAATGTCGAGTAGACCTCTGCACAGCATATTTGTACATCCTGTTTAAGATAAGGTTTAAGGGAGATTCTGGAACATTTCGGGAAACAGCCCTTGAGGACAATAAATCAATTTCTTGCAGTGATATAAGAACATATGCATCTTTAAAAAGAGTAACAGCCATTTTTCATAGATCAAACCTAATTTTGTCTTCTGCATTTAGATACAAATAACCCCACTTTTTCCAGAAACATCCATTTCTGTTTTCAATACATTTATATTTCTTGATTTAATAACTGTAACTTTATTCCCTTTAGAAGAAAACAATCTGCCTAACCTTTTTCTCCTAATTGTCCAATTTTTAACTCATGCCTTCTGGCATTTGAACCCTGCATCATCATATGTGACAATTTTCTTTGATAGTTTTTATTAATTCCAATAATCTTGAAGATTTAAATCAAGGAATTTAAAGGCATCCTTTTTGTAAAAGCAAACAAACCCAATTCCTTAACCTATCAAAACTTTTCTTAATAAAATAAATTTAGACTCCCCAATTACTTTTTTCCAATTAAGGGGCAATTTTGCGTGGTCACTCCACCTAACCTGCATATCTTTGGGTTGTGGGGGTGAAACCCACGCAGACACGGGGTGAATGTGCAAATTCCACACGGGATCGAAGCTGAATAATCGGCGCCGTAGGCAGCATTGCTAACCACTGCGCTATCATGCTGCCCAACCAATCAACATTTAAAAAAAAAATAAATTTAGTGTACCCAATTCATTTTTTCCAATTAAGGAGCAATTTAGCGTGGCCAATCCACTTACCCTGCACATCTTTGGGTTGTGGGGGTGAAACCCACGCAAACACGGGGAGAATGTGCAAACTCCACACGGACAGTGACCCAGAGCCGGGATCGAACCTGGGACCTCGGCGCCGTGAGGCCGCAGTGCTAACCCACTGCGCCACCGTGCTGCCCTCCAATCAAAATTTTAAGGGTTAATTTTGTCGTGGCAATTTATTTAAAAACCTGACTAAAAAGTGTATTTCTGAGTTTTGAACTTTGATCATTTTTCACTTGTGGCAAGTAAAAAGAAATTAGATTAATAGAAATATATGGTTATTGTGCAATAAATGTAAAAATAATGGGACTAAACATACTACCCCATTCAGCAAAATTAGAAAGACTAAATCAAAATAGTACTTTCCAAATGGAATTAATTATGGTCACAGAGACAGAGCTGGGAGAAGGTTGGGAGTGTATATGTATGTGCTACATTGGCAACTTCCTCAAGTTGTTTAAGAAAAAAAGACATGAGGGTATAATGTACCATGCACATTGGTGAAAAAGTGGTGCAAATTACCCTTTTAATTGCAATCAGATATCACAGTTTGAACTGAATCTAGGCTACAGATCAATTAATCCAATTTTGCAAGGTTGGATATTTTCCAGGCTGTAATGTAGCTATTCATTATCTAAACAGCTTAATCTGATTTATAAAATGCTTACGAGGTGCAAACTCATCAGCTTCATCGCATCTGGATGGTCAGCACTCCTGGAGTGCCTGCAGTACACAGAACAATTTTGTCTGACAACTGCCTCATGACTCATTGTCTGAAGAAGTACAAGCAAGTTTTACATTGAGTTTCCTTTGATTCTGGGGCTAGTTCTATATTTTTTAGATCTAGTCACAAAATAGCTTTATTTTTAAACAATATAACAAATGCATATCATCTTTTTAAAAGAATGTTTATTAAGGTTTTACATATTAATAAATAACCAACAAAAAAAACACACAAGAATGCAAATAATACAAACAAAACAAAGAAAAAATAACTAACTTAAACACTATACCTAAGACCCCTAAAAATTGACAGTGTCTAGTTCTTTGACAAAGGAAATCAACGGTTGCCATCTCAGGTTGAATCTCTCCATTGAACCCCTGATGGTAAATCACATTTTTTTCTAAGTGCAAAGGGATATTAAGCTCCTGAGCCAGCCAGAGGCACTGGGTGGAATGGGAAACCTCCAACCGAGCAGTATCCATCTCCGGGCTATCAGTGAGGCAAAGGTGATAACGTCCACCTCTAAGGGTTAATTGTAAGCAGTTCTTTTTAGAAATACCAAGGCCCTTTTTTTTTCATGCAATCACTCCTGGAGCGAATCATTCTTTCCACACAGTCTTCAAATAAACTAAAATATTGGGGTTTCGGTCCAGTATCCTAGCCACTATTCGGGTCTGGCTGGTCGCAATATGTCAAAAATGAAAAAGTTAATGCGGGAGTATGCATGGAGAAAAAAAGGAGAAATCCCGGTCATTCAGATATAAAAATGCCAGGGGTCTGGGCCATGAAAGAAGAGAAGGCCCCAGCCAACCCCGATGGGACCAAAGATTTGGGTTTAGAGCGATCCAATTTAGGGTCCAGAACAAATTCAGATCACCTCCTAAAATAAGATGGTGTGAGTCGAGGTTGAGGAGAGAAGCCAGCAGAGAGTTAATGAAATTTGTATCATCCCAGTTGGGGGCATAGACATTGACCAGAACTACTGGGGTGTTCAACAATTATATATCAACCATTTAGGCTCTAAAATGAGTGCATGCTCAACCACTTTACAGGGCCATTCAAACCCCTAACATTCCAGGTAATCAGTTGGACAGGAGGTCTCCCATCACCCCTCAAACCAGAGTCAGCCATTTCCAAGGATAGATAGAACATAGAACATAGAACAGTACAGCACAGAACAGGCCCTTCGGCCCTCGATGTTGTGCCGAGCAATGATCACCCTACTTAAACCCACGTAACCCGTATACCCGTAACCCAACAATCCCCCCATTAACCTTACACTACGGGCAATTTAGCATGGCCAATCCACCTAACCCGCACATCTTTGGACTGTGGGAGGAAACCGGAGCACCCGGAGGAAACCCACGCACACACGGGGAGGACGTGCAGACTCCACACAGACAGTGACCCAGCCGGGAATCGAACCTGGGACCCTGGAGCTGTGAAGCATTGATGCTAACCACCATGCTACCGTGAGGCCCCCCAATATTAAACAAGGGGCACAGTTAAGACAAAGGAAGATCCACCCAAGATGGCCACCAAACCAAATTAGATGACTCAACAAAGAGAGACCAGAAAATTCAAACTAAAATTCACCCCAGCCCCCACCCCCCCCCCCCACACCCAAATGCGCAAAAGAAATGGTGGCAAACAATAATTTAACCTAAAACCTACAAATAATAAAACAAAACTGAACACAAACTCTAAGCTTATTTTAAGAACTATTGTTATGAGCTGCAGAAGACCCTTTAATACCACTCCCGTTAACTCACACACCTTGTTAGCAGTGAGACTACCAACTGGAGAGCAAAAGCTTTTTTAACTTACAAAGCCACACTGGTGACTAAAAGTCACACCAAATGGTAATAATGAAAAGAGAAAGGAAAAGATAGGTTAATATAAGGAACGAACAGCAAATATCTCATTTATAACTAAGGACATCAAGAGTATGTCCAAACAACAAACATGAAAACAAACAAAACGCAAAATGCTAAGCCATATGACAGATTAAACAGAGCACAAATTGTGCTTCTGGATAAAAGAGTCAGCATCTCCCAGTGAGTCAAAAAAAGTATTTTTCTTGTTATGTTACTCGAAGGCGATTGAATAAATCATCCCAAACTCGACTCTGCTCTTATACAGGGTGGTTTTCACTCTATTAAAAGCAGTTTTTTTCTTAGCTAGATCTGCACTCATATCTTGGTACAACTTAATAGAGTGGCCTTCCCACGTTAAATCCCAGTGCTCTCTTGCCCATCGAAGTACCAACTCCTTCCCTTTAAAACTGAAATCTTGTGATCACTGCATGAGGAGGATCTCCAGAGAGAGGCTTAGAATCATCGACTTTACAGTGCAGAAGGTGGCTATTCGGCCCATCAAGTCTGCACCGGCCCTTGGAAAGAGCACCCTTCTCAAGCCCATACCTCCATCCTATCCCCATAACCCAGTAACCCCACCTAACCTTTTGGACACCAAGGGGCAATTTAGCATGGCCAATCCACCTAACCTGCACATCTTTGGACTGTGGGAAGAAACCGGAGCACCTGGAGGAAACCCACACAGACACGGGGAGAATGTGCAAACTCCAGACATAGTCAGCCATGGCCAGAATTGAACCCGGGACCCTGGAGCTGTGAGGCAGCAGTGCTAACCACTGTGCCACTGTGCACCCTTCGTAGCGAATGGTGGGCCTGGTCTAATTCTGGGGGGATGGAAGTACACCCTCACCCACATCTTATGGAGCAGGTTCAAGAAATACTGAGTAGGGGTGTGACCTTCGATCCCCTCTGGTAACCCCACAATATGAACATTCTGTCTTCCGGATCTGTTCTCCAGGTCGTTCGGTTTAGCTGTTAATGTTCTGTTATCTTTGATTACAGAAGCAAGGTCGGACTCCAAGGAGGCGATCCTATCACTATGGTCAGACAATGCAGTATCCATGCCCTTGATTGTGGCTCCATGAGCGTTGACGGTCTTGCTGGTGGTCTCAAGAGTGAAATGAATGGGGGCCAAGGCCTTCTCAATTAACCTTTTAAGT
This sequence comes from Scyliorhinus canicula, assembly GCF_902713615.1. NCBI lineage: Eukaryota > Metazoa > Chordata > Chondrichthyes > Carcharhiniformes > Scyliorhinidae > Scyliorhinus > Scyliorhinus canicula. Next base: position 55,953,021 of record NC_052165.1, on the reverse strand, counting down.
TCCACGGACAAGCCTTGACGATATTTTTCAAGCTCAATTGCCAAAATCTTGGTGAGTGCTTCAGCCGTTAGTGTAGTGCCATCTTACCTCCAGTTGATCCCCGAGAGGCTTCAGAGTCTGTCGACAGTACTCGGCCCTATTCTTTTCGGGTTTTGCATCCCTTGGGCATCGCAGCAAAGCGAGAATTCCAGGATTTTTCTGAGAAGTTAAAGACGCGTGGCACCGTAAAAAAGGGTAAAAGGGTCAGGTTTCCAGCAGTAGCCACCTCGTGAACATCTTCCTCTTACATTGAGCCACCGGAAGTCCAACATATGCATAGTCGTAAGAAACATCAACGTTTATTTGGATAGATCTGGACAAATGTCCTGGCAGAAACCCATTCAGAATTATCCAAAATTTTACAATAGTAATTCCACTATAAAATTTGTAATTGTTTATTTTACTGCAGAAACATCTAATGGATGCAATAATTGTTCAGCAACAGGGGGCATTTAACTAAAAAATCACAAAATAATTGGAAGTATATTCTACAATACACGACATATTTTCTCACAGATATTTTCTCAGTCAAGTCACCAGCTAAGGTATCAGAATGAATGTATTTCCCTGGAAGGAGAGCAATTTGAATGATAAAGGGGAAATTTGCAAGACATGAGAGAGGGCGAATTGATCTTCTGAGCCCAATCCTTCCAACAAATCCCCATAGTTTACTAGATGTACTAGAATGATACCAGGAATGAGGAATTTTAGATGCAAGAAAAGATTGGAGAAATTGGGCTTGTTCACCTTGGAGCAGAGAAGATTAAGAGGTGGCTTTATTGAGGTGTTCAAATTATGAACAATTTTGGCAGGGTAAAGAAAGATATTCTGGCCTGTCAGTGACTAAGGGTCACAATTTCAAGATGGTGTGCAAGACAGCTAGGAGTGAAATGAGAAGAAACGCCTTTACTCAGAGAGTTGTTGGGGTTTGGAATGCGCTGCCTGGGAGGGTGGTTGAGGCAGATTCCAGAGAGGTTTAAAAAGAGAGCTGGATATATATTTGAAAGGGATTAATTTAGAGGACTACAGAGATAGGGCTGGAGAATGGGACTAGCTGGGTAGCTCTTTTGGGAGTCAGTGGGGACATGATGGGCCAAATGGTCTCCTTCTGTGTGGTAAATAACAAAACAAAACACATTTCATTGAAGCCCCCAATTTACTCAATAACCTGAGGGAAGCTAACTGATAACAGGCAAACTTGTAAGAAAATAATGTTTTATGTTCATATTTTTCTCTTATTTAAATGATGAAGGATGTCAATGCTAAGAACTTTCAGAATTAAGCACTTTAGTTCCCATATTTCATGGCCATGTGCAAATCAGAACACCCGAAGATGCTTGCTGTTCCATTCTCTATATTTCTTTGTGAAATTTTAACTCCTTCATCCTCCAGCGGATGGAAAATGGAGGAACCAAAGTACTTTCTTACCACTATGGTGTCTCTGGATAAAATATCTGCTATCCACATTGGAAATGGAAGTGAATATTTCAGTCATTTATTTTAAATGCACTAATTTCTGAACTCCTAAAAATGGACAATGCAGTGAAAGAGGACGTTGTGGGCAGGACAGTGGACATCATTGGATGTCATCAGTATGGTTTTGACAAAAATAATTACCAGTTGATTACACTTTCGGCATATAGATTTTCACGTGAGCTATTATTAGTGATTGGAGCAAAGAAGGATGAGCTTCTCAATAGTTAAAACACTGCAGTCATGTCATACAAACTTGGAAATCTTACAACTTAACGCAAGCTCCTCGAGTTGGTTGAAAATAAATCAGATGAAAAATAAATTGGTTCTCTGGCATCAATTCTAAATTATGTGAAATGTACACAATCTTTTCAGACCTATTTAAAATAAACAAGTTTGAGGATTTAAAGTGCTGATACAACAAAACAGAAACTTTCTTTCCTTTAGAGCTTAGCTTATTTTCCAACTGATTGAAAATTAACACTGAAAGGGTGAGGGATAATTCAAAGCATTCCAGGATCCAGACATATTAACTTGTAACCCACCCATGTTGCCTGGTAATCATGGCCAAAAAAACATATCACTAGAAACACAAGCACATATCCTCAATCAAGCAGCAGGCAGCAAGATGCCTTGACAGGCTGAGCAGCATTTATGGAAGAATACATGAGTTGGGTATTTAGGTGTGTACCTTCTTGTCAAAATGGATGGATATGAGACATGAACAGTGCTTAAGAAGCAAGAACAATTGAGGTGAAAACTAACAAAAAAGGAATAGAATGAGCTTGAAATGCTTTATTGGAAATAAGAGATGGTTAAATGGCAGAAATGAGAGAAGGCGAGGTATAATAGAAGAAATCAAAGAAATCCTATATGACCTGAGCAACATCATCAGATGGATGATTATATATGGTAAATACATAAGATGCACTGTATACAAATGTTGGTGACTGGTGATCGATCATAGTTTGTTACAAAACAGGGCAAATGTTATCCTGAACAACTGAACATAAATGGGGTAGTCACATAGTTAAAATAGCTGTGCAGCACATATTGCCCGTTCACGCTCTGAGTGCTGCTATCCTGAAAGAGGTCAACCGCAAGGTGACTGGTCTATGGACATACCTGTATGGACTGCAGGTCACTGGAAGGGCGAGTTCTATCATCCCTGGCACAAAGAGGTTGGTGAGCATCTGGAACTGGCTGTCAGAAGCAGTGGTAGAGGCGGGTATGAATTTGTCTTTTAAAAAGGAGTTTGACAGTTACATTTTAAAAAATAAATTTAGTGTACCCAATTCATTTTTTTTTCCAATTAAGGTGCAATTTAGCGTATTCAATCCACCTACCTTGCACATCTTTGTGTTGTGGAGGTGAAACCCACGCAAGCACGGGGAGAATGTGCAAACTCCACACGGACAGTGACCCAGAACTGGGGTCGAACCTGGGACCTTGGCGCCGTGAGGCAGCAGGGCTAACCCACTGTGCCACCGTGCTGCCCGTTAGACAGTTACATGGGCAAGCTGGGTAATAATAATAACAATCGCTTATTGCCACAAGTAGGCTTCAATGAAGTTGCTGTGATAAGCCCCTAGTCGCCACATTCTGGCACCTGTTCGGGGAGGCCGGTATGGGAATTGAACCTGCGCTGCTGGCCTTGTTCTGCATTACAAGCCAGCTGTTTAGCCCACTGTGCTAAATCAGCCCATAGAGGGATATAGAAGGGTATGAGCCAAATGCGGGCATAGAAACTGGGTGGCGTGGACAAGCTGGGCTGAAGGGCTTGTTTCTATGCTGTAAACATCTTTGATTCTATGATTCTGCCAATTGGAGGCCTCCCCCACAGTTTTGCCTCCCCACATCAACCCTCACTCTACTTCCTTGTCCAACATGCACCCCACACCTCTGGGCCTGCTAACCCAGCAAGATCGTAGTCTTACCTGGTTTTAATGGCATCTATGTTTCCTCTTCTTCCCAGACCTCCTGCAACATAAGCAATGGCTACCAAACCTGTGTGGTGCAGAGCTGTTGGCCTCTGATTGGCTGGCAGCTCTATGAGGCCACACTTCTTCCTGCAGACAGATGAAAGTCCTGCTTTATACTAATTAAAAAGCTATTGCTTGAAAAATTCAAGTGGGAAAAGCTGTCCAAGCGGAAGTGGGTTCCCCCAAACCTTTTGCTGGGTTACAGGAAGCATGCCCTTAACATATAATCCAGTCCAAGGCTTTTTTATGCAATGGAACATTGTCTATTGCATGATGAGATTGTTCAGTTTACATGTTGGGAACTGATTCCAGTTTAATAGAATTGCCAATGAAATAATATCAATAAAATATATGTTCCTGACGGCACGTCACTTCTGACTAGAAGATGGCAATCACATTTTTAATTGTTTTTAAAATACACAAAATGAAGTACCAGAAGCTGACATGCTAAATTGCCACTAAGTGCCCAGCGATTGGGTTGGGTTACGGGGATAGGGCAGGGGTGCTCTTTCAAAAGCTTGGTGCAGACTCAATGGGCCTAATGGTCTCCTTCTGCATTGCAGGGATTCTATTCAATGAAATATTACATTGTTTGGAATATGCATTGGCATGATGCGCAGATTCTTTCAATCAGAAAAAACATTTACAGTAAGGAAGAAATAAATGTTTGAAGAACAGAATCACAACACCGGAGCCGAAAGTGATTTTCTGATGCTTTAATTGTATTGCAAGAATGAAGAGACAGCCAAGGAGTGGAGTGTTTTAGTCGCTAACCACAATGGGGGGAAACTTTTAACAGATTCATTATCATAAAATGTTTTGAGAGTAAGGGGTAAACCATCTCTCAGGCCACTAATACTGTTACGTGATGCATTCTGAGCAATTCCATGCTCAAATGAAAATAAATTGCAGAAAACTTAGTGATTTGCTGTCAAGGTTCTGCTCAATAGTTTTATTTTAAATATTATTTTAAATAATGTGCATGACCCACTTGCTTGGGGTTTTATTCCACTGTAGTTATTATAATCTAATAACTGTACTATTGCCACCCAGAAACAATTATGGCAATTTTACTTTTAAAGTGCTTGCTCTAAACTAATCTCCAGATCCATGGATTGTAACCGACTTTTCATAGATCTGTTTGTTAACTTGTTCTTTTGTCATTCAGCTCACAAAAGCAGCAGCAGCAGCACTAATTGGCATCCAGAAACACTGATTGAGTGAAGATGAATGATAATGTGGTCACAGACAGGTTCTGAGGGAGGAAGGGAGAAAGGAAGGATTTCATTAATTTTGCACCTTTCATATCCTCAGTCTTGTGAGGTGTGGCATACAGTTCAGTTGATCGAAATTCTTTGCGTCTTAAAGAGGTTAACTGTGTGCATTTATTAACTACAAGAACTCTGTACCTGTACAGTTCAAGTTCGGAGCTATCTCCAGACTTGCTTGTCCATAAGGCTCTGTCCAATACCAGACTGACCCTGATGTTTCTCTTACATCACTGTTGGGGCAGTATTGTACTCAGTCCCACATGAACCCGATACGTATTGAACCCAAGATCTACCCCTCTCCCAAGTCGTTATCAATTGTATTTCAAGTTATTCTAGTTTACCTCATGTATTTACATTCTTATTACTGCCTCATCTCCCCCCTTCAAGTCTCTGAGTTCATAGGTTTATGCGGTCTCATAACCCTTCCATATGTCATTTGCACTACTGTCAGAGGAGTGGTGGGCTCCGTCCCTGCAGGTAATCTCTAATGACTTGGAGGTTGTTCTGGTATCGGGGTATCTCTTTATCCTCTTTTTCTATTCCTTAGTATTGAACTGCTCTTTGGCAAGTTGGTAGTTGTGGTGATAAGTGGTTCTTGTTCCATCCTGTTTCTCATGAGGTTGACAAATATTGTGTGCATCTTAATGTCATTTTCCCTCCTGTGGGTTGTTGCAATGCCCTCTGTGATGGAAGATGAACTTTTCTGTTGTGAGGATGTGGTTTCTTTCAATAAGTTCAACTTTGCGTTTGGCTGTGTGGTGTTCTTTCAACAATGGATGGCTGCTACTTAGTTCCAGCATTAGCTGCGGCACTATCATCTGGCCAGCAGTTGCAGCGTTTGCCCTGTGGTCAGTGTTGACCTCATCAACAGTCATCGCAGCCAGATGTTAAAGCTGTCCTGGACATTCATTAATCTCTTGTCTATCCTCCACTGGAGGCATCATGGTAACCATTTGAGTCAAAGTGTGCCACTGTACCTGAGAAGTTCTAGAAACATGTTTATGGCCAGAAATTGGATTCCTCCAGGCCCTTAGATTGATGTGTGGATGTCTTTCAACCGGAGTTCTTTGTCTGAATAGATCATACTACTGGCTCCAATGTCCAAGTTTGTGAGATGGTCATTATCCAATATGTCTGCGTTCCAATAAGAAAATCCAGGATCTTTGACCTTACCCAAGAAGCATTAATGTGTGTCCATTTAATGTGCAGTCTCAACCTCATGACTCATCTTTGGGTCTTCAGTGTATTTAGATGTTTTGGCCTTTAAATAGAACATTGAACATACAGTGCAGAAGGAGGCCATTCGGCCCGTCGAGTCTGCACCGACCCACTTAGGCCCTCACTTCCACCCTATCCCCGTAACCCAATAACCCCTCCTGACCTTTTTGGTCACTAAGGGAAATTTATCATGGCCAATCCACCTCACCATCTTTGGACTGTGGGAGGAAGCCGGAGCACCCGGAGGAAACCCACGCAGACATGGGGAGGACGTGCAGACTCCACAGAGAGTGACCCAGCGGAGAATCAAACCTGGACCCTGGTGCTGTGAAGCCACAGTGCTATCCACTTGTGCTGCCGTGCGGCCTTGCACACATTTTGCTGAAGTGCCCAATCCTGTCACATTAAAAATCTTGGGCAAAAATTGCAGGGCATTTATCGTTTCTGTAGGACCTTTGCTCCACAGATTTTGGTTTATTGTCACATGTACCGAGGTACAGTCCAGGCAGATCGTTCCATCCATGAAAAACATAGGACATATGATAAATACACAATGTAAATACACACTGGCATCGGGTGAAGCATCTGGAGTGTAGTGCTACTCAGTGGAAAAGATGTGTGGAGATATCAGCCCATAAGAGGGTCATTCAGGAGTCTGGTAACAGCGGGAAAGAAGCTGTTTTTGAATCTGTTGGTGCGTGTTCTCAGACTTTTGTATCTTCTGTCTGATGGGAAATTTTGGAAGTGAGAATAACCCGGAGTGGTCTTTGATTATGCTGTCCGCTTTGCCAAGACAGCGGGGGGGGGGGGGGGGGGGGGGGGGGGGTGCAGACAGAGTCAATGGATGGGTTTGTGGATTTGAGTGATGGACTGGGTTGTGTTCACGACTCTCTGTAGTTTCGTACGATCTTGGGCTGAGCAGTTGCCATACCAGGCTGTGATGCAGCCAGATAGGATGCTATCTATGGTACATCTGTAAAAATTGGTAAGTCAATGTGGACATGCTGAAGTTTCCGGAGGAAGTATAAGCGCTGTTGTGCTTTCTTGATCGTAGTGTGGGTGGTCCAGGACAGATTATTGGTGATGTGTACACCTAGGAATTGGAAGCTGTAAACCACTTCTATCTCGGCACCATTGATGCAGACACGGATGTGTAGGACACTTCCCTCCTCTACTCTGACTCTTTGTTGTTTGATACGACCCATTACGAATGTTTCATCAGAAAGCTTGTAGATGGAGTTGGAGCAAACTTTGCCACACAGTTTCGTGGGTATAGGGGGCTAAGAACGCTGCCTTGTGGGGCCCTGGTATTGAGGCCTATTGCAGAGGAGGTGTTGTTGTTTATCCTTACTGATTGTGGTCTATGGGTCAGGTGAACTCCATGATATACTATGGAGTTTTCTAAACCCTGGCCAATAACACCACCTTAAACTGGATCAGGCTGAGCCTGGCATACGACGAGGATGCATCGACTTCTCCTCAGGGCCTCCTCCCATAACCCAACTTCCAACTCCCCTCCCAACTCTTCCTCCCACTTCCTCTTCACCTCCCCGATTGAAAAGCCTTCCCACTCCATCAACTCCTTATATATTTCCGAGACCCCCTCCCCGAGTTCTGTTTTTGACATCACCTTATCCTGTAGACCCCTTAGTGGGTGGGTAGGCCCACTGTTGTATATATCACATACGAGATGTAACACAATAAGGCTCCTGTACGACAGTACGGGGCTAGATCCCTGCCTGCTGGCTCCGCCCAGTAGGCGGAGTATAAATGTGTGTGCTCACTGAGCTGCAGCCATTTCGGCAGCAGCTGCAGGAAGCTACACATCTCTGCTTAATAAAGCCTCAATTACACTCTACTCTCGTCTTGTGGTAATTGATAGTGCATCAATTTATTAAGCAGAGATTTTACAACGACCTCCGCATCAAGCCAGGTCGCCTGCAGCTGCACCCTCAAGCAGACAACGCCAAGTCGGCCTTCGCCCACTGGCTGGCTTGCTTTGAAGCCTACATCGGATCTGCAACAGAACCACCCACAGAGGCAAAGAAACTCCAGATCCTGTATACGCGGCTGAGCTCCGATATCTTTCCTCTCATCCGGGACGCGCCCACCTATGCTGAGGCCATGGTGCTTCTGAAAGAGAACTACGCTCAGCAGACCAACAAACTCTACGCCAGGCACCTCCTGTCCACGCGGCCCTGCACGCCCTGGCGAGGGACTGCGATTGCCAAGCCGTTTCGGCCGTTGAACATTCCGAACTCCTAATCAGAGACGCTTTCGTTACGGGCATAGAGTCGGCGTACATCCGCCAACGCCTCTTAGAAGGGGCGACCCTCGACCTCGCGCCGACCAAGAAACTCGCAATCTCACTATCGGTCACCTCTCGTAATGTACAAGCGTACGCCCCCGACCGCACGGCGCCCCCCCTCCTGGACATTGTGGACCCTACCAGCGAACACCCCATCGTGGACCCCACCAGCGACCGCCCCATCTTTCACCCCACCAGCGACCACCCCCAGCCAACCCCAAGCCTGCGCCATGCGGCAGCCAGCCAACCCCGGGGGGCCCAAGTGCTCCTTCAGCAGACAGACAAAGCACCCCCGGCAGTGCTGCCCGGCGCGGACAGCACTCTGCAAGGCCTGTGGGAAGATGCCAGGCCCGTTGTTCCTGCACCCCCTACATGCGACCCGTGGGCGCTGCCATTTTCGCCCCCGCAACCCACGTGCTGCCCGTGGGCGCCGCCATCTTCCTCGTCTCAGAACACATGTGGCCCGTGTGCACCGCCATCTTGCTTGCCTCAGGACACATGCAGCCCGTGGCCGTTGCAATCTTCCCCCCATCAGGCCTCGTGCGGCCCGTGGGCGCCGCCATCTTTAATGCCGCCCGCCACGGCGCCCCGTGGGCGTCGCCATCTTCCCTGCCTCAGGGCCCCTGCTCGTCAGGCACCTCATCGGGCCGCTCATTGCCTGCAACCGCCACTGACCAGCCAGGGGCCTTCCAACACCAGCTACAGCTCGCCTCCATCACGATCGACCAGTCCCGGCCGCACAACCTCGCAACCACGTCTACGACGGTAAAAGTCGATGGGCACAAGACATCATGCCTTCTTGACTCCGGGAGCACAGAGAGCTTCATCCACCCCGATACGGTAAGGCGCTGCTCCCTCGCAGTACACCCCATCACACAACTAATATCCCTGGCCTCCGGATCCCACTTCAGATTTTAGGTTTCTGTACTCGCAGCCTTCAACTATTCTATACAGGCCATTAATGAATAAGTTGAAAGATTCACTTGGCTGTTGGACATGCTTATTAAGTGTAGTCCTTTCAATGATTTTGTAAATAAATACTGAATGATTTTCACCCTTGCCACCCAGTAGAGATCATTGAGCTTCTTACGGCACTGGGTGGCAGTCCGACCGGTGACAGTCTCCAAGCTGACGACTGCTACCACTGCCTCCTGGGCGGCACTGGCTGACCTCTCCCTGACCCTCCGACCCCCTCAGGGGAACAGGGTATCCCGTCTGGACTCGATCATGTCCATCAGCCTGGCCAGGTAGCATTCCTGAATCGTGGAGCTGGTCTGCGCGGTGGCATGGCTGCATGTTCTCTGGGGTTTGCTCTGTGTGATCGGTTTCAGTGCTGCTCACCCTCGTTAGTGGGGAACTGCCAGTCGCAGTCCCGGCGAATTAGCCGACAGGACAGCTATTTGCAGCGTGAAGTCTGTGGGCACCATTAAGTGGCCTAATTAACGTTAGATACCGGTGGCAGCCTGTGGTGATACAACCACTGTATGTATGTGTGCTTGCAGTAGGGGGATGTATGGCCGTACCTGTAATACAGGTTTCTCTGGTAAGCCCCTGCCAGCTAGCTCCACCCACAGGGAGCTAGTGTATAAATATGCGCTAGTTTCACTGAGAAACTATTCTACAGCTGCCGCCGGAATTTAGAACAAATTTGGTTAGATCGCGCCAATTATGTTGTCAGAATGATATGTATAACACAAAACTCCATAAGAAGCAGGTCCTTCAAAATGCGATGGAAAATTATCAAAGAGAAAGAAAAGAAATCTTAATTTTAAAACCAGGAGGACTGGTGTCAAAATGATGAACTGTGGCAGTATTGACTGCCACCTTTGACTACTGGTTTGCAATGCTGCATGCAAACACAATTCAAACTTCTATAAAGAGATAACTTTAAACTTCTAATGTTAACAACTAATATGACAAAGTGTTTTCAGCCACTGCTCTAGCCAACAAGGGCTTCGTCACTAATATTGCTGAGGATGGTTCACAAGAGAAACATCACTCATTAGACTCCGAGTTTATAAAAAGATTTATGTAACACGTATAAATATAAAGTATTGCTTTTTTAAAAACCTGTTTTTCCTGTTTTTGACAAAGCTTGCATACAAGTTAGAACTGATCTAAGCAAAGTTCAGATAATACAAACAGTCAAAATCTGCAGGATACTCACCTAAGAAACTTTAACCTGACAGGATGGATTTTTGGACATGAATTCCTTGGCCCTCAAAAATAGTAGAAATAGGGTTCTGCCAAGCATTTGATCATTTTTGTTTGTGACTTTCAATTCTATTTTAACCAGTTAATATTTCAGCTTCTTAAAAAAGGTTTAACTGTTTATGGCAAGACTCTACCACATATACGGAAGCATATTTTTTCCAGCCACTCAACCTGCTTACCCACATTACAACAATGACCATATTTCAAAAATGATTCTTTGGCTGTGAAATGTTTTGGGACACCCTGTGTTCGTGAAAGGCGCAATATAAATTCAGATAATTAACTTTCCTTTGCTTGAATGTTGCTAATTATTTTTTCATGCCTCTCAAATATCAATAATGAACAAAACAATACAAGTTATATCTACCTGAGCAAGTGAAACAGTCCTTATCATTTGAACATTCAAATAACTGATGAATGATTGTGAACAAGAGGAAAATAACATTGAGAGCTTCATATTTCCATGATGTGTCTGAATAGCCTGTCAGAACTCACTTTCTGGACTTGCGCAGAATGGCTATTTTGGCAAACTACTGGAGAGTTAAGATCACCCGTGAAACTTCATCACTAGGTGATTAAGCATCATCAAAACAAATAAGGAGCGGAGAAGCCTGAAGAGAAAAAAAATTGCGAGACACTGCAGTGAAGCACA